>NW_012117154.1:8456480-8492066 GCF_000951035.1 Colobus angolensis palliatus
AAAAAAAAAAAAGAAAACTGACGTCTTCAAGGAAACCATGAGGAGACTATGGAGGGAGGCGAGTGCTGGAAAGCAGATGCCCAGGTGGAATCCCAGCGGGCCCAGGTGGAAGAGGCCACTGAGGAGGGGCTCCCAAGGGGGAGACTGCACAGTAGAGAGCTGGGGGGTACGGATGGCGGGTCACGAGAGGTGTGGAGGCGGAACCCCAAAGTCCCTGAACGCTGAAAACCAGCACAAGGCTGGGTGAAAAAGAACTCACTAGACTGGGTGGTAATAAGTGTGAGAAGCAAACTTACCTCAAGCCCTAAGGTTTGGGGACCACTTGCTTCTGCAGCATAAGCCAGGCCCACTGTGACTAACAGAAACACATCCCCATCCGGGACCCCCACAAAACCATACGCAGGTCACAGGTTATTTGCCACATGAGTGGCCAGAGCAGCCCCATGTGGTCCACAAACCCCCAGGGCCAGTTCCTGAGGCCCAGATGGTCCTGCAGCCAGGGGGTACCACCTCCCTGGCCCGTGGGGGCTCCCCCCAGTGCCACCCACTCAGCCCTCAGGGGTTGGTGGAAGAGGCCAGCCAGTGTCCGAGGCAAAGCCCTCAGGCTGCACTCTCTGCCAGTGCAGAGCTCCAGGCACAATGAGTGACACCCTCAGCCACCAAGGCCCACCTGGGGTGTGAGCCGGCACCCACGGGCGACCTCCTCTACCACCTGCAGGTAGATACACCAGCAGCAGCCTGATGTGGGGGCTGCAGGGAACCCAGCTCCCCCTGCAGGGATGCTCACCTGGTAGCCATGGCGGGCAAATCAGATGATTTATTTATGACAAAGAAGCTAAATTTAGGTTAATTACTTTGTAATCATTGTCTGGAGGGTACATGGTAATACCAGGGGCGGTCCACACACACTGAGTGCAGGCAAGTGCGCGCTGTCTCAAGGGCCTGCCGCCAGTCACCTGGGGCAACACAGGCTGGAGGTATCTGCCCCGTGGCAGGTGCCCCAGGCGTGGGACGAGCCCAGGTGGAGGAACATCAGGCGTCACCTGTCCGGGGCTTGCACGCTGGTGCCCTGGGCATTCATGGTGCACACGTGTGGGCATGCAGAGCCTGTCTGCCCCCAGGTCCTGCAGCCCCTCATCCTCCCCTGGAGCTGTGTGCCTTTGTGGTCCCTCATAAATGTGGGGCCCATTGTGATACCGGGGGCGGCCCCTCCTCACTGTCACCAGCTGGCCCCTAGGTTTCCGCCGCAGCCTCCTCCTTCCTGGACTCCATCCTTTCCCACACAACAGCACAAGTGAACGTTCCCGAAGGTCAGTCTGGATCCCAGGCTGCAGAGCCCACCAGAGCCGTGCCACGCATCCCTCACATCCCATCCCCAGGCCCAGTCCTACCAGGCCAGCTCAGGAGCCCCTGCCTCTCCCTAAGCTCCAAAGCTCCACCCTAATTTCAGAACAAGCTACTGCCCTGAGCCCTCCCCACCCTGACCTGGCTCCCTCTGCTGAGCCCACTGAGGTTGAAGCCCCGCTTCGGGGCCACCCCTTCCAATCAGCCGGCCACTTTGGCTGACAGTGGCTGATAGGCTTCTCCAGCTCCCACAGCCAGGGAAGCGAGGGACTGATCCACTCCTACAGAGGGCTCTGGTCGGGCACATAGCAAACCCTGCCACAGTGGGAGAGCCCGGCCACCAGGCCAGCATGTCCTCCTGCCGGCACTCTGTGATCCGCAACCCAGAAAGAGCCTGGAGCTGAGCGGCCCCTGCTGCTCTGTGGCCCCTCTTCTCCCCTATGAACACCAGGCCAGCGGTGTTGCCAGATGACCATGCCCCGCCCAGGGGACTTGCCCTCATGGGGACTTGCCCTCATGGCAGTGGATGGTGTCCTTGCACAGAGCCCACTGACATCCCCCGGTGGCCAGCTCAGGGCACCGACACTGATGGGCAGCGGTCTCTCTGAGATGGGGCTTCTGGCCTTTCCTGCTTGTTTGGATGGGCCTTAGCCAAGGTCTGTCGGAATCTCCAAACCAGGCCTCCAAACGCCAAGTATGGGCTCAGATGCCCGATGACCAAAGCCAAAATGAGCATCACGTAAGCTCTAAACACTCTTTAAAGGGTGGCGAGCAGGCGTCAAACAAAACTGAATTTATGTTTGCGTCCCCTCCCTGGAGGTGCGCGGCCCTCACTCTCTCCCTGCAGCAGACTTCAGGAGAAAACGCAGAAGATTTGGCTGCGCCCACTCCTGCCCCCCAGAGTGCTAAACAAGAACGGTAGGCCTGAGCAGTCGGGCAGAGCTGTGCCTGCAAACAGCAGGCCACAGATTTTATCAACATTCCCATCGCTATTTCACGATTTTCAAATTTTAAAAGTGACACGTATTGGCTCTAACAAGGGAATCAATACAAAATAAAGGTGAGAATTCCCTCAAGCTTCTGCCACTGAATAGGATGGGGACCCAGTCCTGGACTAGCACGTCTGCCCTGAACAGTCAAACACTGGACGGAACGCACAGGCACCTGTCGACAGGCGCGGGTGGGTGAAGGCTGTGATCCGGGGAGAAGGGCACACTGCAAGTGCCACAGCTCCCTTCCCAGGGCAATTTCTACCCAGGCACAGAGGCTAGACTCCAGGCAGAGCCTGGCAGGGCCCCTGAGCCTAGGAGCTGGAGACAGGAGCAGGAGGGCACAGAGGCGGGGCCTAAAATCCATGGGGCCCCAAGGCCTCAGCTGGGTGCTGCTGTATTTGCCCGAAGGAAGCACATGGCAACCAACAGAAAAGCTGCCTTGGGCTGAGGGGGGAACAGACAAAAGTGGAGGGTGCTGGGGACACGGAGCTCTGGCCGGGCCACCATGGAAAGAGCCCCCAGGTCCCTCTGAGATCCCCTGGGCATCTAGCCGAGAAACTAGAAAGGCCACACCTGAGAAGTGAGGAGGACGCCCTCAAGTAAGGTCTACCCAGACCCTGGCCACGCCTAGAGGCAAGCCCTGGCAGGAGCCACAGGGAAGACGGAGGCTGGACGCGGAGACCCACTCAGGTTCAGAGACTTGGGAGGCCCCTGTGACATTTCTCAGACCCCACCCAACAAAGCATAAAACCAAACTCAGACCAATTCAGGTGGACCCACCAGTTCTCAACAGCCAAGGGGACCAAGAACAACAGTTCTCTTCTGGAGAACGGGAAAGTCCAGGGCGTCTTCCATGAACGGTTACATTGCTCTTCTCTCCATGCTCATCACTGCCTTGTTCTGAGGTGACCCCAGCTGTGCTGAGCCGCACGGAGCAGGGGAGACCTTCTCAGAACATTCCAGATTCCAGCTGGAGATGGTGGGGAAGGGGCCCTGCAGCTCCTGGGAAGAGGGCTGGACAGGGCCTCTCACTCAGGCACGGACCAACGCAAGTTCTTGGCTCCCCAAAGCTGCACACACAGAGAAAAGGCCCACGCCACACAGAAAAGCTCCCAAGAGCTCTGCCGCCACCACCAGAGAGTCTGGAAACATAACATTCAAAATACTCATATAAAATTACTCAACATACAGTGAACTTAAAAATTACAATTCCCAAGAAAAAGATAATCAACAGATGCCAACCCCAAGACGCGGCCGAGGCTGGAACCTTCAGACAAGGCTCTGAGGCAGTTCTGGCAGCATCCTCCGGAGGCGAAGGTGGGCACACCCAGGCTGCGTGAGAAGACAGGCGTTCTCAGCAGAGAAACGGAGAGCAGGGAACAAACCCACCCAAAGACTGTAGAACTAAAAAATACAACATACGAAATACAAATTTTACCCCATGGGCGCACAGCAGAATGGAGATGGCGGAAGAGTCAGGGACCCTGAAGATGGATGAATAGAAATGGCGCATTCTGAACAGAGAGCAAAGGGTGTGAGTGTGTCGCTGAGGGGCTGTGTGCCCGGGCATGTGTGGGCGTGGCACTGTGTGGGTGCGCAGGTGTGGGGGTCTGGCACGTGATGGTGGTGCAGGGGTGTGGCCAGGTAGCTCCCTGGTCCACTCCCCACCTCACTGCCCTCCAGCACCTGGTGTTCAGCAGGTCAAGGGCTCTACCCTCCTCTGCTTCCCTGTCACCACCCACATCGCTGTCCACGGCAAACCCCGGCCCGAGGTTTCCAAACAGGAGCAGCCCAATGGAAGGTTAGGCTGACTCGGTCCAACTGAGTTCTGGGTTTGAGTCCCTGTTGGGGGGCCCACTGGCCAGCACCCCAGCCTCTGCCCGCTGGAGGCCAAGGGCACACCGCTCCTCACTGTGACAGCCAGAAAGGTCTGCAGATGGAACCCAGCGTGCCCAGGAGGCCAGGCAGCCCCTGGTTAGGAACCCCTGTGGCAAACACAGAAGGGGCCTGGGTTGGAGATCACACTCAACTGGAGGTTACATTATCGCGTTTCTTGCTAGAAGCAGCCGGAATGGACAGGCGTTGGGAAGCCGATTCCAGGACCTCTGGCCAGGAAGCCGGGGCCTGCAGCTCTCTATCCACCTCCCAGTGTGCTGAGAGTTGACCTTGACCATGCCACAACTGCCAACTTTAACCAGGAAGGGCTGCCACAGCCAGGCCTACTAGGTACCCTTGCTAGGTAGCTACTCAGTCTCATCAGAGCCACCAGACACAGACTCTCATGACCCCACGTCAACAAGGAGGGTCACATGGCTGGTGGCGGCAGGATGAGGAGCCAACCTGTCTTCCATCCAGGGACGCAGCTCTCAGGCCCAGATGGCTCCACCCAGCCCTGAGGTCTTTGTAGGCAGGCCCAGGATTGGCCAGTTAAGGGCATGTGTTTGTCTTGCCCATGTCCCCATCAGTTCCAGGTGTCAGGTTCTTGCCACATCCACCTCTCGGCAGCCCCTGTAGGAGGAGAGAGGGGTGTGCTCCAATGCTGGCTGCCAGCAGGGCTGCTCTGGGGCTGGGATGAGTAGCCTTCCCAGGTGCCCACTCTGGGCTGCTCTGGCCCTCTCTCTCTCATGTACACCCCTGGAGCAGGCCAGATGCTTTGCTGGAACTGCTCCAAAGACGCCCCCACAGGCACACACACTCTCATACATGTGTGTACAGACACACATGCTCGGTGACGTGGAACCTGAGGTCTGGGTGGGATCGGCCCCCCTGGGACATTTGGGTTTGTGCTGTGGCCCCGTCCTCTGCTTTAGGAGCTCCTTCAGGTGGGAACCAGTCCAGGAGGAGAAACCCATGAGAATCCCCAAGTCTCTTCTGCCCTTAAGCTGCAAATGTTTCATGTGGTTCCAACTCATTTAGTATATTATCCAGGATTTCAAAGATCCATTAGCAAAGGACAACCTTCCACGTCTCTTGTTTCCATCTGAATTGGTTCCAGCGTGAGATGGTCCTCTGCCAGAAAGCCCCACACAGGCACGCAACCTGACTACTCGTCTGGTTTCCCACTGCTCCTCCACCAGCCCTGAGCAAACAGGAGTGCCGCGCACAGAGGCTGGGGCCATGGCAAGTGTCCAACATGCTCCCTGCCCAGCAGGGATGTGCCTGCCATGGGACATCCAAGAGGCAGGCACCCAGCACACCTGGGGTACCCAGCACACCCAGCACACTCAGGGCACCCAGGACACTCAGCACACGACACCCACCACAACTAGTACACCCGGCGCACCCAGTACACCCGGGGGCACCCAGCACACCCGGGGCACCCAGCACACCCAGGCACCCCATACACCTGGGCATCCAGCACACTTGGGTACCCCGCACACCCGGGCACCCCACACACCCAGGCACCCCGTACACCTGGGCACCCCGCACACCCGGGCACCCCACACACCCGGGCACCCCGTACACCTGGGCATCCAGCACAACTGGCACACTTGGGGCTTACCCGGGACACCCAGCACACCCAGGTATCCAGCACAACCGGGCATCCAGCAGAACTGGCACACTTGGGGCACCCGGGGCACCCAGCACACCTGGCACACCCAGGGCACCCATATACCCAGGCACCCAGCACACCCAGCACACGCCGCCCCAGGCCCATGGAACTCATGCTCTGATCTGAAAGTTCTCTTCAGACTCAGACTGGAATGTTGAGGGTCCGAGATGGTGGCCGCCTGGTAGGGACCTGGCCCTGCAGCGGAAGGGTGAGCAGCTGGCCCCAGGCCTCTCAGTGGGTAACCTCCTGGAGGGACGCCACCCAGGGTGGGGCTCCATCCACCCCACGTTGGAGGAGTTCTCCTTTGGACAGGCCTGGGCGGGAAGGCATCCAGGAGCCATGTTGCTGACTGCTGCCAAGTCTCAGGTGGCCCCGTGGCTGTGCTCTGGAGGTGGCCCCACGTCACCCTTGTGAGGACAATGCCCTTTTCCCTCCTGGCACACATGTGCCCACTGCCACCTGAAGAACTGACCGGGCAAGGGGCACAGCTGAGGACAAGATGTCCTGACCACAGCTCAGACGTGCGCTGGGCTGGGAGGGACAGAGACAGAAGATCCTGCCCTGAGAGGCGGGCAGGGGCAGCCTCCTGGACGCGCCCACCACAGAGAGGGCTGCTGTCTCCGGAGCTACTCCATGTTCTCTGAGCTTTGCACACATGGTCTTTAATCCTCACCAACACTCAGGGCTGGGGCGTGACTTCCATCAAACCCATTCCCAGACCAGAAAACAAAGACCTAGACAGGTTCCCTAGCTCGCCCAGGTCAGACAGCTGCTGGGGTCCGAGGCAGGCCAAGCCCCAGCAGGCTGGCCAGAGCCACCTTCAACTGCCAGACCCACAGCTCACCTACAGCCACTGACCAGGCAGCAGTGGGGCTGCCCCATGTCAGCCTCTGCCCATAGGGCAGGACCACCACCCCACACCAACTCTGCCCATGCCCACTCGGCAAGCCCCAGACAACAGTCCTGGCAATGTCATGAGCAGCTTTCAGGTCTGTGGCCCCCAGCCCAGCCCCACCCACAGTCACATGACAGGGTGCCACTGCAAAGCCTAAACCAGGGATAGGGCCCTGCATCATCTCCCGACCACAGAGGTGGAGCTGAACGCTTCTTGTTTTACACACCTGAAAAACCACTTCCCATCACTTTGCCATCCTAGCCTCTCATGAAATTGTACTCAAAAAAGAAAGCCACGGCAAAAGCAAGCTACAGTGTGCATTTTTGTTATCCCTACGACAAGCAACTTAGCGCAACAGCGCTGCCAGCTACCACGCGGGCCGATCGTCACCCCAGGCCCCGGGGGGTTCTCATAAGGGTGTAGGGGAGTGACTCACCTGACCAGGGCACTACTCAGCTGGGGGCACAGCCGCAGGCGGCTGCAGGGCCACACTTGTGGGAGGTGGACAACATGCGTGGCCACCGCAAGGGGAGGAAAATCTGGAGTCTGGAGCAGAAGGAAAGCGGGTGGGGCGTCCAGAGCACTTCCCTGCTGAGCTGGTGGACAGAGGAACTTACAGGCACGTAAGGGAGGGTGCTGAGGGCCGGACCCTGGTGTCTCCTGGCCCCGAGTGGAAGGTGAGGCTTTGCCAAGTACAGCAAGTGGGCTAATGACCCTGATGGTGGGGGGACCTACAGGACCAGACCAGGGTGCGAGAAGGGGCGTGAGGTGGCTGTGTCGCAAAGGCCAGCAGCTGAAGTGGGGGAAGGTGGAGCAGTGGAGGCTGCTCAGCAGGCCCCTGGGTCTAGGTGGACACTGCATAGGAGGGTGCAGCGGGCCTCATGCCAGCAAAGCAGACAGGGCTGCTTGCAGCCAGTGCAGAGCCCACCGCACCCCATGGAGGCAGAGGGGCCACAGTCCTGGAGGGTGGGGGGCTTTGCAGATGCAGTGCTGCATCAGGGCATGGCGAGGACCATTTCTTGGCTAGGGCTTTGGCAAGTGACCTCACCTCCCCCACCTCAACTCCTCAGAACACGTCTTCGGACATCTCATGGCCGGGTTCATAGGGAAGCCTTCAGAGGGGAAGATGCCCGGACATGTGAGGACTTGGCAACTACTGGTGTCAGAGCTCGGGTCCTGGAGATCAGGTGTCAGGTTCCACCACAGCCAGCAGCGCTCGCAGTCCAGGCATGGGAAAAGGGGCACAGGAGGGGCACAAAGGTGGAGAGCCCCGTCTCCCTGACGCTCCTACGGAATCCCCAAACCAGCGCACCCACCCAGTGGAGGGCAGGGCCAGGACACTCACTGGGGTGAGGCCAAGGGCAGGGGTTACAGCTGTTCATCAGGGGATGTCAAAGGGCATGGGCCAGCTGCCTCGGGGGCACCAGTTGGCACTGCACAGTGGGTGGGTTCGGTGGGTGTTGAGGCCTGGAAGGTGTGTCCGGGATGGGGAGGGGGTGCAGGCTATGGCTGGCTGAGTGGAGCCGGGGTGTGGGGGAGGAAGCTAGTGTCTCCTGTCTCTGCAGGGAGGTTCACATTGCTTTGTCCCCTCAACAAAGTCAGGCTCTGGTGACAACGGGGCACAACCTGGACAGATCTGAGGAGCTGAACACCTCCAGCTTCCACAGGGCTCAGCCAGGACCTGGGCCCAACAGCATTCCCTCCCAGATGGGGCCACCGCCCCCCATCAGCACGACAAGACCTCCTCCCAGGATGCCCCCCACAGCCCAGGGTCCAGGCCCCAGGCCAGCACCCAGAGGGGATGGCCTTGTCCACAGCCCCTCTGCAACCCCTCCCCACACCCCAACCGGCCCCACGGTCCCCTTCAGGGCAGGGTTTCCAGAATCCACCTGTCCTTGGTGCGTTCACTGCCCCTTGGCAGCCCCAAATCTTTGGACCTGTTCCCTGTCCTCTCCTTGTGTCCAGGTGGCATCCCCAGGGCCCTCGCCTTCAGCACAAATTCCAGCCTGCAGAAACCTTGTCAGCTCAGGAGGCCATGGCGCAGGGCACGCCCAGGGGAGGGAAGCTAGGCTGCCCTGGGATGCCTTTCTGTGCAGCTGGAGCAGTTCCATATCCAGTGAGGAAACTGATACTGAACAGTGCTCCTCTCTGAAAAACTAGCAACCTCATCTACACAGAGACCGGACAGGAGAAGCCCCAGCAGGTGCAGCAATCCCAGAAGTCCGTCAGAGCTGTGGACGCTACCTTTGCTGTGGCCCAAGCAGTGAAACGGGGCCGCTAACCCCCAGGAAGGGTGAGAAGCCCAACACCCAGAAAATGAGACCCTAGAGCTTCCCTGGCCACCCTGGCGGCCTCCCCCACCCCGGCAGCCCTCCCCACCCCAGCAGCCCTCCCCATCCCAGGAGGCAGACAGGCGCATGGGAAAATCAAGGACGGCACTCAGCCAGACAGGCAAACAACTGCAGCAAACCAGCGCCAGCAGACGAAAACCCAGAAACACAGAGCAAATGAAATGGTAAAAATCACTATCAACCCCCAAGGCTATCTGTGCAGAAAGGGTCCACAGAGTGGGCGGGGACAGCCGTCCTGAGGCCCGCTGGCCGGGCTGGCCCTTGGCTGGCATGTGGGAACTGGGATTTCCGAGGGGCTCCCCCCGCCCCACCTCACTGGGCCTGTGCTGTTTGTACAAGGTGGTTTAGGCAGAACACCCACATCCCCGCTGAGAGCCTGGGATTCTGGCGCAGCCCAGGCAGAAGCTGCTCACATGAGCCGTCCCGGGTACATCACCAGGCAGGGCATCCCAGCTGCTCGCGGGGGGGTGAGGCGCATCCTGCGTGACCCCTGCCCCAGGAGAGGCCTCCAAAGCTGACTGAGCCTGGTGCCCCTGGGCTTGGCCCCAGGAACCTTTCTCTTGGCTGATTTTGCTCGTTGTCCTCTCTGTGGGAAATCACAGCCATGAGTACCACGACCTGCGTGGCCTGTGTCCTGCTAGAGAATCACTGCCCTGGGTGGTCTTAGGGACCCCAACTCAGTATCACATTGGAGTTCTTAGCCATTAAAAAGTATGGTTAGTGAGAACACTGGGCAGAGGGCAGAAGCGACACGCCTGGGGGCCTGTGCTGAGGCACTCACCCAGCGCTCCCCACCAGGAGCAGCCTGGGAACCCGCCCAGGGAACGAGGCGCACCAGCACCTGGGGGAGCCTGGGGACCCTGCCTCACAGGATTACAAAGGAAAGCTGACTGCAAGCTACCAGAACAGAAACAGCAAATCAATGACACAGGAACCTCCCTCTTTATTGACGTGCTAAGTAACAAGATGCAGAGGCTGGTCTGATCGCGACCGACCGTGACCACAGAGGACCACGGGGGAGCGATGACAGGGAGCTGTGCTTCGACGCAACTGCAGGAGGGAAGGGCAGTGGGAACAGCCTGCTGGCTTCTAGTGGTCACAAGTGCCACTCACACAATGGTATCTGCTGAAAAAGCTACAAAATGTCATTTACAGGTCAGTGAACACATTCGTCTCACAGACCCCAACTAACCTGAGAACTCCAGAGAAAGACCACAGAATGACGGACGGGAGATCAGAAACAGAGAAGAAAACGTGCCAGAGCGAACCCAGATCTGCAGCAAAGCCCCCACCGTGAGGAACCCCAGCTGGGATGATCTGGTGTGCTCCCCGGAGCAGTGGCCACAGGCTCCTCTGTGGCCAGGTAACAACACGACAAAGGGACACACACGGCAGGGCGGGGAAAACACAGAACTTTATTTCAACAGAGTGATTAGGTTCCACCACACAACAGGGACACCAGGGGATTGGTTTTTTTCATTTAATAAATACAAATGAATAAAAATACTTTGTCAAGAGACTGCTTCTCCTCCTTCTCCCCATTTCACAGAAGCCTCAAGGCAATTGTGCGCCCCTCAGGGGCCTGCACCCACAGCCCCCGTCTACTTACACAAATGACTCTCCTTCACAGAGAGGGCTCTCTCTCATTTGCCTGCAAATACTACTTAGGTACAATACCGCTCCTTTCCCCCATCTCCTTGCAAACACAAGTTCTTGCCCTGCGTTCCAAATTTTAAATGAGTCCCTTAAGAGAAGGAGAGAATCTGCTGTCCACAGAAACCCAACGTGAAGCTACTTCAACCAGAAACTGTCACCCACGACACTCTGTGTGGGTTCAGTCACACAGACCACGATCCACTATGGAAGGGAGGGAGAAAATGATCACGTCAAACCTACTGTATGCCTCATAGACCATCCCTTATTTCAAAAATAGAAATTCCTATTTAAATGCCGCCTGTGTGCAACAGGCCTGATATTTGCTTCTGCATGTGGCAGATCTGTTATTGCTTTACACTGTGGCCTCCTGGCCTGTGCTGCTCAGCGGGCCCTGTGAGAGAACATGGGAACCATCAAAATCCTAAGTCACAAAACAAGGGCTCTGTCCCCAACCTGGACCCGGGGGCCCACATGCCCACCTCCACAGCCCAGTCAAGTGTGGCGATAAGGCACTCCTCTGTGCTCTGGGCTAAAATATGGTAGAGTCCCTTCTGACTTTTGAGTTGCAAAGAATGATTTTGTGCTAATAAATTCCCAGTGCATCCAAAATGTACAAAAACCCTAGAATTTCCAGTTTTTAGATGGGGGAAAGAAAAATTCCTGTAGATCCAGAAAAAAACTTCCATTGAAACTTTAAAGACCTCACCTGCACCTGCTCTAGTAATGCACTAGTTACTAATACACAACTGTAAATCTTTGATGAGTATGATCGGGAAAAAACTGTCTGTCCTTGTGATTAGCAACAAATTTCTTTTTTTTTTTGAGACTGAGTCTCACTCTGTCGCCCAGACTGGAGTGCAGTGGCGCGACCTCGGCTCACTGCTACCTCTGCCTCCCGGGTTCAAGCAATTCTCCTGCCTCAGCCTCCTGAGTAGCTGAGACTACAGGCGCGCGCCACTACGCCCAGCTAATTTTTTGTAATTTTAGTAGACATGGGGTTTCACCGTGTTAGCCAGGATGGTCTCAATCTCCTGACCTCATGATCCACCTGCCGTGGCCTCCCAAAGTGCTGGGATTACAGGCATGAACCACCGCGCCCAGCCAATCAACGAAAAATTTCTTTTCTATCTATCCCATTTCTTATTAATTCACACTTAAAGCATTTCCTGGAAGTATTTCTAAGTGTGATGGTTTGTAATATATAACAAATGAAAAAGATGTAATTAGATTATAAGAAAAGCATCTGCCTGTAGAATATGAAGGAAGAAAGGAAGTAATGGACTCTTCATGGAGCCCACAGGGAACCAGAAGGGACCCAGAAAGGGTGCCGGACCCTTCCCCTGTGCTGTAGCTCCAGGGCCCCACTTCTTCAGAAGGAGCGTTCTGGGTATTCCATCGTCCCCTGGAAGTCTGGCAGGTGCGACCCCCTCAACACTCCAGGGAGGGAGGGAATCCACGGGAAGCCATGAACTGCTGGTTTCAGCGGGGAGAGGTAGTGCTGACAGCTCTGATAATCTACCTGAAGCCCTTTGTGAGGAATACTGTAAAACTGCAGTAAGCTGTCAATATTTGACATTGAGTCATCACTTCAGAAGAGAAGCCTGTTTGAAGTTGGAAAGGTTTAAAAAAAAAAAAAAGATACTGTGGTTCTTGCAAGTCTGCTTGTTTGGTGCCAGCACAGAGTATCACTGTCATTAAGTGCTCCGGAGAATGCTGAGCTGCTTGGCGGTGTGTGCACCTGTGCGAGGCGAGGTCTCAGAGTCCCAGAGACTTCTGGACGATCTGCTTGGCAATCTTATAGAACTGCTCCCGGTCATCGCGCCACATTTTGGACGCATCCACGTTAGCTCCACTTTCGTCATTGGGCTCTGAAAGAAAAGGGAACACCCTCCATGTAAAAGGGAGTCCTACATGTAAGCAGCCTGGCAAGGTCTCCCATTGACTTAAAACACTGGAGGAGGCTTTCAAGAGCTGTGTCTCAGAAACAAACAAGAACCTGAGAACTGCATGGGGCCAGCCCCACTTCCAGAGTGCTGGCCACACAGGTCTCAAAGAGCCACTCATGACTGCTGTGTTCTGAGTGTCTGAAGACGCCAGGACAAGTTGCCATCTGTCTTGTTGTGAACACGTGACAACCACCTAAGCACAGGCCCACACGGCCTCCCACAGCAGCCTCCTGGGCCACTGCACTTCCAGCACCCAGACAAGCTACATGGGACCCACCTGCTGCTTATATCACCTTTCTCAAGACACCCTGCAGTGTGGTTTCTCTCTCACAGAGCACCCTCTCAGCAAAACTGCCCCTCACAGCTCCCACCAAGACAATCCCAAGCAAATGTGCAGCCTAAGGTAGACACCTGACCCACCCACTAGCCAGCGGCTCTGGCAGTCACTCCAGAACTGCAGTCAGGAGGCACGGAGGGAAGAGCCAGGGCCTGCCGGAAGGCAGAAAGGAGAGAGACCACCAGAAACGGATGACATGTGCTGAAGCAGCAGCTGTGCAGTGTGGCGGCAGTACTGCTCAGAACGCACGTGGGGACTGGTTCAGAGCAGAGCTGATAAGGATAAAATCCACAGCTGACATCTGAAGACAGCCTGAGCCACTGCCTCCCTCCCCACCTCCAATCTCCTGGCCTGGCTCCCTCCACTCAGCACATGAAGGGAGTTCCGCCTCAGTCCTCTCAGGATACACACTCACATCACAGGCCCTGACCTCACATCCCTCTGGACCCCACTCCACGGCACCCAAGCGCTCTGCAGAGAACAGCTGAGTGGTCTCACTCTGGCATCCATCAACCCCCAGCCCTCTGCTGGGTCTGCTCCTTCCTTTCGGACTTGCCACCTTCCTTTCCCACACCCTTTCTCCTGCCTGCCCTGGAAGACTCCTCCCTGCTCTGCTGTCACCCTCTGTCCTACTCCATCACCTACTGCCTCATCCAGAAATGACCCCACATCTTCACTCCCATGTCTGACCCCCTTTTGTGGATGGAGGCCACTTGTCCTACACACCTCAAACAGTTCCCCAAATCCTGCTGTCTCCTGAATCCAGAGCAGCACCTCTGGCACACAAAGAACCAGGAGTTCTAGAGCCTGTACCTTTAAGGTCTCCCAAAACCACCCCCTCCTCTTAGTCCTGGGACCACTCAGCCCTTCTCTTTTCTCTCCAGGCTACTGCAACACCACGAAGTCTCTGTCTGACTTCCATCACACTACTGGTAACTGCTGCAAGGATGGCCCTTCGAAGGCACAGCTCACAGGACGTCACACCCCACTCCAGTCCCCAGGGTCTGCTGGGGCTCCTCTCCCTGCAGCCTTCGCTCCAGCCAAAATGAGCTGACAGTGCCCCCATCAAGTCAGCCGCCTCCTGCCTCTGGGCCTCAGCCCAGGCTGCTTCCTTTGCCCCAAATGTCGTTCCCTCCCTCCTACCTCATCAACACCTACATGTCCTAAACATACTCCAGACAGCCCCACCAGGAAGTAGCCCGAGAGTCCCTGCATGTATCTGATCTCAGGGTGCATCCCGCTGGCCTCTAACTGCTAGTAGGCTTGGACAGTTCCCTAGAACCATGGGAACACAGAGGTGGGGTCTTTGTCGCACAAAGCTTTATACCCCCAGTCCAGTGGGTGGCATGTAGTAGGTCCTCAATAAACACCTACTGAGGGAAAAAGAGGTTCAAGGACCAGAGACCAGTTAATTATGGCCGACAATACAATATACGACACCAGGCTGCGCTAGAAGGCACGCTTACAACTGGACAAGTATATGGAGATAACACTAAACGGCAACAGCATGTGTAAACTAACTGCAAATGAGTAAAAGTTCATTCTAAAGACAAGATGACCCAAGGCAGGAGAACAGCTGCAGCCTGGGTCTCCACAGCAGTTCCTGCCAGGAGGCTCGGGCCTTACCTGCCAGCATGCTCACCACCGACAGCAAGATCTTCTCCACGCTCTGCACAGGGCTCCACCGCTCCGCACTGCTCTCGTAGCCCATGGGGTCGTCGCCTGGCGCGTGGAGGATGGAAATGCAGACTCTCCCATCAGGGTAGACTGCAAGGGTCAGAGGCAGTCAGGTGAGCCCAGGAATGGTGCCCAAGGCGTCACCGCACTGGGGCAGGCTCCACAGATAACAAGAACAAGGATTACAGACACAGCAACCAAGCTGTTTGCACAGCTGGGGCACAGCCTGGGGCCCTGAGTGTCACGCTTCATGTCTGCAGGAATCCCGGTGGGGCCTGCTCACTCACTGACAGGCTCCAGGCTGACCCAGCCAGTTCTAATCAGCTGTAATAATCTAATCCACTTTCATATAAACTTTTTTCAAGCACTATACACAAAAAGAGTAAATGAAAGGTGATATCTGGCAAATATTTTATCAAAATATCTAATGTGATTAGGATTATTTACAATACTTTTCAGAGCTAGTTCCTTAGATATTTCTAATTCTACCATTAAATTCCTGACCTGGTCTGTGTAAAAGATACGTTCACATGGCTACGATAAAGGCAACTGGAATTATTTACATATCTACAAAAAGAAAGACATCAGGATTTCTCTTGGGAGCTTACTCTAATAATAAGTAAATTATCATCAGTACTACCTGGAATGGAGATCAATGTGTCTAAATCAAATCCCTTTCCACCAAATATCATCATTAAAAAGATATGCAAGATCTGATGAAGAAAAATACATTTTTAATTCACAGCATGTAATCAGTCCTCTTTTACATATAACTGGGAGGAATTCTCAGATGGCTCTGTATATATTCAGACATCCAGTAATCCATCTAGATAGACTCAACTGTAAAATTATAAAGCCATTAAAGTTATAATAATAGCAATAGCAATTTTAAAATACTTTTATTTAACTCACCTGAATTCCTGAGTTCTGAATTTCATGAAAATTTGCGAATGTTAATGGTGATCATTCACCTTCACACAGTCTTGTCTGTCATACCTGGTCCCATGTGTTTCCTTCCACTCATCCATTCTTTCAGTGGTAAAAGCTCTCTACTATCCAGGAACTGAACCACAACTTCTCATTCAAGGACAGTGGAAGAAACTAGATGCATACTTGCCCTGCACATCAGGCTGTCCACCTAAGATCCACAGCCACAAAATTTGGAAGTTTCCCACTTGTGTGTCGCCTTCTCCAGGTGGTGGTCCCATAGGGTGACACTGTGCACCCCCAGAAGCACCAAAAGCATCTGTGTCCCTGCCACAGCCTTTCCTTCACCAAGTCCCAGCAGTGCCACATCCTAAAACTCTTGTGGATCCACCCACATCTCTTCATCTTTAGTGCCCACATTTGGTTCCCAAGCTGCTGGTGTCTCTACCCTAGACCGCTACAGCCGAGGGCCTGCCTGGCTTCCTCCTATCTGTCCTTTGCACTATACCCAGAGCGATCCGTCAGATATCACTCTGGTCATGCTACTCCCTTGGAACCTTTCAATGGAGTTCTGCCACTCCCAGGAGAAAACATCAAAACCTTCAGTAATGACCAAAAGGCCTGAGGTAGTTCGGCCCCTTCCTTCCTCTTCCCTCACTTCCGGCTCTGGGCCTTTGCATATGTGAAGGACCCCTCCTCCCCGAATCACTCAGGTAACTCCTGCTCCACTCCCTACAGATGGTCCATCCAACCACCACCTCTGCAAGGTGCTGCCCGGATCTTCCTGATGTGACTTTGCATTTGTTTGTGGGATTCTCCCAGCAACGTCCATCCCTGTCCTTGGACTATAGGCTGCTGAAGGTCTGTTATTATTTGCTCACGACTGTATCCCAGAAACTTGTAGTAAATGTGTTGGATTTTTTTAAAGTACTAACTGACTAATTTTTATGATATTGGTAGACCTATAGTTCTCAAAGATAATTTTTACAAAATCAAAATAATCCAATTACAGTAAGGCAAAAATTTAAAACTGTATTACTGAGCATTAAAAATAATTACTAGAACACTAAAAATAATAATCAGACCACCTGTAGTACATAGTCACATAATGTAATCAGTTTATTGGTCATATTTGTCACAAATGCCACATCACAGGTATTGTTCTGAATAATGTATTTATCCTCAATACAATTTTAGTATCTTAATTACCTACAATCCTCTTCACCACTGCATTTTACAGCCAACCAACTTGAAACTGACTACTTCAATTACTCTTACCTATCAATTTTATTTTTTAACTTTTTATTATGGAGAATTCCAAAAACACACTCGAGTAGACAGCATATGATGAACCTCCATGTTACCATTTAACTCAGGCTCATGGCCAGTCTACCTGAAAGACAGCAGGCTTCTGAGCATCTCCTGTGCACACAAGACTGAAGTAGCTCTGAGACAAGAAAAGAAGTACCAAATGGTCTTTCTCAGACGGCCACCCACTACCTATGTGTACCAATATCTGCAGTAAATGAGAAGTCCTTAATGAGGGTTAGGACAGCACGTCTAACAGCAGAGGGCATTTCCACGAGGGAAGTGGCGGAGGCGTTGGTGGGGGGGAGGCAGTCCTGAAAACCCCTATGGCAAGGAGGAGTTTGAGTGGGGCTCTGCCTAGACAGGTGTAGACAAGGGGAAAGTATACCAAATGGATTCCATTTTAACCCCAGAGAGAAGTCAGAGGCTCAGAAAATTCTATAAATTCTCTCATGCTCTTTGATATGTATACAATAAGAAATTCGTTTCAAATAAATATTTCATTTTTGCAAAATAGGATACTTTATTTGCTTTTCTTCTCTATAGCTATTAAGATCGTGATTATCAGCGGCAATAATAATCATTTATAAGAAACATTATTCTAAATAACATCATTGAAAATATAACTTCTATTTCCTTATTAATTCTCTTATGTATAATCCCCAAATGTAAAAGGAAGAAATAAAAACTACAGTTGTTCAGGAATTCTAATTCCTACTACAGGACACATTTTCAAATAAGCTACAGTACAATTCACTTAAATGACCTTATTTTTTTTCCTCCTTGTAAAAGTAGTGTATATTAATTTTAGGGCAAAAAAAGATTTCTAAAAAGGAAAAAATAATTTCAATCTGAAAAAAGAATCACTTAACATTTTTGTGCTTACTTTTCCAATTATAGATACATTTACATGTAAATTTATTTTTTAAGAGGAAATTACAACAGTCCTACTGCTTTTCCCAGTCAATATAACACAAGTATTATTTTGTATCATTGATTCTTATTCTAGATCATTTTAAAAATCTACATCACATTCTAACATATATGACATGGTTTGGCTGTGTCCCCACCCAAATCTCATCTTGAATTGTAGCTCCCATAATTCCCACGTCATGGGAGCGACCCAGTGGGAGGTACTAAATCATGGAGGCACACCTTTCCCGTGCTGTTCTCGTGATAGTGCATAAGTCTCACGAGATCTGATGGTTTTATAAAGAGCAGTTTCCCTGCACACACTCTCTTGCGGGCCACCACTAAGATGTGCCTTTGCTTCTCCTTTGCCTTCTGCCATAATTGTGAGGTCTCCCCAGCCATGTGTAATTCTGAGTCCATTAAATCTCTTTCCTTTAAAAATTACCCAGTCTTGGCCGGGCGCGGTGGCTCAAGCCTGTAATCCCAGCACTTTGGGAGGCCGAGACGGGCGGATCACGAGGTCAGGAGATCGAGACCATCCTGGCTAACACGGTGAAACCCCGTCTCTACTAAAAAATACAAAACACTAGCCGGGCGAGGTGGCGGGCGCCTGTAGTCCCAGATACTAGGGAGGCTGAGGCAGGAGAATGGCGTAAACCCAGGAGGCGGAGTTTGCAGTGAGCTGAGATCTGGCCACTGCACTCCAGCTCGGGCGACAGAGCGAGACTCCGTCTCCAAAAAAAAAAAAAAAAAATTACCCAGTCTTGAATATGTCTTTATTAACAGCGTGAGAACACACTAATACAATACATAACTTAATTTATTCTTGTGTTAAAAACCCAGGTTAAGTCAAAATTTTCACCATTAAAAATAACACTATGACAAAGATTAGCATAACCCCTTCTGAGCACACACCCACGCGTAAAACTTCCTCCCCAGTGAAGTAGGGTGGCTGGTCAAATGGCATCCAGTTTTCTTTTATCTACATTAAACTGACCTTCAAAACTGAAATCATGTGTTTAATACCAGTATGCTTACCTGGCTGAATTTCAAAACCTAAGAAGTGTTTTCTAAAGATCTACATCATAGACACATACAATATACCACATTTCAAGTGGTTGGTAAGATTATCTCTGTACCTATCCTGGTACCACAAAAACTACTTCCAAAAGCACTTACTGTTGGGATGAAACATCTCACAGGTAAATCTCATCTTTGGGGGACTTAACGGGTAATCAAGTGGGAAACTCAGGATGGCAGGAAAAACGCCAAACTCAAAGCAGGTGTCTTCTGGGCCCCTAGAAGATATCAAATATGTAGACTGAACTTCAACATCGACCACAATTGAGAAATGGGTTAAGAACATATTTACCACTTTAAAAATGCACATGAGGCCGGGTGCGGTAGTTCACGCCTGTAATTCCAGCACTTTGGAAGGCCGAGGCGGGCAGATCATCTGAGGTCAGGAATTCGAGACCAGCCTGGCCAACATGGTGAAACCCGTCTCTACTAAAAATACAAAAATTAGCTGGGTGTGGTGGCGAATGCCTGTAATCCCAGCTACTAGGGAGGCTGAGGCAGGAGAATCGCCTGAGCCCGGGAGGTGGTGAGCCAAGATTGTACCACTGCACTCAAGCCTGGGCAACAGAGCGAGACTCTGTCTCAAAAAATAAACAAAAATAAAAATAAATAATAATAATAATGCACATGAAAAGATTATCTAAATGACAATGAATTGGTACTTTTTTCCTCAATGGAAAGCAATGTCTCATTCTCCTATTTCAATCTGGTCTAAATCTTAAGTACAACTACAAAGACTGAGTTACAGGCAGTTTTCACATTTATAAAGGTTAAGAGTTGAGCAGCAAAACCTCTTGATAATTAGGGGATCAGAGAAAATAACTCATGTCAATGCTCTAAGATCTGGGAGCTTTTTCTGCAGATGTGGTACAATCACATTTTAGGATAAGGGTATGAATTACGGCACAGGATATAGCAAGATTCCGTTGTATTTCAACAGATGAGGGGCTAAGAGTTGTATCTTAAAGGTGATTTTTAATTTTTAAACATGCCCAAGAAGGCATCTTTGCAACCTTCAAGCAGATGAAGAGCACATGTGATCACTGCTGCATGCTAGGTGAAAGGCTGGGCACACAGGTACCACCACTCCAGGCCGCACCTGCAGGACCACGTGCCATGCCTCACCCCACTGACGCAACACTGGAACAACTCCCCGTCATGGGCACAGACACAGGCATGTGAGTCTCCCTAGACCTATACCTTCCTCACGAGTAAATGGAAGAAATAGATGAAACCATTTCAGAAATCCTGCTTAAGGTTTAAAACCCAACAAGTATAAATGAACACTATCTTAACCAACAGTTCAAGGCATGATGGCCACAGGAGAGGAAAGTGACAGCCACCATGCCTGTACCTTTACGCCAGGGACGAACTCCTCCTCTCCGGCAAATCACATTAATAAAACACACATTCAAGGAGTTCTAAAAGATCTTGCACCATCTTTCTTTGATAAGAAAGCAGGACTGCTGAATGACAGTGACAGACACTGAAACAGTGGAAATTGCGTTGGGTGTGACTCATCAGATCAATAAATAAGTCAGTAAATCCGTTCTACTTCTATGAACTGAAAGAACAAGTCCCTTCATAAACAGCTCTGCTCCTCTAACAATAACGGCTAAGGCAGAAAGAACAGCTGCGTGGGGGCCAAGGCCTGGATGAGCAGAGGACAGTCCACACAAGACCTACTGCCTTCAGAAAGAATCCAGGATACGGCACAGGAAAAAAATAATGTAAAAAAAATACATTTTAAATCTTCAGTTAAAAAATAGATTAAAAGTAAAAATTTGTTTTAAAAATCTTAAAATTATCTTGGTTCAGTGAAATTAGTAACCACAGATTTGGAAATATTTACCTCTACAATTAAAAGAAAAAGACAAAAATCAAAAAGAAACCGAACGAAGAGCTTTAGCTTTCACCTGGAGGCGGCACTCAGGGCTGTCGGCAGCAACAGCAGATGCCAGAACGGCGCATGGCCCTGACGGGGCTGATCTGCGGGCAACAGTCAGGAGAGAACAAGGCAGTGATTGCTTCGTGGAGACAAGATTTTTCAACCTAAAAGACAAATTTTGATTCTGAAAACTGTCTTTGCTACCTTTTGGGAAGAAGAGAGCGAATACGGCCACTTTGTTTTGGGGAGCAGGTTACTGTGTGACAGTCCCCAGAGCCTCAGCATGACCAGCACAGGGAACACCACCGAGGGAGGCATGAGCATAAGGTCCTGCTACTGGTACAACAGCTGCGCTGGAGAGGGCAGTGCCCGGATGAGTACCCCCGGCCCTGCACTGGCCCTCAGCACCCAGCAGCTTGGGGATACCTCAAGTCTGGGTTACTCTGCTCCCCCTGCAATGGCCTGAACAAACACGTTCCTGAAGCCCCACCTTCTCAACACAGGGTGGGCACACACAATGTATCAGAGGGACGCGTGGCCACCCCGAGCCTCCTGTCCAGTACAAGAGCTCAGAGCGAACGATAACCGCCACCCATTCACTCTCCACATGCACTCTGATGAAAGGGCACCAAGGATTGTGGTTTTCATTTTACTGTCAAGCAAGGCTGGAAAATTCAAGGATGAAATGACTTAGTCAAGGTCCTAGATCAATTTAGTATTAGAGTTAAGAGAACACAGTTCAAACTGTGAAATCAGAAATCAGGTACATAAAGATACTATCTTTAAAAGTAACACTGTTCATGTCAGGAACGCTTGCCAGCACTCAATATTTCTGGCACCTCTGAGTCTAGAAAAAAAAAAATGTCTGGGTAGTGTTTTTGGAATGAGCCAAATGGTATTTGCTCAATACTTTGATAACAGATCTTTGTTTCTCACAATAGGGCTTTCTTTCAAAAAATTTTTTTTTAATCTACCAAGTCGTTCCTAGCCTCAGAAGCATGACCAAACATTTCCTGAAGTGCGCCCACATCTTAAATATCAAAGTTATTTGCAAATGCTCTGGTTTACTGCTGGTTTGAAACTGGAGTTTCTTTCTCTTTTCTAGAATGCCTGGCGCCGAGACAGGAGGGCAGGTGGGCAGTGGTGTGCAGCATGCCTGACCCTATGGAACATGCCTTCCAGGCAACTCCTGAGCCAGGAGTGGGAGACGCCACAGTGCTGTTTTTGGACAACTTTTATTGCCATACTCCCAGACAACCTCACTTCTCTTTCACCAAAGATGGCCTCACCTGGGAATCTTCAAAAGAAACAAGAACAAGGAGGATGCAAATATATCCAAAGCAAATGTAAATTTTTCAAAGCCTACAAATTATGCTGCCTTATTGACTGAAATCATGACCTAAACTGTTTCAGAGCTGAGCTAAGGACAAGCATTAGATTAAGCATCGTAACAACCCTGCACTCTACACAGGAGGCACACTTGCAACAGCAGCTCAGGTTGGTTTGCTGTCTTACAGGTGAATTAGATACAAAAGCAATACTGAAAACACCCATGGCCTACTCCTAACTGACTAGCAATTCTCCCTCCTCACAAAGCACAACTGCCTTGTCACTGTCCTCCCTCAGAGCTGTGACCATTCCTCAGCAACAGTGTGGCTCACTTATAAAGCCAGTGAAAAGCAAAGATCAGCCTCTTCTGTCTTTCCACTCTCAAGGGAGAGACTGTTCTTCTTTGCATTGTATTTCCAATACTTTTTACTTTCTACATAACAGAAGCAGCAGGCAGGTCCCAGTGCCTAAGGAGCACCCAGGGCAAGTGGGTGTCCTGAGCCTCGCAGGCAAGGCGTATTCCGGGAACTGGTGCACTCCGTCACTTCAGCTACAGGCAGATGTTGGGAAAGCCGACTGCTTTTGCTGCTGTTCTCTTTATCAAGTTTGTCACAGCATACCGACAAAAAGTCTCCAACGCATATGTGATAAAGAATTAAAATCAGAGAATGCAAACTCATCCATCAGTATTTAAAACAATGACTAAGGGACCACGGCCCTCCAAAAGCTGGAGCCAGCTGAGCTGGAGATGGAAACAGCAGACTGCTTCATGGACACCGTCCACTCTGGGGGAAGAATCCCCACCTCCCTTACACCACAGAATCAACAGAGGGCACCCAGCAACCGAGCATGGGTGCGTCTCCTTCCTTCAGTCCCTGCTCTGCAGTTCAGCAAAAGCTTCTTGCCAATGCTCCCACCCCACTAATGCCCGGGACAGCGGGACCAAGGTGGGCTGCACACACAGCCCCCACACCGGGTACTTTAAAAGCCCGAGGACACCGGCTCTGCTCTGCCACGTTGTGCGTGTCGCTGTGCCAGGCAGTGAGGAGTTAAAAAGAAACTGATCCCAATATGCTCATAGCAAGAGGACAAGGCTGTAAGAAGCCATGATTTGGGGGAAGTGCCTTCCTGCACTTTCCTCGGGCACTTGGTCTCCCCACCAGGATGACATATTTGACCCTCACCCCCACAGCAGAGCCCTGGCTCTGGTTTAAACCCAGAGATCCCCTGTGTTTCTTTTCTGTGTTGTGGTGTTCTAAGCACCCCAGGCAATGCTCACATAGAGAATCAATGCTAAGAACTGCTGGGAAGAAAAGGGGGAACATTTCCATTTTATGAAATTGTAGTGGGGCAAATATAGCTTTTGCTCCATATAATTAATTTCATAGTTAAACCTGTCCAAAGGGCATCTACAGCCATACCCTAATTATTTTTTGCAATATAGATGTTTCTTAAAATTTTTTAATCAAATATATTTGAACTATAAAGGATACTAAATACTAAATAAGTTCATCAATTATAAGAACTTTACAGTATACTCTAACGTAGACAATCACTTTTACAACATAAACTTTGACCTTATTTAACTAGGAAGATATAAGAATGTTGGAAAATATTCAAATACAGAAGTATATAAAATAAAAAGCAAATACCTCCCTCACTCCCCCTCCCCAAATCATCTCCTTGAGGTAACCAGAGTTAAGTTTGGTTATTGTTCCAGCTTTTCTCTACGTGTGTATAAATTCATATACTCTAATCCACAAAACTGGATTTTTAAAAATTCAAATGTATCATGGCATTGTTGAGAATTCTGAACCACCTAAATAAATGGAGCAACAGTCCATGTTCATGGATTAGAGCACTCAGTATTGATAAAGATGGCGATATCCCTCAAACTTATCTAAAGATTCAATGTAGTCTCAATCAAAATCTCACCAGGCATTTTGCAGAAATTGAAGAGCTGACCCTAAAATGTATACGGAAATGCAATTAAACAATCTTGAAAAAGAACAAAGTTGGAGGACTTAAATTTCCCAATTTTAAAACTTACTATGAAGCTACAGTAGTCAAGACAGAGTAGCACTGGCCTAAGGATAGGCATAGATCAATGGAATGCAATTCAGAGTCCAAAAATAAATCCATGCATTATAGTCAACTGATTTTTGACAAAGGTGCCAAAATTAAGCAATGGGAAAAGAACTGTCTTTTCAAAAATGGTGCTGAGATAACTGGATAACCACATACCAAAGAATGAAACAGACTCCCACCTAACTCACATGAAACTAACTCAAAATAGATCAAAGGCCTAAATGTAAAAGTGATAAAACAAAAAACTTCTACAAGAAAACAAAAGAGAAAATCTTTGTAACCTTGGGTTATATACAACACCAAAAGCATGCTCCATGTAAGAAAAAAATGCAAAATCGCACTTCATCAAAATTAACAACTTTTTAGTTTCAAAAGACTCTATTAAGAAAACAAAATGGAGAGTTGCAGATTGGAAGAAAATATTTTAAAATCCTATGTCTACTGCAGGACTTGTATCAAAATATATTTTAAAAACTCTTATGTCCCACCAACAAGAAAACAACCCAATATAAAAATGGCGAAAAGTTCTGAAGTTCACCAAAGAAGATACATGAATGGCCAATAAGCCCATTAAGAGATGCTCAACATCATTTGTCATCAAGGAAATCCAAGTCAAATCTGTAAGCAGACCGCACTTTACACCCACAAGAACAGCTGTTATCAGACAACAGCAGTGTTGGTGTGGAACTGGAGAAACTGGAACACTCATACACTGCTAGTGGGAATGCAAATTGGTGAGCTACTCTAGAAGACAGCCTGATAGCTTCTTAAAACATTGAATGCAAATTTACTCCACACCCCAGCAATTCCAGACCTCTATATCTAGTCTAGAGAAATGAACCCCATGTCCACACAGACAGTGTGACATGACAAGTATTTACAGCAGCATTTGCTCAAAAGAGCCAAAAGGTAGGAAGCCCAAATGTCCATCAGCTGGGGAACGGAAAAGGAAGGAGCTGCTGATACTAGTATAACATGGATGAATCGCAAACATGTTCTGCCAAGTAAAAGAAGCCAGGCACAGATGATTAGACAGTGAATTCCACATATAGGAAAAGTCAGAAAAGGCAAATCTATAGTCAGAGGAAAGAGTAGGGATTGCCTGTGGGTTGAAATGGCAACTGACTGCAAATAGGCTTAAGGATCTTTCTGGAAATATTCTAAAACTGGATTGTGGTGATGACTGCAAAACTCTAGAAATTTACTAAAACCAGACTTCTACACTTAATGCAGGTAAAACGTACAGTACATAAATTATCTCAATAAAGCTGGTTAGGCTGGGTGCCTTGGCTCCTGCCTGTAATCCCAGCACTTTGGGAGGCTAAGGCAGAAGGATTGCTTGAAGCCAGGAGTTCGAGACCAGCCTGGGAAACAGAGCAAGACCAAAGCATTTTAAAAACTAGCTGGGCGTGGTGGTGTGTGCCTGTGGTCCCAGCTACTTGGGGGGCTGAGGTGGGAGGATTGTTTGAGCCTGGGAATTGGAGGCTGCAGTGAGCTGTGATTAGGCCACTGCACTTCAGCCTGGGTGACAGACCTAGACCATGTCTCCATAAGAAAGGGAGGGGTGGGCCGGGCGCGGTGGCTCAAGCCTGTAATCCCAGCACTTTGGGAGGCCGAGACGGGTGGATCACGAGGTCAGGAGATCGAGACCATCCTGGCTAACACAGTGAAACCCTGTCTCTACTAAAAAAAATACAAAAAATTAGCCGGGCGAGGTGGCGGGCGCCTGTAGTCCCAGCTACTCGGGAGGCTGAGGCGAGAGAATGGCGTAAACCCAGGAGGCGGAGCTTGCAGTGAGCTGAGATCCGGCCACTGCACTCCAGCCTGGGCGACAGAGCGAGACTCCATCTCAAAAAAAAAAAAAAAAAAAAGAAAGGGAGGGGTGGGGAAGGAAAAAAGGAGGGGAGAAAGGAAGAGAGATAGGAAGGGAGAGAGGAGAGGAGAGGAAGGAAGGATGGACAGACGGTTCTAGACCTATTATTCTAGAATTTGCCTTTACCATTTATATTGTGTACATCTTTCCATGCCAGGATGAAAATTCCACCTGAACTGTTTTAGAGCTACATGGCATTACTCTATATAGATGCTCCATAAATTATGTGGAAGAGTGATGTTTCCTTTTTTATTAATGCAATGAATGTGGCAATGACTTCTTCATATAGGGAACTTTGTAACACTTTTGTTGAAGAAACTGCTATGGTGAGATTACATACAATACAAATTACAAACACCTATTTTATTATCTCGGGTTTATTTCAGCAAGGCATAATACTATCAAGAGATGCTCTGTGACAGTCTTCAGTCAACAAGAAATCTGGACATAAAGGGAGGCTGCTGTGCCCCTGACACTTGCCCCCAGTGTGAGAAGGGCTCCCGGTAGTAGTGGCAGCATGGGAACCCTCAAGCTGGCTGCCGTGAGCCAGCTGGAGAACCTGGGAGCATCCATCCAAACACACCATTCAGGAAAGGAAGGTCCTTCTTATTTCACCACAGCCTCTAGAACCACTGGTCTGGGGAGGTGACAGCAGTCAGGCACGAACCATCAGGAAGGTCACTATGCCAGCTGATCTGGGAATGCTGGGGCAGGACACAGCAGACAGCAAGGGCCAAGGGACTCCATGGCTTGTCTGGCCACTGGGGTTGAACAGCTGTCTAGGGCTCCTTCCATCCTACAGAAGTACATCAGTAAAAGAGGGCACCCACCCTCTCTGCAGCTGCACCCCCATCACCATGGCTTAGTGGCAACGGGGTCACGGGCCACGGACCCCAGAGCTGGGCAAGACCTGTAACCATCTGTCTAGAAGATGCTGATGAACCTCTCTGTTTTAATCCAAATAAGTGAAAGAGAGGCAAAGTGACTGGGCCAAGAGCAGCAGGCCACGCTAGCAATCACTGCCACAGTGGCCACATCCCCTGATGTGCCGCCATCCCAGCCACGCTTGATTTGACTGCAGGCTCAGACTCCCCCATGAGCTCAGCAGGGTCAGCAGAGTTATTTCCGGTGTTTAAAGACGCAGCCTGAGGACTCTCATTATTTAGTCCTCTCATTCACTAATCTGTTCTATTCTCTATCCTAATCCCTCAACCCTGATCTTCCAAGGTAAAAATTTCAGGGCATCTTTGACATGTCTGTGTTCTCAGACAAGGGCCCTAACATATAAAAGGCACTTAGTATTTGTTGCTTAGATATCTAAAATGACATTTTCTTCACTGGCCCTTAAGGCAAGCACAACAGCAAAAACCAACAGCTATTAGACTTCCGTGAGGCAACCCCAGGTTTTAGAAATACTAGGGTAGAGAGGCGGCCCTGGAAGCCATTAAAAAATAAAGAGAAAAAGAAGAAACCTATCACCAAGGAGTAAAGACTTAGCCAGATGTCTGCCAAAACAGCAGGGTGAGACAAACCGATGGGAGGACAGTTAATTCCCTAATAGGCGTTTTAAGTGCACTTGTAAACGGCCTCTTGTTTGTGAAGGGTCTGGAACAGGACCAAAACCCACAAACTCACCAGGATCTTCAAGCAGGGGAATTCCACACTAATGCAAAAAGCCTTGTTCAAACACAAAAGTGCTCTACCTAAAAATAGTTCTAATTACTTTTTAAGATAGGTTTTCAAAATATTGGTTTAATTTTATACTGTTTATTTAAAATTGGTAATAGTTACCCTAATAGATTTTTAACAATGGACATTTTTTTAAAACCACACTGGAAGGCTCAACCGTTCCTTTAATGAGCTTCCAAATAGGCATACTGAGGAGCCAACATCCCCCAAATACTGCAGACCTGACAGGCGTCTTCAACCTCTACACAAAGACAGGCCTCCCGCTACTCTGTGTCCCTGCAGCAGGCATGCTGCCCCGCTGGCTGAGTGCGCCTGCGTTAACACATGAAACAAGCAGGTTACACATCAGTTCAAGTATATGATCTCCTGCTTCTACAGAAATAAAAAGAGCTGCCCCGATACAAGTACACGGCCCCACAGTTCAGTAATGAGGACAGTGCAGACTGTGGGACTCGCCATTCATCTCATAACTGCCTTGGGGGCCACATTACACACAAACACAGATTCCAGAAACCTTCAGACACAGAAAAAACGCATGCCATAGGCCCAAGCAATTAGGATATTACAAATGATCAGCAAATGGCAGGCCTGCTGTACCATCTGAATAGTGTTTGATGATTTTTTAAAAACATTTTGTTTATCCAAAAAACTAATTTTCATATCAGTTTAACCTCCACAGACAACACTTAGCTGTGATTTGTTTCTCAGACTAACCTATAGAGCATTAAGAGTTAATGTGATCCAAGCAACTGGCAAATTCCAAAAGCATAATGAAGTTTAAGGTCACATCAAGCCAGAGCTCATACTTGTTTCACAGCCTTCACTTTCTGGTCCTTGCCCTCTAGAGCACTTCTCAATGCAACAAAATCCAACCCAAGACCTTTCTGCAAATTAAAAGACCTCACTAATGAGAAAACAGAGACTGGGCTTGGCGCTGTGGCTCAAACCTGTTATCCCAGCACTTTGGGAGGCCAAGGCAGGGGGATCACCTGAGGTCAGGAGTTCGAGACCAGCCTGGCCAACATGGGGAATCCCTGTCTCTACCAAAAATACAAAAATTAGCCAGGCATGGTGGTGGGTACCTGTAATCCCAGCTACTAGGGAGGCTGAGGCAGGATAGTTGCTTTAACCCAGGGGGCAGAGGTTGCAGTGAGCCGAGGTCACATCACTGCACTCCAGCCTAGGCACCAAGAGTGAAATTTCACCTCAAAAAAAAAAAGAAAAAGAAAACAGAGACTGATTACAAATTTCAGCTTCCTAAATTTTACTTAACCTCACTTTGCTGAAAATATACTAAGAATGGCCAAAAATTGCACATCTAAGGTAGCAAGAAGAAAAAGCAAAGTGAGTCAGGGCCATAGAACACTCTAAAATCAGGGGTCCGTGTGTTTCTCTTTCCAAGCAACGTCACCCTAAGTTAAATGCCATGAATCCCAGAACCATGCTGCTCACTTACTTGGCTCAGACAGAATGCAAAGCCAACAAACCCAGATGAGGCAACAGAAAAAGGAGAAGCAGTACAGGAAGATACAAACTGGGAGGAAAGGAGAAGAAAAAGAAGCCCCGGCCCAAAGGCAGGGCAGGCAAGGCTGCGCTAACATGCCTGTTGTGATCAGACACACCTTCGAGGACCCTTTTCTCGTCAAAATTTCAGACCTGTAGGGACCACTTCTGGAAGCCAAAGCCACCTACACCATTTGAGGTTAATTTAACCACAACCATACAACATTCCAAAATTACCACCTTAAAATTCTCGAATATATAATACACATATTACATGCTTATAACTAAACCTTTGATTGGCTCTAAGGAAACATTTATTTCTCTTGGATCAACGCTCAGGTTCTTCTCTGCTTTCAGACCAGCAGCCTATAGAAGAGCTGGGCAGTACTGGATAACTCAGTCTTTTTTCCAGGTGACGCTTTTGGGCACAGTCACACTGCTGATGTGGTTCTTACATCTGACTTCCAGCAAAGACCTAAAAAGTACACATAAGATTAACTTACATGATCAATGCCTCCCATTCAAAAAAATTCTCTTCATTCATGGGGCCTGTAGGGTGAGAAAAAATTTCACAACATTTTAACTTCGAAGGAACTTTGGCAATTAAAAGTAAATTATAAGGAAGTTAACTTTGGTACCTTACCTGCTACAATTCCTTCTGGAGGATTCAGTGTTAATTCTATAAAATTAACAAGTAAAACCATTACCAAACAGAATAAACGTTACATTGTCATTTTAACAAAACACCTTTACAAAATATATAAGCCTATAAACCATAGAATATGCATATTAACGAGTGAAAATTCTGTTTGCCCAAAGTGAATACCTAGTACAATAACAGTTCTGATAAAGACCACACAAACAGTTTTTGTGTTTTTTTTGAGACAGAGTCTCACTTACTCTGTCGCCCAGGCTGAAGTGCAGTGGCGTGATCTCGGCTCACTGCAAGCTCCGCCTCCTGGGTTCATGCCATTCTCCTGCCTCAGCCTCCTGAGTAGCTGGGACTACAGGCGCCTGCCACCACGCCCGGCTAGTTTTTTGTATTTTTAGTAGAGACGGGGTTTCACCACGTTAGCCAGGATGGTCTACATCTCCTGACTCGGCCTCCCAAAGTGCTGGGATTACAGGCATGAGCCAGCGCGCCAGCCCAAACAGTTCTTTATACCAACAAAATACAGATTTTCATTTTTCTTTTTATTTTTACTAATGCAAAAGCAAACATAAGAGGTACAATGTCTTTCCAAACTGTTTCCGCTGGTTACTTTGTTGTTTAGTTTTGAGACAGGGTCTCACTCTGGTTGCCCAGGCTGGAGTGCAGTGGGCAGAGTACCAGAGAAAATAATAAAACAGTAAGCAAACACACAGAAAAAAAAAAAATCAATGAAACCAAAAAGTGGTTCTTTGAAGAGACAGAAAATTAATAAATCCTTGCCAAATAAATATAAGGTATAAGGACTGAAAAAGAAATAAAACTCATTATTCACAGATGCTATGTCCATATACACAGGAAAACCCCCAAAAAACTAAAGATAATTAGTAAAAGTGAGTTTGGCAGTTGCTGAATATGAGGTATATATGTGTGTGTGTGTGTCTGTGTGTGTGTGTGTCTAAAAGATATATAAAAATGCAAACAAGAATAGCCAAGACACTATCTTTAAAAAGAATAAACAGAAAGCTTCGTCTATGAGTTACCAAGCCTTCCTTACAGAGCTATGGAAATTAAGGCAATGTAGCACTGGCTCGAAGTTAAATTGAACCATGGGGCAGAAGAGAGAGCCCAGAAGTATACCTGTGCCAACACAGACCCTGACTCGAGGGAACACAGAGCTATGGCCCAGAGGCAAAGGGCAGTCTTTTCCATGAATGATGTTCATCTCTAAGACAAAAAAAAAAATCAAACTTTCCCCATCTCACACCACATACAAAAATCAAAATAGGTAAGAAGAAAAAAAGAGGCACAGTTGAACACAGCCACTGCCAGAGTCAACATGGATGGTGCAGTGGTCCAAATGCTTTTGTCCCCCCAAAATTCCTATGTTGAATCCTAATGTATGTGGTACTGGGAGGTGGGGCCTTTGGGAGGAGATTAGGTCAGGAGGGCAGAACTCTCATGAATGGAGTTAGTGCCTTTATAAGAAGAAACAAGATTGATTTGCCTCTTGGCCACGTAAGGGCACAAGGATAAGACAGTCATCTGCAAACCAGGAAGACAGCCCTTACCAGACTTGCCAGCCTCCAGAATTGGGAGCAATAAATGTTTGTCATTTAAGCTCCCTGGTCTTTGGTATTTTTTTACAGCAGCCTGAACTGACTAAAACAGATGACAAATAAGCATATGAGAAAATGCTCAACATTGTGAATCTTAAGAGTAACGCAAATTAAAACCACAATAAGATACGCCTCAGTAGCTTCAGCATTATCCATACCTTTATTCACAACAGAATGACCAAAATTAAAGACTTTAACTGCTGGCAAGTTTAGCAAGTAGATCTCTCGTGCATCACTGATGGGAATGCAAAATGGTCTGGTTACCCTTTGGGAAAGAAGTTTGACCATTTCTACTAAAATTAACTATATTTTGACCCTAAGACCCAGCAATTCTACTGGGTCTTATGTTGCCATAGAGTCGTGTGTGAATGTTCGTAATAGCCCCAAACTGGAAACAACCCAAAAGTCCATTGATATGCTTTGGCTTTGCGTCCCCACCCAAATCTAATCTTGAATTGTAATCTCAAGGTGCTGAGGGAGGAACCTGGTGGGAGTTGACTGGATCATGGGGCAATTTCCTCCATGCTGGTCTCATGATAGTGAGTTCTCATGAGATCTGGTGGTTTTATAAGTGTTCGAAAGTACCTCCTTCACTCTTCTCTCTCTCTTGCCACCTTGTGAAGAAGGTGCTTGCTTCCCCTACGGCTTCTGTCATGACTCTAAGTTTCCTGAGGACTCCCTAGCCATGGGGAACTGAGTCAATTAAACCTCTTTCCTTTATAAATTACCCAGTCTCAGGGAAGTTCTTACAGCAGTGTGAAAACAGACGAACACAGTAAATTGGTACCAGGGTGCTGCTATAAAGACAACCTGAAAATGTAGAAGCAACTTCGGAACTGGGTAGCAGGCAGAGGCTGGAACAGTTTGGAGGGCTTAGAAGAAGGAAGATGTGGGAAAGTCTGGAACTTCCTAGAGACTTGCTGACTTGCTTTGACCAAAATGCTGATAGTGACACGGACAATGAAGCCCAGGCTGAGGTGATCTGAAAAAGAGATGAGGAACTTCTTGGGAACTGGAGCAAAAGTCACTCTTCTTATGTTTTAACAAAGAGAATAGTGAGATTCTGCCCCTGCCCTAGAGATCTGTAGAACTCTGAACTTCAGATGATCTGAAATTGGAACTTGTGTTTAAAAGGAAAGCAGGGAGTAAAAGTTTGAAAACTTTGCAGCATGACGATGCAATAAAAAAGAAATACCCAATTTCTGGAGAGAAATTCAAGGCAGCTGCAGAAATTCACATAAGAAGGAGCCAAATATTAATCGCCAAGACAATTGGGAAAATGTCTCCAGAGCATGTCAGAGATCTTGGCAGCAGCCCCTCCCATCACATGCAGGGAGGCCTAGGAGGGAAAAATGGTTTTGTGGGCCTGGGCCAGGCCCAGCCCCGCCGCTACTCTGTGCAGCCTTGGTACTTGGTGCCCTGTGTCCCAGCTTTTCCAGCTCCAGGCACGGCTAAAAGGGGCCAAGGTACAGCTCAGGCTATTGCTTCATAGGGTGCAAACCCCAAGCCTTGGCAGCTTCCACGTGGTGTTGGGCCTGTGGGTGCAAAGAATTCAATAACTGACATTTGGGAACCTTCACCTACATTTCAGAGGATGTATGGAAACGCCTGGATGTCCAGACAGAAATCTGCTGCAGGGGCAGGGCCCTCAGGAGAACCTCTGCTAGGGCACTGAGGAAGGGAAATGTGGGGTTGGAACTCCCAGAGTCCCCACTGGGGCACTGTCTAGTGAAGCTGTGAGAAGAGGACAACCATCCTCCAGACCCCAGAACAGCAGATCCACCAAGAGCTTTGCACTGTGCACCTGGAAAAGCCGAAGACACTCAACGCCCACCATGAAAGTAGCCGAAGGGGGTGGGTGCGGGAGGGCTGTTCCCTACAAAGCCACAGGGGCGGAGCTGCCCAAGGCCATGAAAGCCACTCCTTGCATCAGTGTGCCCTGGATGCGAGACATGGGGTCACAAAGGAGATCATTTTGAGCTTTAAGATTTAATCACTGCCCAACTGGATTTTGGACTTGCATGGGGGTCTGCAGTCCTTTGTTTTGGCCAATTTCTTCCATTGGAAATGGGAGTATTTATCCAATGCCTGTACTTCCATTGTATCTTGAAAGTAACTAACTTGCTTTTGATTTTACAGGCTGCTAGACGGAAAGGACTTACTTTGTTGCAGATGAGACTTTGGACTTGGACTTTTGAGTTAATGATGAAATGAGTTAAGACTTGGGCGCCTTGCTGGGAAGGCGTGATTTGTTTGGAATGGAATGGAATGGAATGGAATGGAATGGAATGGAATGGAATGGAACGGAACGGAATGGAATGGAATGGAATGGTTTTGAAACGAACGTGAGATTTGGGAGGGGTCGGCGGAGAAATGACATGGTTTGGCTTTGTGTCCCTACCCAAATCTCACCTTGAATTATAATCCCCAAAGTGTTGAGGGAGGAACCTAGTAGGAGGTGACTGGACCATGGGGGCAGTTTCCCTCATGCTGTTCTCATAATAGCAAGTTCTCAAGAGAACTGATGGTTCTGTAAGTGTGTGGCAAGTTCTTCCTTGGTTTGCTCTTCTCTTCTCCTGCTCTTCTCTCTCCCATCCCCTTGACAAGAGGTCTGTTTCCCCTTCTGCCATAATTATAAATTTCCTGAGGCCCCCCAGTTATACAGAACTGTGAGTCAACTAAACCTCTTTCCTTTATAATTACCCAGTCTCAGGTAGTATCTTTATAGCAGTATAAGAATGGGCTAATATATCCATCAACCGTTTAATGAATCCACATCCTGCTATGAACAGGGCCTACACAAGGAAAAATTACTTCACTCAAAATGCCATTAACACCTGCTGAGAAGCCCTGATCCAGGGAACAGAGGTCCTGAAGAGACCCAAGCGCTGTCACAAGGGTGTGCCGACACCCAGCAGCGAGAGGAGACAGAGTGGTAAGGAGGGACCAGCAAGGCAGGTCAAAGGCAAGTGCTGGCCCCAAGGGCCAAGTGCATTAAACATTTCAGGGGCGGGTGGGAATTGAATGTGAATGAGGTCAAGTACCAAGCAGACTAAGACCTTGGATTTCACAAGACACACCCTGATGGTCTCCCTTTGTGCTTTTTCATATGGAATAGATCAGGAGACATAACCACAGAACCCAATTTGCCAGGCTTCCTACACCAAGTCATCTAAAATCTAGTCCCATTCTTGTGTCTCAAGCCAAACCGCCTAATTATAAGAAAAAAAATAACAGATTAAGGCAGACAGACTGCGAACTGCTAAGCAGGTGGGGTGCGGGAGAAACACAATGTCAGTGGGCAACTAAGTAGAAGCCTGGCAGCAGAATACACAAAAGTTTTACAAATCACTTTCGTGGAACTATGAAGAAGAGCTTGTACCAAAGAGAGTTGGCTTTATTCTTCATCTGGAGTTCCCCTTTGGCACTCCCCTGTGTGACACCCTCCCTTAGGGAGGGGAAAGGGTGGTCTAAAAACTGCAGCTCCAGACCTGCTCCTGGTGATGCAGGCTCTGCACAGAGACTTGCCCAGGTGTGCGCTGACCTTCCCGCCAGCTTTGTTATTCAACAGTGGCCTCTACTGGTCAACAAAGAATTGCAGCAATAAAGAATTGCAGAGTTCAGAGGCTGGAGGGAATGGTACTGGACACTTGATTTTTTTCCATTTTTTTTTTTGCTTCCAAAGCATATACACGCGCACACAAAATAATATATAGCTTCGTGTTTACTGATAAGAAACAAGTTCAGGCCGGGTGCGGTGGCTCAAGCCTGTAATCCCAGCACTTTGGGAGGCCGAGACGGGCGGATCACGAGGTCAGGAGACCGAGACCATCTTGGCTAACACGGTGAAACCCCGTCTCTACTAAAAAATATAAAAAACTAGCCGGGCGAGGTGGCGGGCGCCTGTAGTCCCAGCTACTCGGGAGGCTGAGGCAGGAGAATGGCGTAAACCCGGGAGGCGGAGCCTGCA
>NW_012117154.1:8492116-8518331 GCF_000951035.1 Colobus angolensis palliatus
GCCTGTAGTCCCAGCTACTCGGGAGGCTGAGGCAGGAGAATGGCGTAAACCCGGGAGGCGGAGCCTGCAGTGAGCTGAGATCCGGCCACTGCACTCCAGGCCGGGCGACAGAGCAAGACTCGTCTCAAAAAAAAAAAAAAGAAACAAGTTCAAAAAAAGATACGAATCTTAGTATCAGGGCAATTTGCAGAGGCCATTCCTTGCTACTTAAAATAGTGGCTTAACAAATAGCCACCACACAGTGAAATATAAATTTAACCTTTGACCCAGCAATTTCATTTCTAGGAATCCATCCCACAGATAACATTGGTGAAGATAAAAGATGTATATACAGGCTATTCATTTCAGGACTATCTGTAAAAACAAAAAGAAATTAAAAAGGACTCGAGTGTCTATCAACAGAGGACCAGTCAAATTATGATACATATACCAGTGGGATACTGTGCAGGTATAAATACCTCTACATGCTAATACAGAACAAACTCCAGGACATATTACATGAAAAAAACAAGGTGGAGAAAAGTGTGTGACTAGGGCCTTTAATGAGGTAATTAAAATTAATGTGGTCATTAGGGTGGACCTTAATCCAATCTGACTAATGTCCTTATAAGAAGAGATGAGGACACAGGCATAGAGGACAGGGCCTCAGAAGAAACCAGCCCTGCCCTAATCCTTATCTTGGACTTCCAGCCTCCAGGACTATGAGGAAATACATTTCTGTTGTTTAAGCCATGCCCACTTTGTGGTAGAGCAGCCCTAGCAAACATAGTGCTGAAACAACCGCACTGCCATTTACAAATAATTTACAAATAAACCTTGGCCTTTATCTCACACCATATGGAAAACTTTATTATATGGATCCCAGACCTAAATACATGAGCTGAAACTATAAAACATCTAGAAAAAATCACAGGAGAAAATCCTACTGCCACCTGACGTTTGGCAGCTATTTCTTAAATATAACACAATAGCAAGAAATATTTTAAAAGTCAATAACTCAATTTCATTGAAATAATAAAAACCCTCCTTTTTTTTTTGAGACGGAGTCTCGCTCTGTAACCCAGGCTGGAGTGCAGTGGCGCAATCTCGGTTCGCTGCAAGCTCCGTCGCCTGGGTTCACGCCATTCTCCTGCCTCAGCCTCCTGAGTAGCTGGGACTACGGGCACCTCCCACCACGCTAGGCTAATTTTTTGTATTTTTAGTAGAGATGGGGGTTTCACTGTGTCAGCCACGATGGTCTTGAACTCCTGACCTCGTGATCCACCCACCTCAGCCTCCCAAAGTGCTGGGATTACAGGCATGAGCCACTGCGCCCAGCCAAAGAACTCATAAAACTTAAGAAAATCAACACAATTTTAAAAGGAGCAAAGACTCAAGTCGCTTCATCAAAAACGACACATGGATGACAAATAAACACATGAAATGATGCTCAACATCATGAGTCTTATAGAAATGCAAATTAAAACTTCAGTAAGGGCCCGGGGGACGGTGGTTCACACCCGTAACCCCAGCACTTTGGGAGGCCAGGGCGAACTCCTGACGTCAGGAGTTAGAGACCAGCCTAGCCAACACAGTGAAACCGTTTCTACTAAAAACACAAAAATTAGCCAGGTGTGGTGGCACGCGCCTGTAACCCCAGCTACTTGGGAAGCTGAGGCAGGAGAATTACTTGAAGCCAGGAGGCAGATGTTGTAGTGAGCCGAGATCATGCCACTGCACTCCAGCCTGGATGACAGAGCGAGACAGTCTCAAAAAAAAAAAATAAATAAAACCAATAAAACCCCAGTAAGACTGCTATACACCCAATAGAATGGCTAAAATTTTTAAAACTGGATGAGCACAGTGGCTCACAGTTGTAATCCCAACACTTTGGGAGGTCAAGACGGGCAGATTGCTTGGGCCCACGAGTTCGAGACAAGCCTGGGCAACATGGTGAAACCCTATCTCTACCAAAAATACAAAAATTAACTAAGCGAGGTGGCATGTAACTATAATCCCAGCTTCTGGGGAGGCTGAGGTGGCAGGATTGCTTGAGCCTGGGAGGCAGAGGCTGCAGTGAGCCATGACTGCACCACTGTACTCTAGCCTGAGTGACAGAGAACCTGTCTCAAAAACAAAACAAAACACAACTGGTCACGCCAAGTGTCAGCAAGGACATGGGGCAATGGGATCGCTTAATACAGATGCTAGTGAAATGTGAACTGGAGGAAAACAGTTTGGCCATTTCTTTAAAAATGAAACATACACTTTCCATTGTAAGTCTGGTTATTTACACAGGTGAAATAAAAGCATATATCTACAGAAAGACATGTACACAAATGTTCATAGCAGGTTTATTTCTAATAGCCTAGACCTGGAAACAATCCAAATGTCTATCAACAGGTAAATATATAAACAAATTGTAGTCTATCCATGCAATGGACTACTACTCTGCAATAAAAAAAGAACAAAATACTGACACCGGCAACAACACAGATGAATCTCAATATAATAATGCTGAACGAAATAAGTCTGATAAAAGGAAAGTACAAAACAACCTACATGGTAAGTAGATGGGTCACCATCTGAGAACTGGGGCAGAAGGGAAGAAGGGAGAGATGAATTAAAAAGGGGGCAGGAGGAAACTTCTGGGGATAATAGACACATTCATCACCTTGACTGTGGTGATGGTTTCATGGGAATACACACATATCACAACTCACGAAATTGTATGCTTCAATATGTCAATTTACTATACGTCAATAGTACCTCAAAGCTTTTTTTTTAAAGGTGGCTGGGGAAAAAATGACAGCATAAAGGCTACAAAGATGAAGCACAAACAGGGATAAAATAATTATAGCATATATAACCAACACAAGATTAGGAGTAGAAAAAGGGATGGGACTATATAAAGAACTCCTACAAGTCAATAAAAAAAGACAATTCATCTAAAATTGGTTTAAAAAAAAATGAACAGACATTTCACAAAGGAAAAAACATGAATGGCCTATCTACATGAAAGGATGCTCAACTTCATTCAGAATCACAGATGTACAAATTAAAACCTCAAGATACCACATCATACTCATCAGATCGCTAAAAACGAAATACAGTACACCACCAAGGTGTTAGCAACCATGATCAGCCCTGGGAATGATCAGCTGCTGCTGAAAGCAATACATACTAGACAACCACACTGAAAAACAGTTTGGCATTATCAAGGAAAGCTGATTATGAGTGTTCTGTGACCCTGTGTTACGACCCAAATGTGTTCACCAATACACATATTCAAAAACATTCACAGCAGCATTATTTGTAAAAATAAAAAACTGGAAGTAACTCAAATGTCCAATGATTGAATGGATGAATTGTGGTTTATTCACGAAATGAAATACTACTCAACAGTGAACATAAACTAAGGCCAGAGTTATGCACCACTTAATGCCATTTCAGTAGAGGATAGGCTGCATAAACGAAGAGGGTCCCCTAAGATTCTAATGGAGCTGAGAGATTCTGATCACTAATGATGTGTGTTACATTTTGCCTGCAGTACTCAGTACAGTCACAGGCTGCACAGGTTTGTAGCCTAGGAGCAACAGGCTCTACCATATAGCCTAAGTGTGTAGTAGGCACTACCATTTGGGTTTGTGTAAGTCCACTCTAGGATGTTTATACAATGATGAAGTCATCTAACAAGTTTCTCACTACCCTGGCATTAAGTGACACGACCGTAAATGCTTCAACATACATGAATTTCAAAAACAAGGCTGAGCAAAAGATTTGATTCACAGAACACATATTGTATAATTCCATTTCTACTAAGTTCAAAAACAGGTAAAAGTAAACAATATGTTAAGTGGTATATCTAAAGAAAAGAAAGACTTATACAAAATTCAGAAGGGCAGTTAAGTTTTGGTGGTGGTAGGAAGGAGCACAAAGACTTCCAAGTTGCTGCCACTGTTCCATTGAAACTGGTGCCATGGACACAGACATTCATTTTATCATTTAATCTGAACATACACCTTTTCTATTCTTCTACATATACAATATTCTTCACAACAAAAGTTTTAAAACTGAGCAAGACCCTGTCTCTACAAAAATAAAGTTTTTAAAAACTAAAAAGGGGACATCATGGGGAAACACAACAGTAATAGGAAGGGACAGACTGGGTCTGGTGGTTCAGGGAGGGCGCAAGTGATGAAACCAGCCAGGGAAGGAAAGTGTCACTGCACCCAGGAGCTCAGGAGAGGAGCATATCAAGCCCAGAGAGTTAGGGGACAGCAATTAGGCCAGGAGGGCTGGAGGAGAGGGAGCCAGGGGAGAGCATGCAGAGTCACACAGGGCACTGTGAGGACTCTGGTTCTGCTGCGACAAGGGTCCGGAGCACGGCGGCATGATCACTCTCTGCCACACTGAGGGCAGAAGAAAATGTGTCAAGAGCAGGAGGCAGAGGACCCAGCTGGATTCTAGGAAAGAATCTAGGCTAGAGGTGAGAGGCGCTTGGACCAGCAGGGAGCAGTGACTGAAGGCTGGGATGAAGTCTGAAGGAAAGACACCAGATGACACATGGCTATAAAAGAAAGTGAGGTGTTAAGGACAGTCTAAGGATTTTAGCCCAACAACTGGAAGAACAAGGCTGCTCTAAGTGCAGAGGGGGAAGGTTGTGTGAACAATGACAGTGGAAAACGCAGGAGCTCAGTTTTAGAGCTCAGTTTCATACACATAAGTTTTGGGTTCTAATCCTATCTAATAGGAATTAGATACCATACTGGGTTAGTGTCCCCTGAAAATTCAGGTACATCCAGGCTCTGTGACTGTAACCTTATTTGGACCAGATTGGGTCTTTGAAGATGTAATTGAGTTAAAATGAGGTCATATCAATTAGGTGGGCCCTAAACCGAATTACTGGTGGTCTTGTAAGACAGAATATGGGCACCAATGCACACAGCGATGTGAAGATGGAGACAGAGGATGGAATTACACTACCTCAAGCAAGAGAATACCAATAAACGCCAAGGAAGACCACCAACCACCATTAGCTGGAAGAGGCAAGTAAGGGTTCTCCCCTCGAGCCCTCAAGAGGAAGAATGACCCCATCAACACCTTTATTTCAGATGCCTGCCCTCCAGAACTATGAAAGAATAAATTTCTGTTATGCTAAGCCCTCTATGGGTAGCACTTTGTATGGCAGCCCACTTCTACCTGGGTCTACCTCTGACACTCCTAGGAAAGGCTGGATGATGAATAAAAACAGGACATCAAGACAAGACAGCAGTTTAGAACAATTGAGTTCTTTCCCGGCTCTCCTTTTCCCGTTTGTGAACCTAGGCAAAATCATCTTGTCTGTTGCCCAATTCCATAAAATCTGTAAAATTAGGGGGCCTGAAGAGAATCATAGCCAAGGTCCTACCACCTCTAAATTTCTGCAGTTCTATGACTATTCCCAAATACAATAAAGTGGGCCTGAACATCTATCCAAATCCATCTAAACCCGTTCTATGTACAGATTGATTCTGTCAAGTCCACCTTTATACTGGAATGTGCTACTTAAAATATGTTTTGAGGACAAACTAGATGTTAAGATACACAAAAAATAAACACTAAATTTTATCACATTATTAAGATACAGGAAAAACAAAGCCCCCTCAATAACATACTGTATTCATCTTCTGTCACTGCTGTAACACAAACTACCACAAATTTAGTGATTTAAAACAATACTCATTGATGATCTCAGAGTTTCCAAGTGTCAGAAGCCTGGACACAGCATGGGCCATCTAGTTCTCTGCTCAGTCTCACCAGGGCTGCCACTCCAAGTTCATTGAGGTTGCTGACAGAATTCAGTTCCACAGGGCTGTTGGCCTGGTGTCATTCTCAGCTTCTTTAGGCCGCCCACCTTCCTCAGCTCATGGCTCCTTTCATCTTCACAGCCAGCCACAGAAGGTAGAGATCCTGTCATATGTTGAATCTCTCTGACCGCCCCCATCCTGCCTTCATTGCCTGCTTTTGAGTCTTATGTTATTGGATCCTCCAGGGTAATCCAGAATAATCTCCCTCTCTTTAGATCAGCTGATTAGTAACCTTACTTACATCTCCAAAGGCCCTCCACCGCAGTACTAGAAAGTGCTTGAATAACTAGGGCATGGGAACCTTAGGGAGGTATGTTTAGAGTTCTACCTTCCACACATAGTCCAAACTTCCATGTTAAAATGTGAAAACACACAATACACTTCTGTGACAAACCTTTGGAAATCAACTATTATTTAGGTTTTATTACTGCAAACTAATTGACAATTGAAATAACAGATGAAGCTTTTGTCAGGACAGTAAAAGGGAGAACACATCTTTGCTAATGCAAATATCCTTATAAAATACAAGTTCAACAACACAAAGACTGGCCTGAAGCAGCAGCCTGAACTTAATTTCCTATGCAGCGGTTTAATGATTTTCTTCTCAGTAAAAATGAGAAAATGGCTGCTCACAGTCTAGCCTCACCCTAGAAATTGGACTAAAATAAAACTAAAACAGAGACACAAACACAAACCAGGACACCAAGAAATGGTAGGTGTTTACACATTTGACCCACCAGCCAGGTTTCCCACGAGGACACAGAAGTAACAGTTTCCCATATCCAATCCTCTGTTCTAGTATGAACGTTGTCAGAATCAAAATGGAGTCACTTTCGTCAAACCCTGACAACATGGAGGGAGGTCAAGATGAAGACAGAAAAATCAGCCAGGTGTAGGGGCACGTGCCTGCAGTCTCAGCTACTCAGGAGGATTAAGTGAGAGGATAGCTTGAGCCCAGGATGTCAAGGCTTGCAATGAGCTGTCGTTGTGCCACTGCACTCCAGCCTGGGCGACAGAGTAAGACCCTGTCTCAAAAAAAAAAAAAAAAAAAATTATTTGCCAAAATATGCTTAATTTTTATTGCTAAAAAATGCTAACAATCATTTGAGCCTTCAGCAGATCATAATCTTTTTGCCGGTGCAGTCTTGCCCGGATGATGGCTGCTGACTGATCAGGGTGGTAGTTGCTGAAGGCAGGAGTGGCTGTGGTAGTTTCTGAAAATAAGACAATTAAGTTTGCCACAGGGACTGACTCTTTCACCAAAGATTGCTCTGTAGTCTGTGATGTTGTCTGACAGCATTTTACCCATAGTGGAACTTCACTCAATATTGGAGTCAATACCCTCAAACCCTGCCGCTGCTTTATCAACTAAGTTTATGGAACAGTCTCAATCTTTTCTTGTCATTTCAACAATGTTCGCAGCATTTCCACCAGGAGTAGATTCCATCTCAAGAATCACTTCCTTGCTCATCTATAAGACTCAAATCCCCATCTGTTCAAGTTTGATCATGAGATTGTAGCAACTGAGTGACATCTTCATGCTCCACCTCTAACTGCAGTTCCCTTGCTATTTCCACCACATCTGTAGTTGCTTCCTCCCCTTAAAGTCATCCATGAGCATTGAAATCAACTTTTGCAAATGCCTGTTGTTGATACGGTGACCTCCCATGAATCACAGATGTTCTTAATGCCATCTAGAATAATAAAACCTTTCCAGAAGGCTTTTGATTTTCTTTGCCCAGATCCATCAAATAAATCACCTTTCATGGCAGCTATGGCCTTATGAAATGTATTTGTTAAATAAAAGTCAAAATTGTTCCTGGATCCATGGGCTGCAGAATGGGTGTTATGTTAGGCATAAAAACATTTATCTCCTTATACATCTCCATCAGAGCTCTTGAGTGACCAGGTGCACTGTCAGCAATAATATTTTGAAAATAATCTTTTTTTTCCTGAGCAGTAGGTCTCAACAGTGAGCTTATATTCAGTAAACCATGCTGTACACAGATGTGCTGTCATCCAGGCTGTTGTACCATCTCTAGAGTTCACAGTAGATTTAGCATTTGTAAGGGCCCTAAGATTTTCTGAATGATAAATGAGCACTGGCTTCAACTCAAAGTCAACTTAAAGTGACCGACATTAGCCCCTAACAAGAGTCAGCCTGTCCTTTGAAGCCAGTCACTGACTTCTCTCCAGCTATTTAAGTTGTATATGGCATCTCTCTTCCCAATACTGCATAAGGCTATTTTACGTACCTTGTAAATCTATTGCTTAATTTAGGAGCCACTTTCATCTTGATCTTAGCTAGATCTTCTGGAGAACTTGCTGCTTCACCTTGTGCTTTTATGTTATGGAGACAGGTTATTTACTTCAATCTCATGAACCAACCTCTACAAGCTTCCAATTTTTCTTCTGCAGCTTCCTCACTGCTCTCAGCCTTCATAAAACTGAAGAGTTAGGGCCTTGCTCTGGATTAGGCTTTGGCTTAAGGGAATGTTATGAGTGGTTTGATCTTCTATCCAAACCACTAAAACTTTCTTCATCTAAGCAGTAAGGCTTTTTCACTTTATCATTCATTGTGTTCAACAGAGCAGCACTTTTAATTTCCTTCAAGAACTTTTCCTTTGCATTCACAACTTGGCTAACTGGTGCAAGAGACCCAGCTTTCAGCCTATCTTGACTTTCAACATTCTTTCCTCACTAAACTTAATCATTTCTAGCTTTTGATTTGAAGTGGGTGGAGTGCAACTCTTCACTTGAACACTTCAGCCCACTGTACCGTTATTATTGGCCTATTCAATATTGTTTTGTCTCAGGGAAGAGAGAGGCCGGGAGAGAGATGGGGAAACAGCCAGTCAGTGAAGCACACATAACATTTATTAGGACTACCATCTTTTATGGGCATGGTTCATGATGCCCCAAAATAATTACAATAGTAACATCAAAGATTACTGATCACAGATCACCATAATAGATTAAAATATGACACAGAGACACGAAGTGAGCAAAAATGGTGCCAACAGACTTGCTCCCATGCAGGGTTGCTTGTAAAAAGCTTGTAAACTTGTAAAATATGCAAGATCTGCGAAGTGAAGCTCAATAAAGCAAAGCGCGTGGGAAAGGGAGTGTGCCTCTATGTTCTGCTTTAGCAGACACTAGGTGGCGAGCGTTATTTGAACTTTTACAGCAGGCCGCGTATCTGCTGCTGCACATCCATGGATTCGACCAACCAGGAATACAAAATATTTGAAAAAAATAACGATTTAAAAATACAAGTAAAAAAAATCAGTATAACTGTGCAGCATTTACACTGCATTAGGTACTAGAAGTAAAGCTTGAGATGATTTAAAAGTTATGAGAGGCTATGCACACATAAAATGCAAATACCACGCCACTTTATAGTAGGGACTTGAGCATCCGTATCTGCAGGTGGGCCTGGAACCAATCCCCTCCAGATACCAAGGGATGAATGACCATACGTGAGTGAACATGTATTTGCAATGTTTTGGTCTGCTTATGCCAAACATCAACTCTCACTGGGCAGTGTCACCAATACAGCTATACCAAATCAAGCTACATGTATATTCACCACTTATTTTTGTTTTCTCACATTCATTATTTTAGCTTATTTTTAACTTTCTTCCAAAATTACCCTCAGTCTAATTACAAAGGCAGCGGCTAACTTTTATTAAGAGTTTACACATCAGGTATTTTGCTAAGCACTTCACCCGCAGCATCAACTTTAACCTTTTCAGATAAAGAAACGGCAGAGACTGCGAGAGAGGAACAAGGTCAAAGAGCTAAGGAGTAGAGAGGCCGGGTCTGAATTCAGGCCCTGCTCTTAGTCGGCTACTATCTTGTCTCCGCCGGCGAGTCAGGTTTCCGGCGCTTCCAACACAATGGCGTTCCAAGACTTCCGGCAGCAGTTCTTCCGAGCGGGAATTCGGTGTAGAACGATGGAATGCCGAGTGCTCCTAGGTTCTCATTTCTCCCTTCGCTCTCCTCAGACATTAGAAATATCTACCGTACCGGGTAGGAAAGCACTCATGAGGTTTTCTCAACACTACCTAGGAGGAGTGACGGGCGGCACCGTTCAAAAGCCCTTTTCCTTCATTAGAGGGAAAGCCAAAATCTGACCGTTCACCTAAAGCTCCACCAACGAGTCTTTCCCCTTTTAACGCATACACTTTTCCCCCAATTCCTCAGCAGCAATTCAGGCCTTCTTCCCCAAGCTCTCACTGCACGTTCCCCAGGTTGCCAAGAAAAGAATTAATAGAAAAGAGAAAAAAAAAAAGCCCGCAAAGACTCAACTGTGTGTGCTCTCCAGTAACACGGCGCCGGCGCTGCCCTTACTGACGCTGGGAAGGCTTCTCCTCACTTCACGCGTGAGGGCGGGCAGCGGGCGCAGAGAGCGGCGCTCCGCGGGACCCACAGCAGGGCTCGCGGTGGAGGCCCCGGGCCCGGCTCCCCCGCCAGGCTCCCTGCCCCAGCCCCGCCGGACGACGTGGGCCCGGGAGCAGGAATGCGGGACGCTGCTGACCGCCCAGGTCCCCGAACTCACGTTTGTACTCGGCCATCAGTCTCTTCAGCGCCGTCCCCGCCATGGCCCCGCAACAGCTGCGCTGAGCGACCTCGCCTCAGACGCGCGCGTCCCTCCTGCCCCGACACCGGGGGCTGCTTCCGGGTCACCGTCGCGGGCCCAGGAACTCTTCCGGGGCGTGGTGCGTAGCGCGCGTGCGCAATCGCTGAGGCGCGCTATCGGGGCGGTTGGAGTTCAACAGGCGGAAGCGCGTTACGGTTCTCTCGGCTCTTGCCCCGTTCTTAGTCTCTCTGCGTGGTTGGTTCCGTTCCGGTCCCGGCACTTACAGAGGCCTCAGAGTCCTGGTCTTATAGAGACTTCCTGAACGGTGGCGCCTGTTCTAGTGTGTGCGCTGCCTGTTCTGTGCCAGCCGCGCGCTGCCGAAGGGCGGGAGGACGGCGTTTGTAGGGGGGAGGATGGAGGTTGGGGAGGGAAGGCGGAGACGAGATGGAGGTCGCGGGGCGGTCGGGGACTGGGAACCGCACTGAACGTTCCAACCGCCCGCGGCCGGCCGGGTTTCAGGTTTGAAAAGGTGGGAAGGTTGGCTGTCCTGGCGCGTTTTCTCCACGTGTTGTGCGGCTCCGCTGGAGTTCGGGTCCAGCACCTTCTACTCCGCGGGAGAGAGCCGCCGGCTCCGCTGGGCAGCCTCGACCCCAGGGCACCCCCGGGAGAGAGGGCGCGGCTCAGGTCCCTGCCCGAGCTCCTGGGGTGCTGAGAGATTCGCCAGCGACCCGCGTGGGCTCCCGGCCTCTCCACAGTTGAAGATCCTGTAAGGAGCGAGCCATTTTCCCATAATGGCTGTACTGAGTGGGTGTGCTTTCCCGATTGACCCGCTGTGAATAGGTGAGCGATTTGAACCCACATCCTTACTCACTTCACAGTGAGTGCTTCGTGGCTGTCCAGCGCAAGGATGTATACACACACACCTTTGCAAAAAAAAAGTTTGCATCTCTTGCCTGGCTGTTTGTTGCAATAACCTCTTCATCTGTCTCTTCCTTTCCAGCATTGCAGATGATCCCTGTAAAAGAAGTCTGATCATATTCACACGCTGCTCCGCCTATTTCACTCAGTAAAGCTGAAGTCCTGCAGTGCTTTGCTCTGCCTTGGGCCACCCCGCCTTCCTCCCAGACCCTCCCTCCCTCTCACTCCACTCCAGCTGCCCTGGCCTAGTTCAGAGTCCCTGACTTTTCCCACCCCGAAACACTTCTGGCGGCTCTTGTCCCCGACTCTTCCCACCCTCTTTCAGTCTTTGCTCAAATGTTGCCTGTTCAGTGTGGCCTAGGCCATCACCACCCGGCCTTCACCGCATACCTTTTTCTCTGCAACTCCTACCCACACACCGTACTGTAGAACTTACAGCATGCTATACATTTATTACCCTTATCTGTTGCTTCTAACCAAAACCGTGTTCCATGAGAGCCAAGGGTCTCTGCCTACTTCTGTCTTGTTTCTGGGGCAGCCTCTGTACCTGGACACCATATACTCTTAATACGGATTTGTCAAATGAAATGAAATTTAACAATGCAAACTTCACAAGTATGCGTATTGTAGGAAAATTCCCTAAAATTCAAAATTTCAGTCTACCTCTATCTTTTCAAATGACCACAGTGCTTTATAAAATTGACATCGTTCTTTGAGACTGTTTCAGAGAGTAATTTGTGCAAATGCAATGTGCGAAAAGTCACAGTGGAGGTGCTTCCTCCCCCATTCAAGAGCTGCTCTCCCTGTAATCAGACAGCACCCCACACCCCAAGGCGTTTCTGTCCAGTGCTACTAAAGGAAAGCAGCTCCCCTTTTCCAGTTATGGGAAATATGGGCAATAAAGCATTACTGTCAATGCTGTGATGCTCACTGTAACATCATGTGCTTGATATTTTCATAATTTTATCAGTCTTTTCCAGACATCTTACTGTAGAACACTGTGTGTTCTCCAACCAATTACTATTTTTCAGAAATGTGGTTTACAGCTTCTATCAGGATTAACTTCGGCTTCAAGTGACAAAAGTCCAAAATATGAGTTGCTGAAATAAGATGGCAGTCTCTCCCCTCAACGGGGCTGTTACACCACCTTATCTCAGAGAACCAGGCTCTCTGCAACATTTCTTTTCATGGTCATCGCTCAGTTCCTTATGTGAAATTCAAGTTTAGCTGGGCATCCTGTATTTTAATCGGCTAATTCATGCAACTCTCAACTCGGGTCAAGTGGCAGTGGAGTCCCAGGGGTTCTGAGCAGCCAGTGTGTAATACTGCATGGCAGCACACCCTGGAGAGGCCAACTGTACAGAATAAAATGAATGCCTTCTATCTTTAGCAACTAAAGTTCTGAAATATAAAATGGGCCTCACAGCTTAACCCATGTTACACAGTGGGGCTTTCCCATGAACATCACGCGTTTCTAGCTGGGCACTCCTGCAGCATGGCTAAGATGACAAGTTTCCTGGGAGTGGGGGTTCCTGGGATGTGAACCTTTCGGTGCAAAAACGAGAAGTTCCAGTTGGAACCCCGGGCATAGATACCAGGATAAATAGGGCCTCTCTCCTCCAGGAGTGTCAATTTAACCCAAAGATTCAGTTTCTCATAATGTTCTTGAAAATAGTAATCCCAACAAATCTATTTTTCCAAATGCACAATTCGCATAAATCTCAGAGAAAAGACAACCTCAAGAACATGCTTTCGCTGGGCGCCGTGGCTCACGCCTGTAATCCCAACTACTTGAGAGGCTGAGGCAGGAGGATCACTTGAGGCCAGGAGTCTGAGATCAGCTTGGGCAACTAATTTATAGTTTGGATTTGTGTCCACGCCCAAACCTTATGGTTGAATTGTAATCCCCAGTGTTGGAGGAGGGGCCTAGTAGGAGGTGATTGGGTCATGGGGGCAGATTTTCCCCCTGCTGTTGTTATGGTGAGTTCTCACAAGAGCTGCTTGTTTGAAAGTGTGTGGCATCTCCCTCCTGCTCCAACCATGTAAGACATGCCTCCTTCCTCTTCTGCCGTGTTTCCTGAGGCCTCCCTAGCCATGCTTGCTGTACAGCCTACAGAACTATGAGTCAATTAAACCTCTTTTCTTTATAAATTACCACAGTCTCAGGCAGTTCTTCATAGTAATGTGACGATGCACTAATACAGCAATATAGTGAGACCCCCATCTCTAAAAATTTTTAAAAACATCCCGCTGGTTCTTCTGCTGTGAGGTGTTGTGGATGGAAGTTCAAGCAGCACTGCCCTAATGCATCCACATACGCTCCTGGCCACTATTCTCATCTATGGTGCCTGAGACACATCCCTTTCCTCAGGGATTTTGGCAGCCTCTTCGCCTCAGGCTGCCTAGGGAATGTGGTGGATGTCCCCGGCTCTGTAGTGTGCCTTAATCTGTGCACTCTTCCTGGTGCAAGTGAATCACGTATTCCATCTCCACAGATGCCCATCTTTCTTCACCTTGGGTTCACTCAACTGATGGGCTAAAACAGCTCATTTTCAACCTGGGTTTTGTTACACCATTGCATACTGGGAAATTCTTAAAAGCCAAATCAATGTCAGTTCCATTTCAAAGCAGATAGGTGAGTTGTCCATGGCAGAAGGAAAGCTGACTTACATTCAAACACCAGAAAACGAGAGATGTCCTAGACTAACACCCAAGCTCATCTGCCTCTAAAATCCACCCTTTCTTTACGTATGAAACCCAGGAGAGGAAGGGGAACCTGTCACAGTGATGCTGGCTCAGACAGCTGTCAGCCAGGAGGTCTCTGAGGAGAGGCTACATCCCTCAGCAGGAAAAAGGCTGGACTAGCATTGTTGATGTGCCAGGGGAGGGGAAATGAGCCGCTGGGTGAATAAAACCTTCCAGCGGCTAGCTTTTCAATCAAAGTTTCTCCATGCAGTGGCCACGCGGAATGGTCAAATCAAACACTGAACTGTACCGGTACGCCCCAACCTTCAAATGCAGTGTTTAGTAGAAGCCAAGAGACAGAATACCAAACTATATTTACTGTTTACAGTAGTAAAGGACAACAAATAATGTACAAATTGGTGAATAAACACAACAGAGCCAACAAACATCCCACCCAAGCCCATACAGCAAACAGGAAATGAGAACATTTCAGCAAGATTTCAAGCAAGCAAGAGATAATGGGTGGTTGTTCAGGTGACTATAAAAAGGCAGAGAATGGCCACCAAGCAGCAATGGAGCCTCAGGGAAGGATGGTAGGCAGAACTATGAAAATGTTTAATTGGTATAGATCCCAAAATATTTCACAGAACTGAAATCACCAGACTAATGCATAAATTCAATACATATTTGGAAAGCAGCACGGCACAAACCCACGAGAAGAACATGAAGTCATCATTCCATGGGTTCATTTGTAACCACACTTGGAAGTAACTCTTTTACACGACAACGTAACTGCAAATTCAGCAATACTTAATCTTACTTTTTTATGTATAGACCATAATTATTCATCAGAAGCAAATACTGGAAGAAATCTGAGGCCACAACACCATTACCAAATGAGAAATGTGGGAATTTCTTCAATATTAAGAGGAAGAGAGAAGCCAATTTTGGTTGTGCCAATCCTTGCTCGTGTACCAATGCCAGGTACTAAGCAGGGAGTGGGGTGGGAGGGGTGGCAGGGGGGTGGGTCCTGGGCCTCAGACCCCGAGATTACATGCTTGAGGGCCAGAGAGCACGTGGGGTCAAATTACCAAAGGACCCAGTTATTTTTTAACCTTTGAAGAAGCATTCCAGTATTTTCCCTTCAACTTTTCCATATACTGACAAAGCATACATTTGCAATATTTAGCATTTTAATCACCTGTGCCTATAACAGCAAGTGACAGTCTATCCTCCCTACCCACCTTGCCCCCGTTACCTGTCCAAGAGCCACACCCCCACTGCAGGAAGCATCAGTTCTCTGTGTGACTGGAGCGAGCGGGGGAGAGGCAGCAACTCAGGAGTCCAATCCCTGGCCAGACTAAAAGCAAACATTCAGGCTATAATTCTGGGGTTAAAAAATGTTTTAGGTGGGGGGAAAAACACAAAGAATACACAAAAAAACCCAAAATACCTTGCAACTCATTTTACCTGAACAAAGATAACAATTCTGATTGGCCCAATTTAAGTTACAGATTCATCCCTGCAGATATAGTTTCGAGTTGCACTTGAAGTACATTAGAGAGAGGAAAATCATTGTGGTGAATGTCCTCGAGTTTCCGCAGACGCCTTTGTGGTGGGCATGGTCATGTGCTCACCATTCAACAGCAATGCAAGGACGGACGGCCCGGGCTGGGGACGGGCCCTCTAGAAACCACGCCCTGCCAGGCTGCTCTCCGGCGCACCTCCTGTCTGCTGCTGGAACACGTCGATGGTGTCCTCGTCCTCCATCTCCAGCTGTCAGGGTTGTCACAGCAGGCACACCGAGAGAGAGGGGAGCTTGTTAGTTTTCATCAGAGAGTGGGAAGATCCCCCCTGGCATGAGTGTTCCCTGACACTAGCGACATCACCTGATCCCACCTTGGCTCCTGTCCGTCCCCTCACTGCAGCTCAGCACGCATGGAAGAGGCATTGCTATGTGCTCACCACAGCCGTTACGGTTCAGCAAGCTTCCCCTAACAAAACTCACAAAAGCAGATTCACAGCTAAAATGTTAACTGAGAGAAAAACTGAGTCTAGAAGATAAACTGAAATGTCTAAAATTCTTACTGAAAAATTACACAAAATCAGATTCTACTTAAGAACATCTGATTAGCAGCGCTGAGTCCTAGGACCCGCGGGAGCCATGCGCTTTAAACCAAGTGCGGGGACCATGCCATGAAAGCCAAAGCCCCCAGCTCACAGAAGGGCCCATCAAGTGAGGGTCCACGGCTGGCTTCTCCCGCCCCTCCCCGTTCAAAGCCCAGGCAAGGTGGTGAAACACCCCCGCTCACTTCTCTCCTCCCGACACAGTGGGCGCAAAGCACCCACCCTGATCATCTTCCATCCTCTGAGCAAGAGGAAGCTTCTGCCAGTTCCTATAGAGACTCAGCAAGGCTGGAAGCAGTCATGCTCCCAAACGGAAAGAATTCCCATCGGGGCTGTCGGCCACCCTCACCCTGCCACCCACACTACCGGCCGGAGGGAGAGCCCCCAGGCAGGGCTCCCTCTGCCTCTTGGTCCACCTGCCCCCTGACTCCCAGTCAAGTCCTGGAGACTCCACAAGGCCCTCCCCGCTCAGCTGCTCTCAGCAGCCTCTCCCTGGTGAACACTCCCAGAGCTGCCACTTCTTAGCAGTGTGTAGATTTCGTAAAGTAGCTAGAAATGGATACTTATTGCAAAGATGTTTTCAATATTTATTAAATACTAAATATTAAATGTTTAAAATACTAAATGTTTTGCAAAAATATTTCCACATAAAACATTTCAGTGGATTCTCACAACTTTGAAAGAGAGAAAAAGCTCCATTTACAGACAGACAAAACTGAGCCTCCACAGGATGAAGTGACTCTTGGTCACAGGGCCATCAGCTGACAAATGACAAGAGCTGCAACTTGAACCAAGTTTTTTTAAAAAGTCTGTTTCAGCCAGGCGCAGTGGCTCATGCCTGTAATCCCAGCACTTTGGGAGGCCAAGACGGGCGGATCACGAGGTCAGCAGATTGAGACCATCCTGGCTAACCCAGTGAAACCCCATCCCTACTAAAAAATACAAAAAAACTAGCCGGGCGAGGTGGCGGGCGCCTGTAGTCCCAGCTACTGGGGAGGCTGAGGCAGGAGAATGGCGTGAACCCGGGAGGTGGAGCTTGCAGTGAGCCAAGATCCGGCCACTGCAACCAGCCTGGGCGACAGAGCGAGACTCCATCTCAAAAAAAAAAAAAGAATGATGTCTGCAAAGCAGTTTTCTCATTTGAAAATTTAAATCTAAAATTTGAAAAATAAATAATCTGGCCGGGCGCGGTGGCTCAAGCCTGTAATCCCAGCACTTTGGGAGGCCGAGACGGGCGGATCACGAGGTCAGGAGATCGAGACCATCCTGGCTAACACGGTGAAACCCCGTCTCTACTAAAAAATACAAAAAAATTAGCCGGGAGAGGTGGCAGTCGCCTGTAGTCCCAGCTACTCGGGAGGCTGAGGCAGGAGAATGGCATGGCGTGAACCCGGGAGGCGGAGTTTGCAGTGAGCTGAGATCCGGCCACAGCACTCCAGCCTGGGCGGCAGAGCGAGACTCCGTCTCAAAAAAAAAAGAAAAATAAATAATCTAATAATATCATTCAGGAAAAAAAGGAAGGCATTCTGTATGAGCTCCCATCTACGATTCTCAAATAAGCATATCCCAAATGGCAGTTACCCAATGCAAATCGGAAGTTGCCCTGGAACCACGCAAAGCCAGCTCCATACCTGTGCTGGAGTGTCGGTTTCATTAATTGGCTGCCCGTCAAACCTGAATCTAATCTGTCTCATTGACAAACCCTGAAAAGGAAAAGCGGTTGCCATTAAACATGTCCAGATACAGCTTAATTCAAAAATCAAATATTTTAATCCAAGTATCAGCATTCTGATATGCAGATTTATGATCCAGTACAGTATTAAAAACTCACCAGTGGGCCTACAATCTCTTTCACGCAGTGCCTGACACCACTGCTTTCAGAACCCACTTTTCTACCATCTCTCTGATGGGCTAAAACAGCTCATTTTCAACCCGGGTTTTGTTACACCACTGTATACTGGGAACTTCTTAAAGCCAACTCAGTGTCAGTTCCATTTCAAAGCAGATAGCTATGTTGTCCGTGGCAGAAGGAAAGCAGACTTAACATTCAAACACGAGAAAACAAGAGATATCCTAGACTAACATCCAAACTCATCTGCCTCTAAAATCCACTTTCTTAACATACGAAACCCAGGTAAGGAAAGGTAACCTGTCACAGTGATGCTGGCTCAGACAGCCGTCAGCCAGGAGGTCTCTGAAGAGAGGATGCATCCCTCAGCAGGAAAAAAGCTGGACTAGCATTGGTGATGTGCCAGGGGAGGGCAAGTGAGCCGCCGGGTGAATACTAATCTTCCAGCGGCTAGCTTTTCAATCAAAGTTTCTCAGTGCAGTGGCTGTGTGAAATGGTCAATTCAAACACTGAATCTTCTCTGTCCTGGTGCCCTGACCTGTCCTGGGTCATCCCTCCCATTTCCTTCCAGAAGCGGAGTAGAAATTCTACAATGCTGGCACCACCACCTTCCCCCTTTACAAAGTTCTCAGCAAGGAACAGGTTGTGTGCCAATCAGGGACAGATAAGAAGGCTGCGTGAGGCCAGGGAGCAGTCACCACCATGACTTTGGCCTTGTGAAGGGCAGCAGGAAAGAGAGCACGCAGCCTTTCTGTGTCCTGAGGGAATGGAGAAACGTGGTCGGGGCAGAAACATTTCCTCAACAAGCACTTCTGATTTAACTGAAACAGGACAGATGGGTTTAAAACGTGCATCTCTGCTCCCTCCTGAAACCCCACCGAAATGACGTAAATGAGAAAGGCACAAACAGCAAGGACAAAGAAAATGGGAGCAGGGATGGGCAGAGATGTCAATGCTGGGCTGGGCCAGAGGCTACTGAGGCGTGGACACTGCTGGTCTGATGGACACTGGATTAGGATCCTGGGGCGGAGGATCCACCACACCCCAGCCTGTGTGGCAGGCAGCTGATTCTGAACAGCTGCCTGGAAGTTCACATGCAGACTTCCAGCAGGACCCCCACAACCCTGTGCCCCTCACGGCAGCACACAGGAGGTCTGCTTTCTGAAGAGGTGGGCGCAGAGCTCCAGGCGTAGGACAGAAACAGGCCCATGGAAGCACATGCCCCAGCGCTGCACGCCAAGTCCCCTCTCCCCTCCAGACGTGCCCCCAGGAGGCTGGCCAGAGACTGGAGGACTCCACTCTCAAACTTAGCATCTGGGTGCTTCCAGAACCCACAATCCAGACAGGTCACCCCAGGGATACACAGCCCTGGCAGCACAGCCATCCATGTACATGGCTTCTCACCAGCTTCTCCATGCTCCATGCTTGCACAGAAGTCAGCCTGCATGACAGCAGTCAGGGTAAGGCTCACTGTGCAGCAGCCCGGAGAGGAGAGGAGGGGAGGAGCACAGAGGAGAACGGACAGGAAGGAGGCAGGAGAACGCTCCCAACACAGGCCCACACATGCACACACCCCCACACATACACACACATGCACACAGACATGGACATACACACCACACACACCTACACTCACAATTCAAGTTCTATGGGAAGGGAAAAATAATACTACCTTCAGAAAACAATCAATTGCTACTGAGGATGGGTATGGTGGCTCACACCTGTAATCCCAGCACTTCGGGAGACACAAACAGGAGGATCACTTGAGCCCAGGAATTCGAGACCAACCTGGACCACATAGGGAGACCCCATCTCCACAAAATAAAAAAATTAGCCAGGTGTGGTGGAGTGTACCTGTAGTCCCACCTACTCGGGAGGCTGAGGTGGGTGGATCACTTGAGCCCCGGGGTCAAGGTTGCGGTGAACCATGATCACACCACTGTGCTCCAACTTGGGGGACAGAGCGAGACTGTCTCAAAAAAAATAAATAAACTGCTATTGAGAAAAAAAGAACACTCAAAAAACAGAAAGAGAAAACAACTTTTGGAAATTAAAAATCACGACAGAGATGAGAATGTCCACAGAAAGTGGAAAGATAAAGTTGAAATGACCTCCCGGAAAGGAGACCAACAGCAATAATAAAGCCCAAAGCAAAATGGGAGAAAAATTATCAAATGTAAAGTAGGACAATTAGCAGCAGGAGGAACAGGAACTCCAAAAAGAGGGACCAGAGTGTGGAGAAGGACACAAATTATCAAAGAACTAACATAGGGCTTATTTCTTGAATAAAAATAAATGTCCAGACCCATAAAGTACCCAGCAGCATGCGTGATAAAATCACCCACCTCTGAGGCACACTGGAATGCCAGAATATGGTCCCAGATACTTCCAGAGAAAAACTAAGTTACAAACAAAGCACAGAGAATCAGAATCCACTGAACTTCTCACTTTTTTTTTTTTTTCCTTTGAGACAGGGTCTTGCTCTGTCACCCAGGCTGCAGCAGTGATACGACCTCAGCTCCCTGCAGCCTCCACCTCCTGGGCTCAAACAATCCTGCCACCTCAGCCTCCTGAGTAGCTGGGACTACAGGCTTGCACCATCACACCTGGCTAATTTTTTTAATGTTTCGTAGAGACAGGGTCTCCCTGTGTTGCCCAGGCTGGTCTTGAATTCCTGACCTCAGATGATCCTCCCACATCAGCCTCCCAAAGTGCTGGGATTACAGGCATAAACTACCATGCCTGGTAAACTTTTCACTTTTAACATTGGGAGCTATTCTCATGGCTGATCTCTGCAAGAAAAAAAAAAGAGTTTCAACCAAGAATACTGCGTGCAGCCACATACTGAAGTGTGAAGGTTTATAAAAGCAAAAGTCACGTTCAGCCATGCAGTGTCTCAAAGACGCTACCCTTCTGTGCCTGTTCTGAGAAGACCCTGGAGGATGTACTCCACCACAAAACACAAAAGGGAGGAGGACTAATCCAGGAAACACCAAGAGAGAACCTCTAGGATTTGAACAGGGGGCCCTGGACCACGGCTGAGTAGCCAGCCTCACAAGCAGCAGTGCAGGTGGGGCAGGAGGGGAGCCCCGGAAGAACAGGGGAAAGGGCAGAGCCCCCCCCCAACATGTATACGGCCCCACACACCTGCCACCCCGCGGCGCAGGGGAGAATGTGGCCACCAGCCCAGGCAGCACAAACTCCAACAAGGGCCAGGGTCCAGGACCCGGCAGACGGGGCCTGCATGGCGCCAGGCCACTCACTCTGCTGGGAAGACCGGAGCCTGCGTGTCTGGACGCTCAGTCTCACCTTTCGCAGGTGAAAATAAGATCTGCCATCAGCAAACACGAAGAAAGGAAGTCAGAGGGTCTGCTTGTCAATGAAGAGTGCAAGGTGGTCGCCAGTGACTGCCCCATGAGCAGGGTATCCAAAGTGGGAGGGAAAGAGGAGGAAATCTAACTGAAAATCCACAGGCAAAGGAGTAAAATAAAAGGGCAACAAGTTGCTGTATTTTCAGAGCAGCTGAAGAAAAGCAGCCTCTAGGTCCCACTCAGGCAAGCAGGGCTCCCTGGGGAAGAGCACATGGCTGCAGGGCCGGGCCCATAGGAGTGGCTTAGAGAGGGACCCCCTGACCCAGGGTGAGTCCTCCACAGCATTACCAAGAACGACAGACACTCACACACACACACCAAGTCACACACAGCAGCCAGAAGGCATCCACCCAGCTGGGCACTGCCAGTGAGGCAGCTCATTATCCTGAAACTGAGGAAGCAGGTGAACGAATCATGAGCTTTCTTGCCCTTCCTAACAAAATGGAAAACCACACTGCAGATGAGGGCAGTGTTTCTTCAGGGCCACGCCAGCTCATACGTGAGGACGGGGTGACAGCAGCATGGGGCACACGCCACCTGCAGCCCCAGAATGGCCAGATCTGAGCAGGGCCCCCAAGAGCCTTCGGCGTCACAGACTTCACAGATGTTAGTACCCCATGGACAGCACAGCACCCTGGGCAGCCGCCGTATCAGGAAGAAAAACCCACCACATTTCTCTGAGCCTCTAGGTCCCTCCACCTCATAAAAGGCCATGGGGGACACAGTCAGCAAGCCCAGCCTAGGCCAGGTTTACAGCACAAGCCCCCGCCTGCCCATCCATGAAGAGGGCACCTCGAGCGGCTACATCTGGGTCCAGCCCCGACACTCGTGCTCTGGGGATGCCTGGCGCACGCAGGAGCAGTGCGCACGTGGGGAGACCCCGCTGGGGAGCGAGGCGCCGCACCTGCCTCTCGCAGTACGCCTTCATCAGCTTGCTCAGCGGCGTGTGCCTCTTGATCTTGAACTGCACCACGGAGCCGTCCTGCCCGGCTACCTTCAGGTTGATGTGGTCGTTCTCTGTCTTCACACCTTCCTGCAGAAGACACCGGAGACTGGCCTCAAAACTGTATCTCAAAATAACCGTGACTTGAAAGGGCAAGTCTTTAGGTAATTGTCGGCTTTCTAAAGTCATTAAAACCAACCTAATTCTTAAAATTCTCCAACAATTCAGAGTCACTCGTGATGGTTTTATTTTTACACAGAATTTATTTTTAACTTCCACTTGTTAAGCATTCATGTGCAAAACAATGCAAGTCTATGGTCCTCTGACATTGTTAATTCAAAGAAAAAAACCTGTTTAATAAGTCTAGGGAAAAATCAGAGAAAATCCGTCTTTCTTTTTTTTTTTGACACGGAGTCTCGCTCTGTCGCCCAGGCTGGAGTGCAGTGGCCAGATCTCAGCTCACTGCAAGCTCCGCCTCCCGGGTTTACACCATTCTCCTGCCTCAGCCTCCCGAGTAGCTGGGACTACATTAGCTGGGACTACAGGCGCCCGCCACCTCGCCCGGCTAGTTTTTTGTATTTTTTAGTAGAGATGGGGTTTCACCGTGTTAGCCAGGATGGTCCTGATCTCCTGACCTCGTGATCCGCCCGTCTCGGCCTCCCAAAGTGCTGGGATTACAGGCTTGAGCCACCGCGCCTGGCCTGAAAATCCATCTTTATTTTAAAGTTATTCTTGTAGGCTGGGCACGGTGGCTCACACCTGTTTTCCCAGTACTTTGGGAAGCTGACATGTAAGGATGGCTTGAGCCCAGGAGTTTGAGACCAGCCTGGGCAACATAGCAAGACCCCATCTCTTTTTTTAAAAAATTCTTATGAAATCAGTAAAAACACATATCCAAAACTCACACAGCTATACAGCATTAGTGAAAGAAACCAAAATCAGAAGAAAACATTTGTGACTCAGAGAAACCCTGTGGGACATTCAAGTGGTGACTTCTGGAATCCAACTGAGGACGGCCACTTCCCACAGCAGGCAGCCAGCCTCCTTCTCGCTGCCCATCAGCAAATGTGAGGGAAGCCACTTCCGAGTACTTTCTAGTTTCAAACTGCCCCATCTGAGCGGCAGTAGGTGGTACTTTTTATTTTTTAATTCATGCCATGCCTGAAGCTACTCAACAATGGCACAACTGGGATGTCTTGTTGCCTGAAAATGCATTTTGAGTTGTGGCCGGCCTGCCCTGCTGGGATAAAGTCGTTTGTGAGTGAAGCAATGAGGCAGGGCCCTCCGGCTCACTCTGAAAGTCAAGTCTGGAGCATCCTGGTACCCTTTCCCCCCATGCTTAGCTGCTGCCCGCAGGGAGCACTGTACGTTACATGCCTTTTCTCTCCACTTCTCCTTACCTTCCCTGGCTCGGAGAGGGACAACTGTCCCAGCGATGCCTAAATACAGGGAGTGGGATGTAGAAGGCTCACCTGAGGGTGAACCCGGGGACTGCCCCCATGCTTGGTTCCTGGAGACCCTGGGGAGGTATGGTGCTCTGTCAAGGGAGCTAGAGTGGCCGGCAAGGGGCCCTGGCAGTGAGGGGCTCCAGCTGCGAACCTGAAGGTGCGGGTCCTGGGGCGGCACTCACTCCCCAACTCCAGTCTTGGGCCAAACACCCTTGCCCACTCCCGGGACGCCAGTGGCTTGGCGGCAGCCTGAGTGGTGAGCTGGCACACCCCCATCCCCCCATCCCGAATGTGGCCTCCCGCGCAGGGAAAACTGGCCTAGGAGAGAAGAGCATGCAAACAGCTCCAGGCAGGATGGAAGTGGGGACCCCTGCATGAGCCCCCTTCACTTCCCCAAGCATGAGGATGCACTGGCTTCTTTAGGGAAGGAAGAGATGAGTGTGTTCAAAGGCACAGACGCAGGGCCCACACGTGTCCCCACAGGGTAATGGCTGCAGCCCCAGGAGAGGCTGGGGCAGGGCAGGGTCGGCCACAGTGCCTCTGCTCCAAACAGACAGACACCAGTAATGTCAGTCTGTCCCAGACCCCTGGAAAATTCCTAATAAGCAAGTGAACTCGTGAGTTAAAAAATGAAGCCCTAAAAACATGGGCCTCAGGTTTGCTAGTCAATCCTCCGCCTCAGCTATCCAGGGAAGTCAGAACATTCTCCTGCCTGACCCAAAAGCTCTTCTTTCCAGCACCACTGGGCCCCAGAGTCCACTTCTTCCCCTTCCTCAGAGCTCCAGAGGGTAGAGCTGCTCCGACATGGGCTGAGGGGACCCACCAGGAGCAGGGCCTGTGAGGTGGCAGCCACTCAATTATTCTGGAATTAAACAAGTGTTTTCAACGGAATCGGAGCCTGAGGTTGACCACATGGCAGAGCTAAGTGTAAACACTGCTAAGAAAATGAGTATCATACGTATTTTATGACATGTACTCTTCATTAAGAGGAAGCTACCTATGAAAGCATAAGGAAAGGACATTTATATTTGGCCTAGTTTTAACAAGTATTTAAATATTCAAACAACCCCTGGGTGGGAGACTTTTGACTTCACTGGAGTCAAAATGTAAAAAGCAAAGGTCACTCCAAACGCCATCTGGACAGGGGAGGTTTCCTTGGAGTCTGACCACAGCAACCAGAGTGCAGACTTCCACAGAGGCCGCAACCATGGTTCCGGACGGTTCCACCCCAGTTTCCGCCAGTGTCTGGCACTGAGCCTCCACCCTCATCTGTAAAGGGAGGGTGGTCACCTCCAGGACCAGGCCAGTATCAGAGACAGCCTCCTCACAGAGCCTTCAGCTCTACTCATCTTCCACTAGGATGTAACACAGAGGCCAAGAGTGCACACCAAGGGCTTCGGAAAGGTTCTCTTTTTATGAACACTGGAGACCGCGACTAAGGACCCTCCCAAGAAGGAATGGCCAGTGCACCTGAACGAAGGGTGCATACCCCGGGACTGAGACTGGAAGGATGCACACCCCAGCATGGCAATGGGGGAAACTAAAGCACACCCAAGGCTGGATAAGGAGGGGTGGGTGCGCATGGCAGGGGAGGCGCAATGGGGAGAGGTGGGCACACACAGTGGGGCATGATGGGGAGGGCTGGGCACACACCATAAGGGGCGTGATGGGGAGAGGTGGGCACACACCATTGGGAGCGTGATGTGGAGGGGTGGGCGCACATCGCGGCGGGGTGATGGGGAGGGGTGGGCGCACACTGGGGGTGTGATGGAGAGGGGTGGGCGCACACCGGGGATGCGACGGGGAGGGATGGGCACACACGGGGGGTGTGATGGGGAGGGCGACGCAATAGGGAGGGGTGGGCGCACACCAAGGACGCGATGGGGAGGAGTGGGCGCACACCGGGGGCATGATGGGGATGAGTGGGCACACACCATGGGCGTTGTGATGGGGGAGTGGGCGCACACCGGGGTACGCGATGGGGAGGGGTAGGCGCACACCGGGGGACGCGATGGAGAGGCGGTGGGTGCACACGAGGCGTGATGGAATGGGTGGGTGCACACTGGGGGCACGACCCGGGAGACACGAAGGAGAGGGATGGGCGCACACTGGGGGACGCGATGGCCAGGACGCGGTGTGGAGAAGTGGGTGTATACCGGGGGCATGATGGGCGCCCTGGAAGGACGGCAGCGCTGCTCACAGGGGCTAGGCCCCTGAGCGCGACCCTCGGGGGTAACCCCAGACGCTTATTCCTGAGCCGACGCCGTGCACTTGACACAGGACCCCGCACCCAGGGCGATGCCGGGGGAGAAGGCGACCCCGCCCAGCAATGACTCAGGAGAGGATCACGCAAAGACGCCTCGGGGACACTGCCGGGGCGGGATCCGAGGGCGCTGCGCTCGGCAGGAGCAGCGCGGGGCCCGACACCCGGCGGTCTAGGAGGCGCTAGGCGCGCGCCTTCCCA
>NW_012117154.1:8519216-8531371 GCF_000951035.1 Colobus angolensis palliatus
GGGAAGCCTCTGGGGGTGATGTTCCCTCTCGGGAGCCGCGGACAGAGCGGAGAAGGCGGCCCGCGGGGTCCCGTCCGCGGAGGCCGCGCGAATCGGGCCGGCACCCTAGACGGTTGGGGGCGCCACGCGCTTCCCTGCAGCCGAGGGTTCCTGTCAGCCCCAGGCCGGGTCCTTCGGCCAACGCTCCTACGGGGATGCCCCGGGCCCTCCACACCCGTCCTCAAGAAGACCCGTTTTTCCTATGAAGAAACTGAGGCACTGGGAGGTCACACCACCCCCAGGTCAGCGCTGGTGAGCGGCGCCGAGCTGGGCCAGGCAGCCCCGTCGCCGAGCGCGGGCGAACCCAGGCTGGACGCCGCCAGTGCCGGCGGAACGGGGACCGCGTGGACGCGGGAAACGCGCTGGAGCGCTGGGCCGGCCGGACGGCCTCCTGGGCCTTGCGGGCGCCATTCCTGGGATGCCCGGCCAGCCCCGGCCTCCTTGTCTGTGATCCCAGGGCCTCGGATGGAACGGACATGAGGGCGGACACCCCTGCGTCCCTCAGGAGTGCCAGGGTGGTGCCAGCCGGGGCCTGGCGGGGGTCTCACCTGAAGGTGAGCCCTGCAGAAGGCGGGGGAGGCCGCACCTAACAGGCTCAGCTGGGAAATGGCAGGGCTTGGATTTGAACCTAAGGGTCTGAGCCGTTTCTCTCCTGCCTGGGTAAGGCGCAGCCAACTGAGCAACGTCACAAAGCCATGGAGACAAGTCTTCATGGACCATAACTTCACAACCGTCTTTGACTCAAAAATTCACTTTCTTGGCTAGAGCCCCCACTTAGGAGCGGGAAGTCTACTGAAGTCTCTCAGGGAGGGAGGGGGTCAGAGAGTCAGCCCCGGTCCCAGGCCGGTCATATGGCGTGGTCCCTTCCTTCTGGAACCTGGAGCCCGGGGCCTCAGCAGAAGATGTGGAGGTGGGTGGCCAGCTGAGGCTGTCCTGGGAGGGGGCTCCGCAACCAGCCCCTTCCCCGGGGATGCGGGGCCTCAGAGCCCTCGGATTGCTGGCGGGAAGTGCCCTAGGGCAGGCAGGGTTCAGAGAGTTACCGACTCCAAGACACCGTTGATCATAAAACAACAGGACGTAGGTTGCACAGGCACACTAAACTCCTGCAGGCTGTGGATGAGGGCAGCCCGCTTCAGTGTTGTAGAAGTGAGAAACACGCAGCTTGGAAATCATGAGACACAGATCCCAAATGTGTTACCACTAGAAATTAAGCCAGGTGCTGTATCACGAAGTGATGCATGACTACAGTCACGGATAACGGAAAAAGATGCTCAGATGACATTAGGTTTTAAAAAGCCAGGCTATAAGACAATGGTGGTCTGAATTCTAATTCATGCTGTATCTGTCTCCCACACTCTGACCTGCCCCGAATCCTTCATGTGACAGCAAAGATGCAAAAAGGCTCCGTCGCGGCTGTGGGGACACAAAGGACACCGCTGGTGGACCGAGTGCCAAGAGGTTTCTGAAGGACATAGCCAAAGGGGATCGAACGGACGGAGGAACCAGAGCTCAGGAAAAACCAGGGCCTACCACGAGCACAGGGTAAAGAACCCAGATGGCCAGAGCCCCTCTGGAGGGTCATCACACCTGGCAATGGTCCCAACAGGAAGACTCACGAGAAGGCAGGGAACTGGCAAATGAGTAACAGGATTGCTGACATGAAAGCTTTACCTACATGCTGACTAGGAGAGGGGTCCTGGCTGAGGACGCAAAGAACTTCGAGACAAAGTCACAGGACTCTCCCATGACGGAGAAGTTATGAGAGGAAAGGTCGGGGCTGGGCTCGGTGGCTCACGCCTGTAATCCCAGCACTTTGGGAGGCTGACGCTGGCAGATCACAAGGTCAGGAGTTCGAGACCAGCCTGATCAACACGGTGAAACCCTGTCTCTACTAAAAATAAAAAAATTAGCCGGGTGTGGTTGTGCGTGCCTGTAATTCCAGCTCCTTGGGAGGCTGAGGTGGAGAATCAGCTTGAACTCAGGAGGCAGAAGCTGCAGTGAGCCAAGGTCGTACCACTGCACTCCAGCCTGGGTGACAGGGCAAGACCCTATCTCAAAGAAAAAATAAAAAGAAATTTATCTGAAAGAAATATTTGACTCCATAAATGGAAAGGGCCCCTGAGTATCAAATGACTGAGTGAGATAAGATAGACGCAGATGTGTGGCATGTGAGGAGAAATCCCTGAGGCGTTCAGAGACATTTCTGCTTACAGTTAGGGAGGACTGGTTGCCTCAGACAAACCCAACAAAAATAGCCCAAAAATCAGTATAAAATATTTTTTAAATCTGTTTAAGTCTATCAGCTACCAAAACAAGTCTTTCTGTGAGGGGCAAAGACCTTCCCCCACCTCAAAAAAAAGGGAAGTGTTTTTTTCCTTTGAGGCACTTGATGATTAGTATCCTGTATTAGCCTAGACTTCCATAAAAAAATACAGACTTGGGGCCAGATGCGGTGGCTCACTCCTGTAATCCCAGCACTTTGAGAGGCTGAACCAGGCAGATCACCTGAGGTTGGGAGTTCGAGACCAGCCTGAACAATGTGGAGAAACCCCATCTCTACTAAAAATACAAAATCTGCCAGGCGTGGTGGTGCATGCCTGTAATCCCAGCTACTCGGGAGGCTGAGGCAGGAGAATCGCTTGAACCTGGGAGGTGGAGGTTGTGGTGAACTGAGATCGCACCATTGCACTCCAGCCTGGGCAACAAGAGTAAAACTCCATCTCAAAAAAAAAAAAAAAAAATACAGACTGGGCAGCTTAAACCATGGATAGTTATTTCCCAGCCTCCAGACAGTTTTAGAGACTGGAAGCCCAAAATCAGTGAGCCATCAGGGTTGGTGTTGTGAAGCCTCTCCTCCCAGCTTGTATGCCGCCAACTTGGCGTGTTCTCACAATGGCCTTTCCACTGTGTGTGCAGAGAGGGAGAGATCTCTGGTGTATCTTCCTCCTTTTACAAGGACACCAGTCCTCTGGGATTAGGGCCCCACCCTTATCACCTCAGTTAACCTTAATCACCTCTTTAAAGGTCCTGTCTCCAAATGAAATCACACTGGAGGTCAGGGCTTCAACATGTGAATGCTGGGGGGACACAATTCAGTCTCACATATGCAGTGGAAAGAAGTTGACACACTGAGCAGAGCTTTTGCATCTCCTAGGGTTGGGGAGACAATAACTGGTGACAGCCCACAAGATAGGGAGACTCTGATGAGTGACCCAGACCTTCAGCTGAGAGCACTGAGGGCTGCCATAGGGGAGGAAGGCTGAGGGGTGAGTAGATCCTCCCTCTCAAAGTCTGAAACCAAGCTTCCAAAGGGCTCAATCCCAGACTAAGCTGATCTGCCCTCTTTCCCACAGCCAGCCCGAAGCAAAAGGAAATATGCAGAGGAAAATAGCATCATCCAGGGCCTCAAATTAACTAAAATATTTCCATATACAATATCCAGATTTAAATTTACAAAGAAAAGCAGGAGACAAATAATCCAGAACCAAAAAATATATATATAAATATAGTAGGAATAATCCCATGGGATTATTATGTTAACAGCATATTGACATTATCATACATAGACTTTAAGGTAATGTGATTAACATGTTCAAGAAAATAGATTACGAGATGGAAATGTTCAGCAGAGCAGTGGGGTGTATAAAAAAGAATTTAATGGAAATTTTTAAATAAATGGGTTTGAAACAGATTAGACACAGTGAAAGAGATGATTAATGAACTGAAAGACAAGTCAGAAGAAAATATTCAGGTTGGATGCAGTGTAATCCCAGCATTTTGGGAGACCGAGGTGGGTGGATCACCTGAGGTCAGGAGTTCAAGACCAGCCTGGCCAACATGGTGAAACCCCATCTCTACTAAAAATACAAAAAATTAGCCGGGCATGGTGGCGGGCACCTGTAATTGCTTGAACCCAGGAGACAGAAGTTGCAGTGAGCTGAGATCATGCCATTGCACTCCAGCATGGGCAACAGAGCAAGACTTTGTCTCAAAAAAAAAAAAAGATCAAAGGTACAAAACACAGATTACAAATGTACTATCAACCTCAATCAGAATAGATTAAAAAAACAAGTGGTTACATACTAAACCTGCTGAAAACCAAAGACAAAGAGAATAGAAGCTAGACATATAAAGGAGAAACTAAAGGACTTACACCTGACTTTGTGACAGAAACATGGAAGTCAGGTGACAATGGAATTAACATCTTCAAAGTGGTGAAAGAAAAGAGCTATCTACATAGAATTTTATACCGAATGAAAACATTATATAAGGGCAGAAGTGAAATAAAGATATTTCAGAAAAAGCAAATCATAGAGAAATGTGAAAGGCAAATAAAAACTTGGGACCCCAATTCACTCTGCCAAAAGGAAAAAAAATAAGCTGAAAACTGAGTCATGCAAGAAGCTGCCTTTCCTTTGGTTCCTACGCAGATAGCTAGAGATAAAAGGTTAAACATCTCCACAAGTAGCTGCTCTAAGTTCACCTTATCTTATGGAAAGTGCCAATTTGCTGGGGGTAAGACGAATACACAATTGACTCCTCCCCACCGACTCCTTTTCTCTTGCACCAAGTACATTCAGTCATGTGACTACACCCTTCCTCTTTCCCCTCTAGCCCACTTTTCCTCTTTAAATACTGAAGCCCTCAGAGTCATCTTTGGAGAAAGGCACAGACCATAGACTGTTTCTGTGATTCCATGCTTTTTTCTCCCAGGAATTGTTCTTAACCTTGGCAAAATAAACTTCTAAACTGATTGAGACCTGTCTCAGACACTTTTTGGTTTGCAGAATTAACTGCCAGAAAGCATACACTAAAATAAATACTAAAAGGATTTATTCAGCAGAGGGAAAGTGGTCCCAGATGGAAGTATGAAGTACAGGAAGGAATGAAGAACAATTTAAAAAGGCTGCATATCTGGATAAATCTAAATGGACACTGACTGCGTAGAACAACAATAATAATGTCTTCTGGAGTTCTAAATAGATGTGGAATTAGAATAAGTGATAATGATAGCACAAGGCGGGAGGAATTAAAGTGTTCTCGGATTCTTGCTGTGTCTAAAAGGCGGTAAAGGGGAGGACTAAGATATTTTCAGAAATGCAAATACTTACTGGGTTTTCCATCCACGGATCCTCATTGAAAGAATCATCATGGATTCACGGCAGCGAAATGCAAACGGAACTGATGATAGAGACATTCAAGCAGGATCAGTGTGTGCTGTTGAGTAGGCTGCGCACTGCACAACTCCAGAAACATCTGGAACCTAACTCCAGGGACGTCACTGTCTTTACACTACAGTGTGATTGATGAGTTCTCTCAGAGTTTCCTGGCTGGAAAAAAAAAAGCGAGCAAAGAAACCAGCAAAAGTCATTTTTAATACTAAATACTTTGTGCTGCATACTGTAAAAAAAAAAAAAAAAATACAGTATCTGGGATTAAAATCCCAGCAGATTGTAACACAACAGATGGAAGGGGTAGACGGAGGGGAGGGAGACAGGAAGAAGGGAAGTACAAGCATACTACAGTTCTTGTCTGGTTCAAGGTAAAAACATAGATAAAGATATTAATATTTTTTGATAGAATAATGGGAGTTTAAACACATATAAAAATGCTCAAGTTATGTACGCACTTTTCTGTATATATGTTTCATTTCAATGAAAAAGTGGCTTATAAAGAAAAAATTTACCACCTGGCCAACATGGTAAAACCTTGTCTCTACTAAAAATACAAAAATTAGCCAGGCATGGTCGTGGGCGTCTGTAATCCCAGCTACTCAGGAGGGTGAGGGAGGAGAATCACTTGAACCCAGGAGGTGGAGGTTTCAGTGAGCCTAGATTGTGCCACTGCACTCCAGCCTGGGCCACCAAAGCAAGAGTTTGTCTCAACAACAACAACAACAAAATTAGGATAATCTGAAGAAAATTAGAAGTAGCTTTCAAACCACTGGGAGAAAAGCAATACAGCAAAAAATCAACCAACGTAACAAATTCATTAAAAGAGATATAAACAATAAAAATAATAATGGAAGATAATACATAGCACTTATGTGAAATTCATTCCCCTATACCTTTATATGTATTAATGATAAGAGGTAGCTACTATTATTGTGCCATTTTACAGATGTGGGAGCTGAGGCAAAGTCATACAAGGGTAAGGTTCTGCCTAGAATGTAGATATCTGGGAAGAGCATTGCCACTACCCTGAAAACAGAAATACCTAATGACCTACAAAATCATCACTGTTCTTAAATCTATCAGGGAGCTGAAATTGCAGAGTCATCAACCAGCCTGAAATCCAAGGATAGACACGGTGATTGGCTCACCCTTTACAAGGAACAGGAGGAAGATGGAGCTGCTGTAAAAGTGGACGAGAAGAATTCAGACAACCTTATTAGAAAATTGCTAAAGACCAAGTGTGGGCTTCTGTGCAAATACAGAACCCCAAGAACTGGAGACACAAGGGAGGCTCACCCTGCTTATACGCTCTTCCACACATCACAGCCTGGGCACTCACAGGAAAGGCTGGAGCAAGTGGGAGGTCAGAGGAAGCAATATGTGATGGCAGAGGCCCTGGGAGGGGAGGAACCACCACTGTGGGTGGGGGGTAGGGGAAAAACCCCACCAGACAGTTCTTCCCTATGGAACAGATGCCTTAAGATGCCAGGGAGAGAGGAGCAGAAAATCCTGTCACCTAGGGACCTGTTGTGGCTGGGGAAAACAACAAGAAAATAATTCTGCCTCTAAGGGAGGGGTTGAAACATGCGTAGGCTCAGCCCTTCAGAGGTCTTCCATCTCCAGGGAAGGAACAGGATTATGGGAAAAACATCCCACTCTGAAACTCAAGGATGTGAGTCCTGCCTGAGACTCAGCTGGACCAGGGCAGAGAGAAACAAGCAAGAGCAGCCCTCCCAAGTGAGGGGCACCAACAGGCCCTGTCTCAAGGGCAGACATGCAAAGAAGACCTAAGGTAAAGGTGCAGAGCAGGCTCATTGAGAAAAGTCCTGCAGCAAACCATCCTCAACCCTAAGTTCAAGGTCATGCTACCCTCAAGGTGACCACAGCAACAGCAAAACTCAAATCCAGCTCAACTCCCAGCTTGATTGACTCAAACCCCCATAATGACAACTTAATGGGGAGTGTCCATTTCCAGATAGAAATACTGTTGTCTATATACAATGTCTGACTTTCAGTAAACAATTATGAGGCACACACACACAAAAAAAAAAAAAAAAAGAAAAGAAAAGAAAAAAGAAAAACCACAACCAGCAGACAAAAATCAGTAGAGCCAGATTCAGATATGACTCAGATGCAGGGATTGTCAGATAGGAATTTATGTTAAAGGTCCTAGTGGAAAAGGTAAACAACATGAATGGAAAGGTGAGGAGCTTAAGCACAGAGATTGAAATGCTAAGAAAGAGTCCAGTGAAAATGCTAGAGAGGAAGGCTACCTCCAACAGGCTCATGAGTAGACTCAACACAGCCAAGAAAAGAAGCAGTGAACTTCCAGATAAGTCCACAGAAATTATCCAAGCTAAAAAACATGAGGAAAATGTGGAAAACAAACAAATGAAAACATCAGAAGTAAAAGAGCAAGCAAAAGCCCTGGAGTAATTTCAAATGGTCTAACATATGTGTAATTGGAGTAACAGAAGAAGAAAAGAGAATGAGGGAGAATAAATAAAATATAATGGCAAAAATTTTTTCAGGAACAATGAAAGACACCACATCACACGTCCAAGTTCAGAAAACCATAGCCAGGATTAAAAATCTTTTTTAGAAATAAAACACAATATCCAGCTGCTTAAAACCAAAGATAAAGAAAACATCTTGAAGGCAAATAGAAAAAAAAAAAGGCCAGGCACGGTGGCTCAAGCCTAATCCCAGCACTTTGGGAGGCCAAGACGGGTGGATCACGAGGTCAGGAGATCGAGACCATCCTGGCTAACACGGTGAAACCCCGTCTCTACTAAAAAATTCTAAAAAACTAGCCGGGCGAGGTGGCGGGCGCCTGTAGTCCCAGCTACCCTGGAGGCTGAGGCAGGAGAATGGCGTAAACCCGGGAAGCGGAGCTTGCAGTGAACTGAGATCCGGCCACTGCACTCCAGCCTGGGCAACAGAGCGAGACTCCGTCTCAAAAAAAAAAAAAAAAAAAAGAAGAAAAAAAAAAGACACATTATACCTAGAGGAACAAGGATAAGAAGTACAACACACTTGTTAGTAGAAACTATGCAAGCCAGAAGATAATGAAGTGACATCTTTCAAGACTATAAACCCAGATTTCTATGCCCAGTAAAACACCTTTCAAAAATGAAGAAGAGACTTCCAATGCTGGACAATATGGAGCAAGTCCTCTCCAGCCTACATTCTTACTGAAGACAATGGAAAGCTCTGGACAACACACAAAAAAAAACTATCTGAGGACTGGGAAAAGTAAACAGTAGGAAGTAAATTAGGGAATGAGACTAAAACACAAAGAAAAAGCTGGTGAGTGATTTTCCAAGCATTTTTCGTCTTTCATCGCCCAGCTTAGACTGCAGGCTGACCTCTGTGTGGAACTGCACAATATGTGTGGACAGAAAAAAATCCAAAAGAAATTCTGGTTTTTTTCTGGCCGGAGGAAAAGAGACCCTGCAAGTCAAAGCATGTGGATTGAATTCAGATTTTTTGTTTGGTTTGGTTTTTCACTTTTTTAATCTTTCCCAGCCCTCTCCCAAGAGCGTCCCATCACAGCACTGCACTAGGGTGGCAGAACGGACCCCAAACCTGAAGAGAAATACACATCTTCTGGCCACAGACACTAGAAGAAAGAAGCCTTATTATCCAAAGAGCATTGGGAAAGTTCCTGTTATTTTCTCGTCTCTTTTCTTTTGCTGCTTAGTCCATGGGCAACCCCCCTGAAACTCTGGTGGAGTGTGGGTGGTTAAAGTTCCCAGAGAAATCCCTTCCTTGTAACCAGAGGACTGGTAAAGGGGGCTCTTGGGAGTTGGTGAACGTGGTAGAAATCTCAGCAAGGAGAGAATTGGAGACAGGGGTCCCCTGACTCTGTGAACAAATCAACCCTGAGCTGGGCATGGTGGGGTGATTCAAAGCAACATAGCAACAGCTTTGAGAAAGAACCGAGAGTGAACTCTTGGCCCCTGGGAGGTGGCACAGAGCTTGCATTCTGAAACTCACAGGACAGGATGCTGGACAAAACAAAAAGAAAAAAAATCATCATCCTCCAAAGGATTTTAACAGGACCCAGAGTGTCACAGCATGTCAAAGTGGCCAGTGTAAGGTTTAGTTACTTGGTACATAAAGAACAAGGAAAATGTGATTAATTCTCAAGGGAAATGACACCAACATATGTCAACCCACAATGACGTGGGTGTTAAGATTACCAGACAAAAACTTTTGCTGGTTGCTCTTTGTTGCTGTTTAATTTTTTTAGAGATGGTGTTACCCGTGGAGGGTGTCCAGGTTCTTGGCATTTTGAACAATGAATTGGATGAAGCACACAAAGCAAGGAAAGAATGGAGCAACAAAAGCAGAGATTTATTGCAAATGAAAGGGTGGGAGTCGCCAGAGCACGGGGGCTCAAGACCCCTTACAGAATTCTCAGGGGTTTTGATACCCTCTAGAGATTTCCCATTGGTTACTTGGTGTCCACCGTATGTAAATGAAGTAGTGACCTGCAAACAGTCTGATTGGTTGTGGAAAGCAACCAATCAGAGGCTGAAGTGAAGTTACAACGGTTACACCCTATGGACGCGTATGGCTGGTTGTGGAAAGCAACTAGTCAGAGGCTAAAGTGAAATTACAAAGTCACACTTCTATGCTTACAAAGACTTGGCCTGCAATCAGTCTGATTGGTTGCCATTCAGAGGCTGAAGTGAAGTTACAAAGTCACACTTCTGTGCAAACGTCTGATTGGTTACAGGAAGCAACCAAGCAGAGATACCTTCAATTTTCCATCTGCCACACAGAAAAAGTGGGGTGGGCAGTTTGCAAAGGGAGTAGTTTCCAGTTCTTTTGTTACTTAGGTGTGGAAAGTTGGGGTTTTCCTTTTGATTAAGTTCTAGGAAGTCAGCATGAATCGGCCTTAGGTTCCTTGCTTCCAGACCCTATTCTCCTGCCTCAACGAGGTCTTGCTCTGTGGCCCTGGCTGGAGTGCAGTAGCAAAATCATAGCTCACTGTAGCCTCGAACTCCTGGCTTCAAAGCGATTCTCCCGCCTCAGCCTTCCAAGTCACTGGGACTACAGGCATGTGCCCCCACGCCCAGCTCTGCTGACTGCTTATTTAAGTAGAAGTTAAACTCTCTTGAAATCGTTAGAAAGATCAAGGTTCTCAGCAGAGAAGTAGAAAATATATTTTTTAAAGAAACTTAGAATTTAAAAATAATAGTATCAGGAACTTTTTAATCCCCTGGCTGGCCTCAAAAGCAGAATGGAGTTGTCAGAGGAAAGATTCAGTGAACCTGAAGGGGAGTCAGTAGAAATGATCCAATGTGAAGAACAGAAAATATTAAAATTAAACTGAACTGAGCCCCAGACACCTGTAGAGGAAAAACAAAAGATCTAATTTTCATGTCATTTTGGAGTCCCAGAAAGATTGGTAAAGAAAAAATGTTTGAAGAAATAAAGACTCAAAAAATAAAAAACACAAAGTTAATGAAAAGAGAAAAATTTATAGATTCAAGAAGTTCAGCAAACCCCAAAGAAGATAAACTCTAAACCACAATCAGGAACATAACAATCGAAGATAAAAGAAAAAAGTCTTGCAGTTGGCCAGAGGAGAACAGTACCTCACCTTCAGGGGAAGCAGTTCGAGCCACCGTACACTCCTCATCAGAAACCACCCAGGCCAGGAGGCAGAAATGACCTTGTGAAAGCGCCAAAGGCAATTCAGTTCAGAATTTAATATCTAGTGAAAATACTCTTCAGGAAAAGCACTGAAAAAGACATTCTCAGATGAAAGAAAAAAAAGAGAATGTAGAGCCAGCAGACTATGTTTTAAGAAATGATAAGGAAGTTCTTGAGGCAGAAGGGTATATGATAACCAGACAAGGAAACGAAGAACCCCAGAATGGTTAAAATTAAATATAAAAAACATTTGTTCCAGATTTTTAATCATGTAAAAGATAATTAACTGTTTAAAACAGGAACCTTCAAACTTCTTCTGCAAAAGAACAGATAGTAAATATGTTATGCTTTCCTAGCCAAAGGCTGGGAGAGTCCTCAACTCTTTAAACAACTGTCATCACAAAAATGGCCCAGCGCAGGGACTCACGCCTGTAATCCCAGCATTTTGGGAGGCCGAGACAGGAGGACTACTTGAGGCCAGGAGTTCAAGACCAACCTGGGCAATATAGTGAGACCCCCATCTCTACAAAGAATTAATTTATTTTATTTTATTTTTATTATTTTATTTTATTTTATTTTATTTTTGGGGATGGAGTATTGCTCTGTTGCCCAGGCTGGAGTGCAGTGGCGCAATCTCAGCTCACTGTAACCTCTGCCTCCTGGATTCAAGGGATTCTCCTGCCTCAGCCTCCTGAGTAGCTGGGACTACAGGCGTGCGCCACCATGCCTGGCTAATTTTTATATTTTTAGTAGAGACGGGGTTTCACCATGTTAGCCAGGCCGGTCTTGAACTCCTGACCTCATAATCTGCCCGCCTTGGCCTCCCAAAGTGCTGGAATTATAGGCGTGAGCCACCATGCCCGGCCCTTTTTGACATTTTACATTTAAAATGTTTTAAATGTAAAAAGCATACTTAGCTCATGGTAGACTGCACTTCATCCATGGGCCATAGTTTGCCAACCCTTGGTCTAAAACAGACAGTTGCCACATAGTGGGTTTACAGCATTTGTAAAAGTCAATCATAACTCAGCATTGTTATGGTGATGACATCGTCATTGGTTATGACATCATCTATAGATTCAACATAACCCCAACCAAAATCTCAGCAGGACTTTTTGTAGAAATCAACACTCTGATTCTAAAAGTTCTAGGGAAAGGCAAAGGAACTAGAATAGTTCAGGGAAATTAAAGGAACTAGAATAGCCAAACAGTTTCGCAAAGAATAGAAACAGAGAACTCACCACACCTGACTTGAAGTCTTTTTTTTTTTTTTTT
>NW_012117154.1:8531581-8537714 GCF_000951035.1 Colobus angolensis palliatus
CCATGTAGACCAGGATGGTCTCGATCTCCTGACCTCGTGATCCACCCGTCTCGGCCTCCCAAAGTGCTGGGATTACAGGCTTGAGCCACCGCGCACGGCCTTGAAGTCTTAACATAAAGCCACAGTCATCATATGAGAAGTGACAGGCACACAGATCACTATCACTGAACACACTGACAGATCAGAGGTGGACGTATACACAAATGGCCTGTTGATTTTTGACAAAGGTGCAGCGACAATGCACTGGAGAGAAGACGCCTTTCCATGCAGAGAGAGACCCCCACGCCGACGTCAGGAAGAGAAGACGCCTTTCTGTGCACGGAGAGACCTCCATGACGACCTCAATGGGGGGAATACGCCTTTCTGTGCACAGAGAGACCTCCCAGCCAACATTAGTGGGGAGAAGATGCCTTTCGGTGCATAGAGAGACCTCTACGCCGACATCAGGGAAGAGAAGATGCCTTTCGGTGCATAGAGAGACCTCCACGCTGACATCAGTGTGAGTCCCTGATGAGCTGGTCCCTGATGACACAGGGCCCATTTTCCTCATGATGAGCCCCCACCTCCCACTGCTTCCTGACCCCAAACAAGGTCAGATCCCAACACGGAATGCTGCAGGATTGCAAGCCCTCACCGAGGTGTTCAGGCCAGGGTTGGAGAAATCTATCGAGATTCCAAGCCTGGTAGGTAAAGTAAGGCTGGATCGGGCCGGAGGCACTGGCGGGACGCAGGGATTTTACTGTGTTGCATCAGGCACTTGGAAATCGGTGCCTCGTCTGGCTGATAGACTCTTGGGCTGCACTGTGGCCAATGAGCTTGACACGACAGCCTTCCTGGCATCCTCGTGCGTGGCTGCTGTACCAGCATCACCTACATCACTCGGGGACCGGTTCCAAATGTGGATTCTTGGGCCCCTTCCCAGGCGTGCCAAATCAGAGCCTCAGGGACCTGTTTCCTGGTGAGCCCTCCAAAGGGTTCCCATGCTGTGAGTGTAAGACGCGAATTATGTGTGAATTCTTTAGGAATCCTGCTGACACACAGCTTCTGACCCAGCCGGCCCTGGGTGGGGATGGACACTATGTACTCCAGGTGCTGCCAGCACTGCTGCTGGAGGGGGTGCCTTCAAGGAGCCTCTGGAGCAGGGTTGTCAGTCCTGGCTAGACATTGGAGTCACCTGGAGAGTAACAAGAAACACTTGTGCCAGGCCCACCAAGGCCCCAGGCCCGTGAAATCAGTGCGTTGGTGCAGGTATGAACACTCCTCGGTGATTCCAGCTTGCAGCCACGGTGGAGTCGCTGCCGCAGAGGGTGAGGCAGAAGGCTCACGGAGATAGGCACGGGGGCGGTTTGTGTGCAGCCTGCCTGCTCTCTCCCAGCCTCATCCGGACACTCCCTGCACCAGGTCATTAAGGCGTGGGAAGGCACACAGCCCCCCCCGTGGGACTTCTGAGGCCCAAGACGTTGCAAGGGAGACAGGCTCCCAGATCTCAGGGGGTACAACTGGAACGCGGCATGCTGGATGCCAGGTGTCAGCACTGAACGTGAGAGACAGTGGGAGTGGGCATCGCTGCAAGCCATGGAGGGAGAGGAACTCAGAGCTGCCTGAGCCGCAGCGATGGTGGTGGTGGCAAATGCATCACAAGGACATAGAGGCACAGCTACCAAGCTATTGCCTGACATCTACAGGCAGGAAAACTCTAGGTCTGTTGGGCAAAAACCCAACTGGAATCACCACAGTGGGGCCTCCTAAGCGTCTTCCCCAGGTGCGTGGGACTGTGAGCGGGGAGCCTCCCATGGGTGTGGGCCCCAGAACAGTCCCTGCTCCTTCCAAGGCCCCATGGCCATTTTCAAGGGTCATGGAGTTCCAGGAAAGGGCAGCACCCTCCAGGGTTATTAGGTGCTGGCTCTGCAGGGCCTGGCCAGCCAGCAAGGTCCCTGGTTGGAGTGGAGCCTCCCCTGAGTCGACCGTACAGTGGGCCCAGCGGGAACACACATATTTAGCAACTGGCAGAGTCTCCACTCTTTCCCTGGCCTCAGATGGAAGCTGCCGTTGCAAGAAGGACCAAATGAGACCCCGGGCAGCTGTAGCCCCCACCCCACCCCTGTCCCCACTCCTGTCCCAGAAAGAGGGAACTAGAGAGCCTACCACATCCCCAGAGCTGTGGAGGTCAAGGTGCCAGTCAAGGCTTGCATGACATGCAGTGCCCAAGTTCTGAGCAGAATCGTGTCTCCCTGAATTCCAGTGTTGAGATCTGAAGCCCCAGGACCTCAGCGGGACTGTGTTTGGAGACAGGCTGTCTACAGAGGTGATTATGTTAAAGTAGGTCACTAGGCTGGTCCCTGGCCCCGTCTGACTGATGTCCTTGTAAGAGCAGATGAGGACACAGACCACGTGAGGACCGGGGGAGGAGATGCCGTCTACACACCAAGAAGAGAGGCCTCAGGAAGAACCGGCCCTGCTGCTCCAGGACCTCAGACTTGCCGTTTTCAGGGCTGAGAGGTCGCCAGCGTCTGTGTGAACCGGGACCTCAGATTTGCCATTTTCAGGGCTGAGAGGTTGCCAGCGTCTGTGTGAGCCGCCCAGCTGTGGCGTCTGTCATGGCAGCTGCAGCACACACACCCCACGGTCCACGAACCCCCTTCACAGCTGCCGCCACAGCCAGGTGGGGCTTGGAGAGGAAGTGGATTGTCACGCACTCAGTCAGGTGGTGATGCCAGTCACGCAAGGCTCCAAGGCAGCGCGTTGCAGGGGCAGAGCCGCGCAGCCCCTGGCACCCAGGATGCAGCTCCTGGTACAGCCTCTACTTTGCCAGTTGCTTCCAGTCCTAGCAGCAAAGATCGCAGGGCCTCTGTCCTCATGGGGTGCGGAGCAGAGATCTGGACAGTCCGAGATGACCTCGGCCACATGTCTGGTGTGTATGTAGTGCCAGCCGTGGCTGGGCCCCCATCTCCAGCAGGAGAGCCTGGGCTTCTCTACCCAGCAGCATTACCGGAGGGGAGAGCAGAGACACAAGGCCTCTTGGAGCCCAGGAAAGTCACTTCCACCACATTCTGTTGGTCAAAGTGAGGCACACAGCCAGCCAACCAGCATGGGAGGGGACCAGGAGACGAGATTCCCTGACAGCCATCACACAGTCACCTACCACAGTAATAAAACAGAAAAAAGAGACTCCATCAGTAGATCCGACTCTGCTCCTGTGAAAAGTGAATAAAATAGAAAAGTTCCCAAGTCTGAAAAAGAAAAAAGGGAAAAAGCAGTAGGAATTGTAAAAGGTGAGACTGGGTGCAGTGGGATCGCTGCACCTGTAATCCCAGCAAGGCAGGAGGATCACTTGAGCCCAGGAGTTCAAGACCAGCCTGGGCAACAGAGTGAGGCCCTATCTCTAAAAAAAAAAATTAGGCCGGGCGCGGTGGCTCAAGCCTGTAATCCCAGCACTTTGGGAGGCCGAGACGGGCGAATCACGAGGTCAGGAGATCGAGACCATCCTGGCTAATGCGGTGAAACCCCGTCTCTACTAAAAAATACAAAAAACTAGCCGGGCGAGGTGGCGGGCGCCTGTAGTCCCAGCTACTGGGGAGGCTGAGGCAGGAGAATGGCGTGAACCCGGGAGGTGGAGCTTGCAGTGAGCGGAGATCCGGCCACTGCACTCCAGCCTGGGGGACAGAGCAAGACTCCGTCTCAAAAAAAAATAAAAATAAAAATAAAAAAATAAAAAATAAAAAAAAATTAATCAGGCGTGCTGGTACACACCTGTAGACCCTGCTACTCAGGAGGCTGAAGCAGGAGGATTGCTTGAGCCTGGGAGTTCAAGATCAGAGTGAGCGATGATCCTGCCACTACACTCAGCCTAGGTGATAGAGTAAGACCCTGCCTCTGAAAAAAAAAAAAAAAAAAGATGTTGGCCCGGCGCAGTGGCTCACGCCTGTAATCCCAGCACTTTGGGAGGCGAAGGTGGGCAGATCATGTTGTCAGGAGTTCGAGACCATCCTGGCTAACATGGTGAAACCCCGTCTCTAGTAAAAACACAAAAAAATTAGCTGGGCATGGTGGCAGGTGCCTGAAGTCCCAGCTACTCGGGAGGCTGCGGCAGGAGAATGGCGTGAATCCAGGAGGCAGAACTTGTAGTGAGCCAAGATCACACCACTGCACTCCAGTCTGGGCAACAGAGTGAGACTCTGTCTCAGAAAAAAAAAAGTTAGACAACCTGAATAGACCAATAACCATGAAACAAACTGAGGCAGTATTAAAATACTCAGCTCCCCTAAAAAAGACAGTGCCTCCGGATTCCTTAAAGATCTTCTACAACATAGAAAACCATGGAAACTTTCAACTACGACTTGAGCACGACCCTGATGTCCAAACTTAGAAGGACAGCACAAAAAAAACAAAACAGATGCCAGCCTCATGACCATAGGATGCAAAACTCTTACATACAACGTGCAAATCAAATTCACCGAAGTAGCTGGGTGCACTGGCGCGCACCTGTAGTCTCGGCTACTTGGAAGGCAGAGGCGGGAGGATCACTCGAGGCCAGAAGTTCAAGATCCACTTGGCAAACCCATAACAAAACCCATCTCTACAAAACTTTAAGAGAAAAATTACCTGTGTATTAACATAGTTTTCCGTTCTGGTGCCTTCACGGCTGCAGCTCAGCAGGCCAGCCGAGGGAAGGCTGACCCCCCACTCCACCTTTTGGCTCTGTCTGGGCCCTCGATCGGTCGGATGATCCCACCGGTGCTGGGCAGAGGGTTGGCTTTCCTGGGTCCACCAAATCCAATGCTGACCCGTCAGCACCCTCACAGACGCAGCCAGAAACACACTTAACCAGCTAGCAGGCATCCCGCGGCCCAGTCAGTTGACATATAAAATTAACCATCACTGGGGGCTCCGCTGCACAGGCCTCACGTGGTGACTTCTGGGGGTCTCCATAAAGCAGAGCCTGGGACCAGGCCTTGGAAGTATTCTTTGGGGGGTGGTCTACCGAGGTGGGAGTGTGGGGTGGGGAGTGTGAGTCGGGCCGGGAGGAAGCGTCAGGAAGGGTGAGCACAGAGCTGTGGGCTGCAGGTGGGGCTGGGGCTCATTGCCGCTGGGACCCTCGAGGAACCAGGCCCAGAGGCTGGGGCAGCCCCTCCTGTGAGGACTGAGCCCCAAGGCCGAAAGCCCTGGACAGTTAGGCCCGGCTGTGGGGCCTTGCCCTGGGCACAGCCGTGGCTGCCTCTGCTGCTGATCCAGCCACAGTTAACGAGATTCTCTTCTCCCAGGTGGATGCCTCCCTGAATCCGGTTACCTATAGAGAAACCGGAAGCGGCAGCTCACAGAATCTCCCCAGCTGGCCACGTGCAGGGCTTCTGAGAACTGCATGGTTCTGTGGGATGGCTCAGGTGTCTCTGGGACAGTGTCCCCTTGCTGGTAACGTCTCCACCTGTCCCCGGCATTGAGATTATGGAGCAAGAGACAATGGCAGGGAGCAAGTACCCCAGGAAGAAGACCTGGGTCCAAGTCTCGAGTCTCCAGCCTCCGCCCAGCGACCCTCACAAGGGCGGCATCAGCAGCGTCAGTGATGTTCTTGTTCTTGGTGCTGTCGCCTGAATCGACCAAGCTCCGATTCCACGTGTGTAATGGGCGTGGCATTCCTCCCCTACTGCTGGTCTGCAGGAGCACCTGGGGATTAAACAAGGTGACGAGTGAGGCCCTGACGTCAGCAGGCAGGCAGTAAGGGATTGCTGCCACTTTGGTTGTGCATGGCATTCCAGCCTTAAAAGTAAAGGGCTGGGGTGAGGGGCAAGAGGGGAGACTGTGGAATCTCCACCAAATTTTCTCCTGTTCCCAGATTGAACGTTTAGTTTGCGGAGGCTGTACATCATTAAACACAGTCACGAGTCGCTTAGGCACGGGGATCGAGGAGTGCAACACTGGGTGGTTTGGTCCCTGTGCACACGTCACAGAGTGCACGCACACACACCTAGGTGGGAAAGCCTGTGTGCTCAGGGTGCCTGATGGAGGGGATCACTCTGGGCTGCAAATTTTATAGCATGTTACTGTGTGGGAACTGCAGGTAATTGGAATGCAGTAGCCAGGATTTGTGCATCCGGACACAGAGAAGGTACCGTAAACCTACGGTATTAGAACCTTA
>NW_012117154.1:8538334-8540865 GCF_000951035.1 Colobus angolensis palliatus
GGAGGCGGAGCTTGCAGTGAGCTGAGATCCGGCCACTGCACTCCAGCCCGGGCGGCAGAGCGAAACTCCGTCTCAAAAAAAAAAAAAAAAAAAAAAGAACCTTATGGAACCACCATTGTGCATGCGGTCAGTCCATTAAAATCTTATGTGGTGCACGACTGTTTACCTTTCTAGATCATTACAGACTATTTTCTGATTCATTTTTCCACGTCATTAATCTAAAGCCCAAATTGAGGATTTCAGTGGAATTTAATGCACTTTCCAGATCTGTTGGGAAACACGGAACATTTACCGCCCACAGCTTCCCAGGGTGCAGCACAGCTCCGTCTCCCCCGCACATCACAGGTAACAGACCCCAGACCTCGTTTCCTGTGTGACCATGTGTGCGCAAACTTGCCCAGCCCAGCAACAGCCCCTCACCCCCGTCACGCCTGCGGTGAAATGCCAACGTCGATTCCCAGAGCAACCTGCAGGCGCCAGCGTCACGGACACAGGTGGCCTGAGAAATGTGGGTGCCTTTCCCCTCCTGAGGCTCTCCTTTAGGGGCAGGGCCCACTGGACACTTTTATTTTTTTGACAGACGAGCTCTCACTATGTTGTCCAGGCTGGTCTTGAAGTCCTGGGTTCAAGTGATCCTCCCACCTTGGCCTCCCAAGGCACTAGGATTACAGGCAGGAACTGTTGTGCCAGCATTATCTTGAAAGGCAAACACTCTACTATCTCCGTACAAACCCAGAACAGGGCTGGGCAGGCAGCCTGCTTCTACCTTTCTGCTCTCCTTGCCCTCCATGGGCAATCTGTACCCACAAAGGGGGGCTTTGCTCTCGGGGTCTGCTCTGGGGTTTCCCGGACATTTTATTGATGGCTTTGTCCTAGGATACGTGCCCTGGAAGCAGGCATGGTCCTGGGAACGTGCCATAGGTCAGCCTGCTCTCCATCATCCATCTGAACAGGTCCCTTCCCAATTCCTGACGGGGGAGTGAAGGCAAGACAAAGCCCTCACCTCCCAGACAGAGGTCAGCCCCACAGAGCCCCACCAGCCTTGTGGGGGAACCCTCACCACGGCGGGCGGGTCACGGGGCCCCCACAGAGCCCCACCAGCCTTGTGGGGAACCCTCGCCACGGCGGGCGGATCACGAGGTCAGGAGATCGAGACCATCCTGGCTAACACGGTGAAACCCCGTCTCTACTAAAAAAATACAAAAAATTAGCCGGGCGAGGTGGTGGGCGCCTGTAGTCCCAGCTACTCGGGAGGCTGAGGCAGGAGAATGGCGTGAACCCGGGAGGCGGAGCTTGCAGTGAGCTGAGATCCGGCCACTGCACTCCAGCCTGGGCAGCAGAGCCAGACTCCGTCAAAAAAAAAAAAGGAAACCCCTCACCACCCACAGGGCACAGGTGGCCTCCCACCACCGCCATCGAATCAGGCCCAGACTCTGACCCAGGACCCTCTCCCCTGCAGCCCCTGACCTCCTCTCCGCTTCCCATTCCTCCTCCGCTGAAATCTCAGCCCCTGAACCAAGCCCTGCCTGACTCCTGCCTGGGTCAAACCCTACTCTGGCCTGGGCTCCAAACGCAGGGAGTCCCTCTGAGCACTTCCCTTCTGGAAACATCAGCAGGGTCACAGTCATTCCTGGGGCAGGGGACATGCGGCCCCCGACTCTGGGGGGCTCCGTTCTCCGCCCACCCCGTGCCCAGCCAGATACACAACCGTTTCTCCTTTGCAGATGTGTTACAGGACCCTAACACCCAAAGGCAGTCAGGGTTTCTGCACTACAGTCCCTTCTGCGGTCGCTAGAAATATGTTACAGGAATGAGGTTTGGCTCCAGACCCCAAGAGAGGGCTCTTGGCTCTCGTGCAAGAAAGAATTCAGGGCAAGTCCACAGCGCAAAGCAATAGCAAATTTATTGCAAAAGTAAAGTAGTGAAAGAATAGCTACTCCATAGACAGAACAGGGCGTTCTGAAAGTAAGAGGGGGAACACGCCCACCGTAGGTACAATGCTGGTATATATGGGGAGGTGTGCTCGGCTGCAAGGGTTTGTGATAAAGGATTAATTTTCTTTTCTTCTCTTCCCTTCCCTTTTTCCTTCCCTTCCCTTTCTTTTATTTTCTTTTCTTCTTTCGACAGAGTCTCACTCTGTCACCCAGGCTGGAATGCAGTGGTGTGATGTCAGCTCACTGCAACTTCTCTGCCTCCCGGGTTCAAGCGCTTCTGGTGTCTCAGCCTCCCCCGAGTAGCTGGGAATACAGGCGCCCGCCACCACGCCCAGCTAATTTTTGTATTTTTAGTAGATACGGGGTTTCGCCGTGTTGGCCAGGTTGGTCTCAAACTCCTGACCTCAGGTGATCCACCCACCTCGGCCTCCCAAAGTGCTGGGATTACAGGCGTGAGCCACTGCACCCAGCCAATCATCATATTTTCTGTCAGGAAAAATTATGTAACAACTTTTTTCTTTCTTCTCTAACTATACAATAACTTTCAGCTTAAAAACTAACAAAATAATAAGGGGCAAAAAGTAATAATCACCTCAG
>NW_012117154.1:8541505-8542078 GCF_000951035.1 Colobus angolensis palliatus
CTCAAACTCCTGACCTCAGGTGATCCACCCACCTCGGCCTCCCAAAGTGCTGGGATTACAGGCGTGAGCCACTGCACCCAGCCTATTTTGTTAATTACTGTATTTTGAAAGAATCGATATTATTGTCTTTAAAGCAAACTTAGGAATGCCTTTGTTCTCCAGATATCGGGCCATCTGGACACTCCCAAGTCTGAGTCTGTTTAGTCAACATCACTCATCTGTTCCCTTAACCGTAAACATCCAGAGGCCAGGAATGCTGGACTTTCTGAGAATGTGGCCCACCAAGTCCCAGACCCTACTCAAGACGGAGTCGCTCTGGTTCTAACGCCTCTGACAGATGTGTCGAATGCATGGATGAAATTCTGCCAAGATTTTTTCACAAATGTGCAACCTCTCCAACCCCTTTCCTCCTGAGTCTGCATTTCATCCCCATTCTATCTGGCTTCTGTGGACGCAGGAGGGCTGTTCCCGCCTGCTCAGGAGAGAGGCTGGGAGGAGTGGGGGTGGGGAGGGGGGCCCCCACGCCTCTCTGGGCTCAGGGTCCCATCTGGTCCTCACAGGGCTGAGGCTTCC
>NW_012117154.1:8546028-8546814 GCF_000951035.1 Colobus angolensis palliatus
CCTGTGTGCGGCCAGGGGCAGTGAGAATGCCCCTGGGAGAATGCAGTGAGGAAGGGTGGGTAGATGTGCTTGGACCGAGACAGAAAGCTCAAGGGTGGCACTTGCCATGAGCGTGGGCACGACCCTCCTCCTCTTCCTCCTTTTCCTCCTCCTCCTCTTTCTTTTCCTTCTCTTCCAGGCGCTTCCCCTACAGCTGCAGTGGGAGGAGTTTCCAGATGCTGACATGTGCTCCTGGGGCAGCAGCCCCCTGCCTGCTGGAGTCTCTCCTGGACTCCACTGCTGGGCTGTGCACATAGCACCCATTTTAGGGCACAGCCGGTGGGGAGGCCACAGAGGGGAATCCTCTTGTGGCAATGGGGATAAAGGTCCTGTCTGCCAGCTGGGGGCAACTCCATCCCGTGTGGCCTAAGGCAAAACACGGAATCCACACTGATTGATTTTGGGGTGGTGTTCTGCACCATCCCAAACAGGCACCTCCAGAATTCCCTCCCCAGCAGGCGGGTTACTTCGAGGCTGGAACTCACTCCTGGCTGAAGATTCGCTGCAAGATTGACTGCGATTGATGTGTAATCTGGGGGCGACCTGCGATGGCGCGGCCCCCTCACCAGATGTGTTTGTGGCGGAAGTTATCCAAGTGACACGGCACCAAAGTGTGCGATCGGTGGCAAATCCGTACAGGTCCGCGGCAACTGCAGTTCTCGCCTCCTCAGAAGAAAGAATTCGACCAAGGAGCAGAAGGCTGAGGAGAGACTGAGCAAGTTTTAGAGCAGGAGTGACATTTATTAA
>NW_012117154.1:8547194-8565583 GCF_000951035.1 Colobus angolensis palliatus
ACACATGCTTGAGCCCACTCACCCAATGCCTGAGGCCTTACGGGGAAGCTGCTGATCACCAGTTTCAGGATTTTTCTGTCTGTTGGGAGACTGCCTTTCCCTGGCGTTGGCTGTGACCAAGGATTATTTTAGAGAGACAGTTAACAGCCACCCGACCAACCCTGATGGTCGCCTGACATTCCCGGTTGGGAGGGCCCGCTCCTGCCCTGCTCACGTCTGACCAGCTGCCTACTCTAACAGATGGAACAATAACGCAAGAGAAGCCATCAGAGCAGGTCACCTGGCACCTCCTAGCCCCTGCCTCTCCTGCATTCCAGACCCCCTCTATGCTTCCCTCTACAAATTGAAGAGTGGCCATTTTTGGAAAGGATTCTGGCCAATCTCCCCCTTGCTAGCATGGAGAATAAAACTCACTCTTTTTCTTTCTTTTTTTTTTGAGGCGGAGTCTCACTCTGTCGCCCCGGCTGGAGTGCAGTGGCATGATCTTGGCTCACTGCACGCTCTGCCTCCCGGATTCACGCCATTCTCCTGCCTCAGCCTCCCGAGTAGCTGGGACTACAGGTGCCCACCACCAGACCCAGCTAAGATTTTTGTATTTTTAGTACAGACGGGGTTTCACCCTGTTAGTCAGGATGGTCTCGATTGCCTGACCTCGTGATCTGCCTGCCTTGGCCTCCCAAAGTGCTGGGATTACAGGCATGAGCCACTGCACCCAGCAGCTCACTCTCTTTCTGTCACACCCCACCCTTGTCATCGTGGCTTCTTTTTAAGCGGCGAACAGCTGGACCTTTGCCGTTTACAGCCACAACCTTCCCTTTCAGAGTTGAGGCACAGCTGGCCAGCCCTGACATGAAAATCGGGATCCTAAGATGGACGGAAGACACTCTGTGTGGCAGTAAGACACCAAATTCCAGCCTGACTCTAGTATAGCATCACCAGACTCTGAAGGAAATTAGAATATTTTGCCTCAAAGTATATTTCTTTGACATATTTTGAAATGGCCCCCCAGAGCTGTCCTTTCTCAGGGAAATTAGCACCTGTAGACAATCTCCATGAATGCAGCCAGGACTTCCCCTTCTAGGACTTTCCGGACCTAGGAGAGGTTAACTGAGAGCCTGACATCTTTAAGGTCTGAAAAGAGACATTTGCCATCTATTCTCTCTGAGGCTGCAACCTACAAGGCTTCATCTGCAAAACAAGGGCCCAGCAGCCGCAGTGTGACCAGGCCTCTTCTGGAGCAGAGTCCGGGCCACCCTCACGCTGGGACTGGCAGCTGCGGAAAGGCACACGGGACCCGTCTGGAGAACCTGGACTCTGTGTCCCCCTTGGGGTACCCCACATGCTGGTCCCATCTCACTGCTGGAGGGCCAAGCACCTGGAGCGGTGCTGCCTGGCTCTCCCGATGCCCAGCTCCAAGCCTGTCCATCTACCCTGCCCTGCAAAGCCAGGTGTGTTTGACCAGCTGCTCCCTGCCAGGCAGTGCCCACAGAGGGGAAGGAGAATTCTGGAAGGGACGCAGGGGAGAGAAGGGACTGATGGCAGCGGCTGCACCCAGCCTGCCGCTTCTCAGATGGGCCCTGCAGCACTTCTCAGACGGGCCCAGCCAGCCACTGCACGCTGCCCTCCTCCCTCCATAGACCTGGCGACCCGGGCCCCGGGAGTCCGAGCTCCTCCCGGCTCTGGGTGTTAAGCGGGGCAGCCTCTGCCTCTGGGTTCTGCCATTCGGTCGCCGAGTTAGCCCTTTACACCTGGCCAACCCCTCTCTATGCTGAGTTAGCGCCTCTACCAGGTTCTCTCTGCCCAAGTCGCTGGTGGTGCTTCCTGCATGACTCAGGCCAGACCTCGGGGCCACACGGGCAGCCGTTCCCCACCACCCTCCGACTCCAGTGCGTCTGAGGCCGTCTGGGTTACTGGACATGGCCCGTGGTGCTGGAGCAGAGGGAATGGCAGTGCTGTCCTGAGGTAGGCACAGGTGGGGGCCCTGAGGAACAGACACGCCCAGTGCCCACAGTGTCAGAGGTTCATCTGCTTCATCTGGCCAATTGTGGTTCACATACAAAGTAAAACAAGAGGAACAAATCCACACAAACATGCTGGAAATGTGAGATAAAGCCTCTGGAGAGAGGTGTAGTGATGAAAGCAGTTAAGACAGCTCAAAAGTAATACACCGAGAATTCCCATTAAAAAATTCCAGCCACCAACCAGAGAGAAACTGCGGGCCCTGGAGCTGTGGGCAGGGACCCTGAGCACCAGTCTGTTCTGCAGAGAGGGCAGCGGCTCAATGGCGCCCTCTTGGAGAAAATTCCATGAACCAGATGCCTCCGGCCAGGCCAGCCCTGCCTCACGCAGGTCCCTGCAGCCTCATCAGCAAAGACCACTCTCAAAAAAATTCTTTTCATTATTTACTAAGTGCCACTACATGGAAGCTCAGAGAAATAGGATTTGTGGAAGAGAGTACTGAAGAATACTGCTATTGGCTGTATTTTATGATTATCTCTAGTTAGAAATCGTTTCTTGGTATTCAAGGTTTAAAAGAATAAAACATCTGCAGCCTGATGGTGGGTTAAGTAACATTCTGCAGCTTTGGAGAGTGGAAAAGCATCAGACCGAGTAAGTACTGGCTGAGCTGGCAGCTCTGACGTTCCTCTGTGACACGGGCTTTTATCTGCGCCCGCGTCGGGCTCTGCCTGTACTGAGAGGTTCCACCGCGTCTTCGTTAAACTGGCTTTGAGGAGGAAGTGGAGATCCTGTTGGACCGGAGGCATCTCCATGCAGAGACGGCCCGAGACGTGCCCCCACCCGTGTGGGAGGCGACTGCCCAGGCCCCAGGGGGTGACCAGCTGTTGCCAGTGGAATGGGTTGCGGGGACAGTCACTTCCAACTGGGGGCTTCTCCCCATCTGCTGGAGGGATGGGAGGCAGAGCCACAGATGAGGGCCTGGAGTCCGGCTCTGGGATGAGCCACTGTGCGTGTCAGAGTCCATGAGTGTGGGCACCTGAGGGTGGCAGACGTGCCGCCGAAGCCCATGTGGCTCACGGGCTGCTTCCATCCTTCCGGACGCGGCCAGCTCTGATCCAAAGGCTGTTTTGTGGGGACTGTTCCCCAGGGAACGCATGGGACCACAGACTAAGAGGGCCAGCAGGCAGTCCACCCGGGGACCTGGGCTACCCCTGTCAAGCTCAAGCAGACACCTCTGTGTCACAATGAGGGCTCCCCTGGAAGAGGTGGCTGCCCCAGGTCACTCGGGGCTCACAGTGGACGCACGGTGGGCAGCGGCTGCACGGCCGCCCTCGTGATGGACTCGGGGGCAGACAGGCTTCTGTAACATGGGCCTCACAGAGCTGGTCCGGAATGCTGGCGGCGTGCTGGGTACCTACTGGGACCACCTGTCGAGTGAGCACTGAGGACTGAACTGCCAGCCACCGCCTGTGGCCTGCACACGGCGCCATCCAGCAGAGTGGGGACTGTAGGCGTGATGCCAGGCTGGCAGTCAGGGGAGCCCCAGGACAACCTGAGCAGGACAAGAGCTGCTCCTCACCCTCCTGCTGCCTTCTTAGAAGCCGTGTCTACCCCTGGCCCAAAGTCAGCGACACGACGGAGTCGACATCCTGCCCGCTCTTCCGGCCGCCCTGCCTCACACCCAGGCCCAGACCTTGCCCGGCTGGTCAGGTCCACGGGACAGAGAGACGCCCCAAGACTCTGCTGCTCAGACTAAACCCTGTGTCCCAGAGGACTGAAGTGGCAGGAGCAACACAGAAGGGGGCCGGGGTGCGGGACACTCCCTAAGAACCCGGCACAGAAGACAACCAGGGAAGGACAGGAGGGGAGCACGGAGCACGGGAGCCTCATGCAGGTGTGCGCTTCACACAGCGGGGCCAAGGTCACCCTTCTCGAAGGCAGCCCTGCTTTCTCCCAGCGCCCTCGACACCCAGTGCAAGTGGAAGGCATGCGGCGGGCAGGGCAGCTGTGGAGGGAGCAGACGGCCAAGACCTCCCCTGTGGGGCAGGCCTGTGGGTGCGGAGTTTCAGGACACAGCCTGGTCCGTTTTGACAGCCACAGGCATTTAGTCTGGAGACTGCCCAGGCGTCCCGTGATGGCTCAGAGGCCCACTTTACCCAAAAAAGCCAACCTGCCTCCCAGCATTCCAGGCAGTCATGTCGACACCACTGATAGGAAACACAGAACACACAGCATGTTAGACAAATGCAGATATTAAACTGCTTTATTGGAAACTGGTTAAAAATTAAGGCACTCCAAGCTTTACGGGTTCCTTGAGGTTACAGTTTTGTGGCTGCTCTTAGCGTATTTCAGAAAAAATCAGATGGACGAAGACCAACCTTATAGACGTAGCTTCTACACTGAACGCAAGGATTCACCCACTGTATTTAACAACCAAGCTCTACCTTCAGCTCAGCAGCCTACATTCAGGACACTGATTTTGCGTACACACTACTGTATTCATACAAAGTTCGTTCAAGTCTATTACTAAGTTTCTTTTATGAATAAACAATACAAAGTCCAATTTTGATGGCTGCTATAAAATACTTAGGAAACGCTGCAATACTTTACTACAAATACAAATGCCCAAGAGGTCAGAGAAATCAGGCTGAAGAACTGGGTGCAGGTTCTATTCTTTGTGAAAATTTCAGCATAGGAATATTATTCCCGATACAGATGCACACAGTCAAAAAGGCTTATCAAGCTGTTTGATGAGTTCTTAGTGTTGTGGATCACAGTGATCTGCCTGTGAACTTTAGTTCATGCTGAAGACAGTTTTCTCAGTTTTCCTGACTGTGAGGTGTGAACATGGAATGCATCATTTATCTTAGGTGCTGTCGACCTACTTTCCCAAAGCAAAACGTTTTAAAATTCAAGGCAATCTGGAACGGGGACTATTTTCAAACTTCCTCAGGCAGCACTTTTCAGTGACTTCCCCGCACGCTGCTCTCCCTGCCATGAACCGCTTGGTCTACTTACTAAAGCCACGTATCCTGATTTTATAGAAACGTGGGGCAGGTCCAGCAGTGCCACTGGAGAGCTCCTGGGGAAGCCCACTCTGAAGGAAGGGCTCAGAACACCCTCGAGCCAGAGCGGCTGGAAGCTGGACTGGTCCCGTGAGGCAGAAGGAGCACTGGCGCCTGCTGGACGGTGTGAGGAGAGCCCTCAGCTGGCTCTGGCCCAGAGCCAGGCCTGTGGATGGGCCTTTCTTTCTTCTTGGGGTGGACCCCGTCCCCACGATCCCCAAATGGCCACCCCCCAGACAGCCCAACAGGCAGGGGGAGGCTTGCAGGCACTGAGGATGCCAACAGGGCTGGAGAAAGCTGCAGCGTCCTGCCCCGTCCTCCCAACAGTGCTGGCACACGAGCAGGCAACCGGTGCTGCAGAGGCAGGCCAAACACCACGTTTCTAATTCAAGCTTCCAAGGGAAAAAGATTCTCACGTTCTAGTAAAGATACAAATTTTAAAAACTGTCCAAAAAGAGCCTGAATTTTTATAGGAAAGTCTTCTGGTGAAATCTTTTAAGTAGGGAGGAAAATCCAGTCTTTTTTTTTTTCTTTTTTTAAAGGTTTGGCTATTCCCCAATGCTATTTAATACAATTGAGGTTAGGAAGTAAGTCCTTATCAGACTGTGTACTGGAGCCCCGTGTCATCAGCAAAAGCCATGTGAGTCAACAGGTGTGAAGACTCGATGCTGTCCGTGGTTTTATGGGGACTGATGAGGGCTGGTCAGTTCTCCTCACGACAAAAGTCAAACCGTCTTCCCTCTGTTGCGTGTGAAGCTAGTTAGCAGACAGAGAGGAAGGCAGGGTTCTGCTGCTGCCCCAGGAGAATGACAGCCACAGTGCTAGGTGCCGTCAGGCGGCTCTGCGTGCAGTTAGCTTCTTACAAACTGAGAAGAGTATAAAAAACCCCAAACCCCAAAGATTTCTTATTTCAAGTGACTAAATCTAGAAACAGAGATGAACAGGGAATAGAAGGTCACCAGTTTGCAGGACGCGAGGAAGACTGTCCTTCAGGGGCAGCTCTCCAGCCACCTGTCCTGGAAGGCTGGCAGGTTCACTGGTCAAGGTCAGGAGACGGCGAGGGCCACGTGGTCTCCCGGCTGGGCTGCGCTGCGGAGTGTGCACCTCACAGGAAGCGTGGGGACTTCCTGACGGCTGGAGCGCGTTAGTGGTTTTCAAATCTAGCATATGGGTTTTCTTCTTTAAACAGGCCTGAAAACAAAATCAACCTGAATCATAACTTCATTCATTCAACCAGAAACAAAATCTTAAAAAGCCACACAGACTGCCTAAGGCTCATAAGAAGACTGACCGAGGGTATAGCGACAATGGGTGTTGTAAGCAGGCTCTCATCCTGTGCTTAACCTTCTTTGAAGTCAAACCACTTTAAACTTTGAAATAAAATTTACTAGAAACAAGAATTCTAACAGATCCTAACAGATAAGCACTTATTTCCTGATGCTCGGCAAAGAAAAGAAATTTAAGGCAAACATTTCTTTCCACAGCGGTTGGTTAGTTCCACAGTGAATGGCTAGTATTAGACAGAATGACCTTACTTTGTGTTTATACTTGCTCTTAAACCTTTCGAATTAAGGCTACAGAAAGAACTAACACGACCCTCAATCTAACTCTCTAAGTACTCTGACAGAACTGGGAGAAAATGTGTATTGAACCATAAGAGTAAACCCGTGGTAGTTACCCGAGGACCAGAAGTTTTCCCTTCACACTGCAGACACACATGCACATACACACACTCTCTCCCTCTTTATTTTTTATTTGAGACGGAGTTTTGCTCTTGTTGCCCAGAATAGAGTGCAATGGTGCAGTCTTGGCTCACTGCAACCTCTGCCTCCTGGGTTCAAGGAACTCTCCTGCCTCAGCTTCCAGGTAGCTGGGATTATAGGCGTCCACCACCACATTCAGCTAATTTTTTGTATTTTTAGTAGAGACAGGGTTTCTCCATGTTGGTCAGGCTGGTCTCGAACTCCCGACCTCAGGTGATCCACCCATCTCGGTCTCCCTGTAATCCCTCCCTGCAGCTGGGATTACAGGCATGAGCCACCGCCCCGGCCTCTCTCTCCCTTTAAAAATCTGTATTGTACACTAAAATTATCTGCAGTGATTACAACAAAGCTACTCACTGCAGGTATTCTGGGGGCTGGGTGGAAGGGGAGGCAGGGAAGCAGATGGTAAGGAAGGGCCTAGCCACGTTTCCTTCTTGCCCGTCAAGGAGGGCCACAGGCGTCAGGCTTTGGGAGATGAGGCTCAAAGTCGGTTTTGGGAAAGAGTTATCAGATACCAGCTGCAAAGAGACTGGTTAAGGTCTTATTGAAAAACCTGCTCCTCAGTCTACTTCCAGTTTAGAGGGAAAAACCAAAGCCAAAAGAAGGGTTTTGCGTGCGTGCTGGTATTTTATGTAACTGCACCAGGTTGACTCACACGCCTTCTCCCACTCTCCCATCCGGAATTCCCCGGAATTATTCTACCTAGCTGAGGCTTTCTAAAGCACAGGCCATTCAACGGGCTTTATTACAAACTGGCACAAAAAGCGAATTTCATCAATGCAATTAAAGGGCCAAATTAACCACCAAAATGGCAGGTGCAAGTCAATCAGGGCCCTGACACAGAAGACACCGCTCCACCAAGAACCTGGCCGGCCGCCCACAGCCTCACACCCGCTGGGAGCTGGGGCACAGTAAAGGTCGAGCAACTTTGAACACAGCTTGCACTTGGCGATAGCAGGTGCTGGGCTGTGTGTGTGTGTGTGTGTGTCCACCTCATCTTTTATTTACATTAACATTAGTCACTAGGTGCCAAAAAGCTCGTTTTGACTCTTCCATTTCAAGGAAAGCATGCTGCCTTCAGCCAAGGCCTGCACAGACGCTGCTGGGCCCACGCTCCACGAACACAGGCATGCGCTCACTGAGGAGGGCGACCCTGGTGCTGCTCCTTTTGACAGTTGCACGCAGGTACCTGGTCACCACCCACTCCAGACACACACCAGGAAACAGGTGACGGAGGGGGTGGGGCAAGGACAAGGCAGTAGCGAACCCAGAAAGTCAGTGCCCAAGCAGGAAGCACTCAGGAGGTGATGGGTGGGAACACGTAGGAAAAAGCCTCCGTCAGCCGCTGGCCATCTCGAGGCCAGCAGCCAAGGCAGCCTCACGCCCCAAAGCCGACACTTCGAGACTGGCAGGACTCACCTGGCCTCAGGTCACAGCACAGTCACAAGGAGGTGACTTTCCAAGGAGGCCAGAACTGACAGGGAGGGAACATCCCGGCCAGTGGGCAGAGCTACCCAGCGTTTACAGCCCAGGGCACCAGCAGCATGGGAACCCTGCAGCCCCCATGAGAGGGAACCAAGCCTCTGGGGGCTACAACGCCAACCACCCGCGCCTGACAGAGGCGCTGCTCACGGTGGCTGCTGGGCTTTGCAGTCCCGTCCCCTACCTGATGACGGAAACAACTGCAGTGATGTCACCGTGCCCCCAGTGGGCGGGATCCTAAAATACCACAAATTTATGGTATTTCCTAATACAAACAGAAGACTCAAAACATCTGCATTAGTCAGAAAAGGCTCTGAAATTTTCCAGTTAGGTTTAGCCTTTAATACACTGCTTCAAGGAAAGCACCGTGGGCGCAGGACGACAGATTCCTGAGGCCCGCGGCTGCCGTGAACCCAGGACCTCACACCTCGCACAGGCGAGGAGTCAGTTCCCACCATGTCCATGACGTCACACAACCACAAACCCAGCGCAGGAGACGCTAGACTCTTTGCGGACTTTAAAATCAGTACAGAATTGGCCGGGCGCAGTGGCTCACGCCTGTAATCCCAGCACTTTGGGAGGCCGAGGCGGGCAGATCATGAGGTCAGGAGATTGAGACCATCCTGGCTAACTCGGTGAAACCCCGTCTCTACTAAAAACACAAAAAAATTAGTCGGGCGTCTGTAGTCCGAACTACTTGGGTAGCTGAAGCAGGAGAATGGCGGGAACCCGGGAGGCGGAGCTTGCAGTGAGCCAAGATCGCGCTACTGCACTCCAGCCTGGGCAACAGAGCGAGACTCCGTCTCAAAAAAAAAAAAAAAAAATCAGTATAGAATCAACAAAGCACGGCTGGGTGATGGCGTCCGGTGTTAAGCAGTGAACATCACGTGATTTGGGGGAGCACAGATAATATAATGCGTGTTTCCAATTCACTCCAACTAAATAAAAGGTTTACACTTGGCAAACACATTCCTTGTGGCTCCTTCAAAGCTCCCCTCCAAAATCTCTCCAGATACAACCAAACGAGAACAGAACCCCCAGGCCGGGCAAGAGGGAGCAGGGCCGGTGCTGGGGAGTGCTTGGAAGGAGCGCCTGCCACACTCAGAAGATGGCGTTGCTCCCGCGGATGAGGGGCCGCCCTGAAACAGAGACCAGAAAGCCGCAGCACCTTGGCTGCGCAGGTGCACCCACGGGAAGCCAAACACGACAGCAGAACAGCCGCAGACTTCCAGCCCAGAAGGCCTGTGACTCGATAAGCAAAGAGGTATCTGAGAAACCAGACTTCATGAAGACGACTGGCTGAGATAAAAATATTCTTAGGAAAGAGTTCACCACAGCACTGCTGGCAACAACCGCCAGCTGTTCCTCTCTGGAGAGACCTCCTTCTGTTCCGATAGGTGAACCCAGAGCCCAATCTCAGGCCCCACTGGCACTAACGAGGACCGAGACAGCGTGCCGTCGCCTCCCAACCAGTCCGATGAGGACGCAGACAGCGTGCCGTCGCCTCCCAACCAGTCAAAAAGGAGGCGTGACCAGTCCTTACCGTATTTTTTTCTGATTTCATCATGTCTTGTCTTCATCTCTGCTCTCCTAAAACACAGAGGAACATGATGAACACCAAGCGACAACGCACAGTGGAACTGCTAGACACGACCTTCGTGTCCTTCAGTGGAGGCTCCAGGTTTCTTCTGGTGGCTTCCCTCCAGTTCCCAGAGTGAAACCAGGACGGGGACAAGCTTGGTCATCAGGCCACATACCCACCAGGACAGGCAAGGTGACAACGAACCCAGTCTTCGAAGGTTGTTCCAATGTATTATTCTATTCTTTTCAATAAAAGCAATTCAAATGCCCAATATTGCGATTTTTAAAAAGCTTTTTTCATATGAAGAAAACACAGTAAAAATCATACACCAGGTTCTGAATGGTTAGAAAAATGCAATTCTCAGCTTTTACTTAGTAGCATGTGACTCAAGGTGACTACATGGAAAATATGCCCCGCCGCCACCCTCACCCGCCACCAACCTGACAGTCGGCCCCTCAGACCCTCTCCCTTGCCAGGTGTGGACGACAGCACCTCCTCCCAGGGCTACCCGAGAGCCCCAGGAGACGCTCAGGAGAGCGCTGTGTCACCAGGGAAAGGGTGACAGGAGAGCCCACCTGGCCCACAGTCAGACGCTGCCCCCTCTGAGCCTCAGCTTGCTCTTGGCAAATGCTGGGCCAGGACGAGCCGCCTTAGCAGCCGTCACACATTGGTGACACCGGCCACAGACTCAGTCTTATTGCACTGATGGGAGGAGACCAGCGAGGAAGCCCGTGGAAGCAAGGTTCGCAGCCACCGCTAGGTTCCCACCACGGTCTCTCCCTCTCTACCACGACCTAGAAGATCCCCTGGGCACTACACACATGCTTCATTTCTAAAAACTGAGGGAAACTCAGGATGTGTCCACATGATTTCCACGGCCTGGCAGATCTGCATCCCCTCGAAGTGACCTTTTTCCCAGCAGGCATCACTGCGACCTCACCGTTCCTCCTGCCGTATCCGCCTCTCCTCCCGCTCGCGCATGGCCTTCTCCTCGCTCCTGTCTGGCTGCCGGCTCCTCTTCCTCCTGCAGCAGCAGCAGCAGCAGATGGCAATGCCCAGGAGGAGGGCTCCTCCGACCACCGACATGGTGATGATCAATGCCTCAAAGTTCACTGGAGATTCAAGCGCCTGGAGTTAGGGCCGCCCCAGACACATAACCGACCCAGCACCGCAGCCTTCCCTTGTCCCTGGGGAACAACCTCGGAACACAGGAGCGAAAGTAGGAAAGCCACCTCGTCCAGGAAGCCTGCTCCTGGGGTGTGGAGAGCCTGTGGCCCTGCCCCCACCCCCAGGGTCCCGCCCTCTCCGAGTCTCCTTTCAGCCACATGTTCCTATCTGTGGTTTATAATATTAACCACAATGAACTGAAGTGACAGGGTAGTCTGTCTCAGTTGAGTTTGAAAAGGTATTTCAAGCCTGAGAAAAGTTAACTAAACCAAAATTCCAGTACTTAGGAGAGTATTCAGACTCTCCTAAGACATTCTAAACTCACAGAAATGGAGGTTAAGCCTGATGCAGCTTTGCTTTTTGTTTAAACCACAGTCAAGAATATTACAATGATTTACAAGAGAAATACTGTAAATTTTTATTTACAATAAATTTACGTAAAGGGCACATACTGGCAGCCAGTTTCGTAAGGAATGACCGTGGAGGAGCGGATGAGGCCACGGAACAAGATGGGATCATCTTCAAATCCGAATATTTTGGGGACCTTGGGGTTGAAGAACGGCTGACTAATCAGTCCCAAACCCTGTTATGATTTCCTTAACCAGCCTTCGGAGACACATGCACATTTAAAACAGATCTTGCTATTCTTTTAAACTTCTTTTAAAGACCTATATATTAAAATCAGCCAAGATTTTTCCATTCAGTTCAAACTAGAGCCAACCAAAAAATACTGTAACACTACTTTTGCAAACATGTCTTCAATCATGCAGTTCAAACAGCCTTCTTGGCTGGACACAGTGGTTCACACCTATAATCCCAGCACTCTGGGAGGCCAAAACGGGAGGATGGCTTGAGTCCAGGAGTTCAACACCCGCCTGGCCAACAAAGTGAGACCCACCCCTGCCCATCTCTACAAAAATTTTTTAAAAACTAGCTGGGTGTGGTGCATGCACCTCTGGTCGCAGCGACATGGGAGGCTGAGGTGGGAGGATCGCTTGAGCTCGGGAGGTTGAGGCTGCAGTGAGCTATGTCTGCACTATTGCACTCCAGCTTGGGGAACACGGCAAGACACCATCTCGAAAAAAACAAAAACACCCACCCAGCCTCCTGAAGATGGCTTTTTTTTTTTTTTTTTGAGACGGAGTCTTGCTCTGTTGCCCAGGCTGGAGTGCAGTGGCCGGATCTCAGCTCACTGCAAGCTCCGCCTCCTGGGTTTACGCCATTCTCCTGCCTCAGCCTCCCGAGGAGCTGGGACTACAGGCGCCCGCCACCTCGCCCGGCTAGTTTTTTTGTATTTTTAGTAGAGACGGGGTTTCACTGTGTTAGCCAGGATGGTCTCGATCTCCTGACCTCATGATCTGCCCGTCTCAGCCTCCCAAAGTGCTGGGATTACAGGCTTGAGCCACCGCGCCCGGCCTGAAGATGGCTTTATAAGCAAACTCCCCTGGGCAGTAGATGACCGCATGATTCACTGTTCTTAACTACAGTTAATAGCTGTGCCACCACCACAGGTGACAACCTCTGAGCTCCAGGGGCTGGGAGTGAACACCTGCTGCACGCCTGGGCCCTGGCAAGGAGGCTGGGGCTCCCTCAGCCTCACCCCCCTGCTGCCCTGGACCCTGAGATCCACTTCTAGTAGGTTACCTGTTTAAGAGAATTCATTTCTTAGTTTATTAAAACAGTTTGAAAATCAGGAATAGGAGGTTACATCTGATCAAACGCCTTTTGAACTTTTAATCCTGTGTTTTTTCCTCCTCTGACCTGTTCTGGAAGTATAGAACTGCAAAAATTACAGCAACAGGGAGAACTACAGAGGGGACCTTCATTGGCAGAAGATGTCATTTTTTGACTGGAGAACTCCAGAAAAATCAACTAAAAAACCCAATGAGATCAACAAGATGGCTGGCCCTAAAGCATATCTACCCCTCAGATAGCTCTTCTGATTAGCAGCTAAAACTAGTTAAAAAACCAACAGAAATCCTGTCACAATGGGAAACACACTCTGGGCTCCTTTGTGCTGATTCTCCAGGGTAAAACCAAAGGACGCAGGAGAGGCCTGGCAAGAGAGGCATCCTGCCTCGGGACCAACGGCCAACGCCAAGGAAAGGCCTGACAAACAGAGGCATCTTTGCCTCTGGACAAACGGCCAGTGCTGTAGACATCTCATTTCCCTCCAAGTGAGCATGTTTTTCAGGTCATTACAACTAAAGCTCCAAAATAATTTTGCCTAGAACAGGATAAAAATGGTTCTAAGGTTATTGGTAAGAATAAACAAGGACCTGGGGTGCGAGACCTAAAACCGGTTATCATGTGTGCCATGGCATCTGGTGAAACCAGGAGGGCCCTGAAAGCCCAGTCACAACTTCTCCTCCCCACTCTGCTCCCGTGGACAAGGCTGGACAAGGTCTCAGCTCAGACAGCCTCTTCCTCCTTTCGACAGGGACAGGCACACTTCCTGTTTCTCCCGGAGGAGCGGGTGTCAGTTCCCTCACAGCCTCAGAATTAACCAAACAAGCCCATCGCACCCCACCCTCCTGTCACAACACGGCTGCCTCCCCGAGCCCTGTTCCCCTGCCCGACCCTGTGTGGTGTGCAGTGCCCCCTCCCCGCTGTGACTGTGACTAGTCACCTGCTGTCACTTTTGTGTGCAGGGCAGGCACTGTGTGTCCATCCACTTCTGCAGCCTAATGTGGGAATTTCATTTCACAAGAGAATTGTCAGAAACGCCCACCACTGTAAAGGTGCTCAGCATGACCGGCCAGTCACTGCAGAAATGCAGATGAGCAGCACAAGACACCACGACATACCTGCTAGATGGACTAAACTTAGGGTGACTGGTGACCCTAAACATTGGGAGGGATGTGGAGCAGCCAAGTCCCACATTGCTTGGGGGAGGCCAAACTGGTACAGCCACTCCAAAAATGTTTGGCACATGTACTAAGGCTAAACACAAATACGCTCTGTGACGCAGCAACTCCACTCCTCCGCGCCTCCAGAAGTGAGCACCTGTGCCAGCGCCAACACAAGACCGCTCACAGCAGCACGAGAAGGACCCAGACATCCCTGAGCGGCAGCACCAGAGGGACCCAGACGTCCCTGAGCAGCAGCGCCAGAGGGACCCAGACGTTCCTGGGCAGCAGCGCCGGAGGGACCCAGACGTCCCTGGGCAGCAGCGCCAGAGGGACCCAGACGTCCCTGGGCGGCAGCACGAGAAGGACCCAGACGTCCCTGGGCGGCAGCGTGGCTGAACAGCTGTAGAACACTGCACGAGACGGACAACTGGTGCAGGCAGCTGACATGAATCTCGGGCACACGCTGAATAAAACGTCCAATACAGCACAGGATTTCTTCCACATAAGGCCGGAACCAGCGACACTAATCTGTGGTGATGGGAAGTCCAGTGGCTCCCATGGGGGTCCTGACAGGAACTGGGCCTTCTGAGAGTCCTGGAAGTCCTACCTACTTTGCTGTGAGTGGTGATAACCTGTATAAGTCTGCAAAAATGCACGGAATATATGCACACACGTGTGTGTACTGTGTAGGCTATAAACCAGAGTCCATGCAGGGGAGACTTTAGATGTGTGCACTTCATCAGAAACCATGTGCCACTAAAAACACCTCCAGAACAGGTGGCAAGGCTCCCCAGGTCCAGGAGCCCTCTCTACAGAGTGGTCATTAAGGGAAGTTCCATGGAAGGGACGAGGCAAGGTGGAGGCAGACATGACAGGAACACACAAGACATGATGGGCACAGGAATGTTCACATACACACACACACATGCACCACACACAGTACACACATCACACACGAATGTGCACACACACCACCACCTCCCCTGCCAGACATCCCACACTACAACCATCACCACCACGCAAACTTCTGAATTCTCTAGGGCCTCAACATTGACAGCAAGTTGTTTCAGGTGGAGCCTGAGAGATTTTGAAATGGAAATCAATTAGAAGAGTGATAAATAAGACGTAAGTTGCAGAGGGACCCGAGATGCAAATAAACAGAAGGAATCATCAAAACGCCTTAAGAAAACACTGCTCCTTTACAAAGCCTGGGAACCCTACGTATTACCTACCCCAAAACCTGAAGTCTAAAGGATGAATAAATTCAACTACATAATAATGAGTTCCAGGTAACAAAACACACCACAGACTGATTTAAAAGGCAAACTAGGGGGCCAGGCGCAGTGGCTCACGCCTGTCATCCCAGCACTTTGGGAGGCCGAGGTGGGCAGATCACGAGGTCAGGAGATTGAGACCATCCTGGCTAACACGGTGAAACCCCATCTCTACTATAAAATACAAGAAATTAGCCGGGCGAGGTGGCGGGTACCTGTGGTCCCAGCTACTCAGGAGGCTGAGGCAGGAGAATGGCGTGAACCCGGGAGGCGGAGCTTGCAGTGAGCCAAGATTGTGCTACTGCACTCCAGTCTGGGCGACACAGCCAGACTCTGTCTCAAAAAAAAAAAAAAACAGGCAAAAAGGCAAACTAGGAAACAATTTGAATCTTACAAGAGCTGATACCCCTAATTAAAAAATGCCCACAAAATCAAATATACAAAGATAACCACACAAAAAAAGAGGGCTGTGTCCACACTAAGCAGGGATTCTCAAGCTGGGAAAACTGCAGATTCTAGGGGAACTCATAGATGAGTTTCAGGGTGACATATGAACAAAACATACTGAGCAGAGAAGTCAGACACACTGCCTTCCAACTCGCCCTTCCCCCACACCTTCTGTAACGTGGGGAGACAGAGCTCAGTGCTGGGCTGACCTTGAAGGAGGTCCTCCAGGTTCCCCAGGGAGACCCAGGGCTGTTTTCCCGGTCACCAGATCACCCCTGGCTTCCCAGCCTCTCCCTGGGAGTCACAGAGCTACTGGCATCACATTTTCTAGCAACTTCTGCTAACTGGGCACATAATACCATTTTCTTTTTTTGAGACGGAGTCTCACTCTGTCGCCAGGCTGGAGTGCAGTGGCACAATCTCGGTTCACTGCAACCTCCGCCTCCTGGGTTAGAGCGATTCTCCTGTCTCAGCCTCCCAAGTAGCTGGGATTACAAGTGCGCATCACCATGCCCAGCTAATTTCTGTATTTTTAATAGAGACGGGGCTTCATCATGTTGGCCAGGATGGTCTCAATGTCTTGACCTCATGATCCACCCGCTTCTGTCTCCCAAAGTACTGGGATTACAGATGTGAGCCACCGCACCCAGCCCATACTACTATTTTCAAAGAAGCATCGATTTTGCAAGAAGCAAATGAAAAAAATGACTTACCCCAACAAACTCCCCAGCGTGCAGAGCTCAATTTACAAAGGGAAGCAGGTGGCAAGATGTTTGTAACTGGGTAGTCCAGACAAGCCTTGTTAGTGTTGCACCAAAGACACTGAAAGAGAACAACATTAAATAAGCGTTAGAAACACAATAGAAAAAACAAAGAACGAACCGTCCTGGCTCTGCCCACAGCCCACCAGTGCATCTACTCTGTGGACGGCTGTAAAGGCTCAGCCTTCCCCCTCCCACCGTGTCTCTGCCTTCACCCTCACCGCCCTTCAGTCCACACCCAGCACAGCAGCCAGCAGCCCTGTCAGCTCTCCACAGACTCATCAAGGCCCACGTCATTCACACCTCTTCCACAGCTCACCCTACTGAGGCGACAGGGCCTCTGTGCTGCCAACCCCACCTCCTGTTCACAGCCTCAGCTCAGCCTGCCTGTTCTGCCTGGAGGACTCTCCCCACATCTGTGTGGCTCCCCACTGACTGGATGAGCCCTGCCCTGACCAACCATTGGACACAACCACCTGCTTCCACCCCCTCCTCACCTCCTGTGAGGTGTGCTTCTGTAGACCTCTCCTCCCCGCACGCTGGGCACCCATGCACATCACTGGCTGAAGCATCCCAAGAACGCAGGACATAGCCTGGCCCATCACAGGCACTCACTGAGTTTGTGCTGAATGGACTTTGGTGAGCATGGTCACCATTTGTAGAAAGGACCATGCTTCCTACCTCTGACCTTCACAAATGCACTAAGTTGCACAACTTGAAAGATGATGCAACTAAGGCTCAGCCTGCCCTAAACCGAGAGCTGGAGAGAACCTCATGGATGCTCGTCTGAGCCCCTTGAACATCAGGTATGAGGCCGCAGTGGTGTGGGGACAACACCATCACACCTGTATGTGTGTGTAAGAGCCCAGAGCTGGGCCCAGCACATGCCACGGTGGTACACAACGAGGTCCACAAGCGCTCTGTGAGCCAGGCACCGAGCGTGACAGGAAATAGCCTAGCACGCAGGCAGGTGGCACAGGAAGGGGTAAAAGAACTGCCATTCAGGCCGGGCACGGTGGCTCACGCCTGTAATCCCAGCACTTCAGGAGGCTGGGTGGGCGGATCACCTGAGGTGGGAAGTTCGAGATCAGCCTGACCAATATGGAGAAACCCCATCCCCACTAAAAATACAAAATAAGCCGGGTGTGGTGGCGCATGTCCGTAATCCCAGCTACTCCTGAGGCTGAGGCAGGTGAATCGCTTGAGCCCAGGAGGTGGAGGTTGCGGTGAGCCGAGATTGCACCACTGCACTCCAGCCTGAGCAACAAGAGTGAAACTCGTCTCAAAAGGGGGAAAAAAAAAGAACTGCCGTTCGGCAGCACCTGATGTGCCAGCCCAAGACCAGACCCAACTCCAGACTGCCTGTTACTTCAAATCTCCACATTAACAGTGTTGCTAAATTTTTAATAGGATATAGGATAGAAAGTCATGACATTTTTGGCCCTGGTTAGGGTGAAAGTCATTGTCACAAAAAAATATAACAACGTCCCCTGGGCTTTCTTTCCCAGGGCTACTTATACAGTGACCACTTTAGTGTCCTGTTTAAGTGGTTTCCAGTATAACATAACAAGTAACAGTTAAACTCTGTTTATTTTGGTCATTAGGGAGTATCTTAAATTTCAGGGGTTTTGCTTGCGATTAATGATTTTTGGCTAATCCTCCCTTTTCAAATGGCTCAAGTTGTAAATGTCTGATTTTCCATTTTTCCATGACAGTGGTACCATGAGCCACAGGAGCTCATTGGGAGGACATGGCATTCTCTTCTCTGGTTGTTGTTGCGTTGCTTTTCTGATCGATTAAGTAATATGCACATAGTAAGCAGCTCAGGTAGCAGTGCAGAGACACACAGCCCACCGCAACCTCAGCAGCAGACACACACAACCCATCACGGCCTCAGCAGCACAGACACACAGCCCACCACAGCCTCAGCAGCGGAGACACACACAGCCCACCCACCACAGCCTCAGCAGCGGAGACACACACAGCCCACCCACCACAGCCTCAGCAGCGGAGACACAGCCCACCACAGCCTCAGCA
>NW_012117154.1:8566869-8569408 GCF_000951035.1 Colobus angolensis palliatus
AGAAACAGCGTCTTTCAATTTTTTTTTTTTTTTTGAGACAGAGTCTTGCTCTATTGCCCAGGCTGGAATGCAGTGATGTGATCTCAGCTCATTGCAAGCTCCGCCTCCCAGGTTCACACCATTCTCCCGCCTCAGCCTCCCAAGTAGGAGGTAGCTGGGACTACAGGCGCCCACCACCTCGCCCGGCTAATTTTTTGTATTTTTTTTAGTAGAGACGGGGTTTCACCCTGTTAGCCAGGATGGATTTTGTATTTTTAGCAGAGACAGGGTTTCACCCTGTTAGCCAGGATGGTCTCGATCTCCTGACCTTGTGATCTGCCCGCCTTGGCCTCCCAAAGTGCCGGGATTACAGGCGTGAGCCACCACGCCCGGCCCGTCTTTCAATTTTTAATCAGCAAATGCAAGTATCCAGTTAAGTGCCACAAACTGACAAGATGTGTCTCAAACCTACACCACTGTCTCGTGCAGGAAGAACTGTTTTTTGAGAATATGGCTCACGCCTTGGAATGGAAATCACCTAATACATCTTTCCCAGCCTCCTCATGTCCTCAGACCTCACTGTTGGGAAAAGGAAGCCTCACCCTGCAGTTCTCAACACTTGCTAAACCCGACTGGAAGGGGCAGAGGGTGCCTCTCAGGAATCCTAAGAAAAAGGCCTCACAGGATATGCTGTTTTCTGCCTAACTACTTCCACCCGCCGCAGGCCTTCCCTCAGGTTTCCCACGCTGACTTCATAGTGCTGCGAGGAGACGTGGGTGCTGCTGAACCAAGGGCTGCACAGCAAGGCAAGCCTAAGAGGTGCCAGCCAGGCTGGCCTGAGAGCAGGCCACCGTGCAGAGAAAGCCGAAGGACCCTGTTCACACGTCTTTAACAAGACCCGCACTGTGGCGCTGCTTCCCCACCATGGGTGCTCCTTCTCCCAGGTGGACATCTGCATCAGACTCCATTGGGAAGGTACCCCAGGCAGTCTTGGGCCCCACCCCACACCGTGGAGGCTTAGGGAACTCTGCTCTAGACCGCTACCCTCTTGTTGAAGGGCACACAGGTATTTAAAAGACCCAGGGGCAAAATCCAAACCTGAGCCCCAGATCACAACCAGAGAGTGCTACGGACAGCCTGGCCCGCCAGCCCAGAGCACTGGTGCCTTTCTCTCCTTGCTCTGCCCCTTCCAATCCTGCGTCAGGAGCTCAGAAAGCAGCCTCTGCTGCAGCCCCTGACAGCCTGGGAAACACGGGCTCCCAGCCTTAGGGTGCAGCTTTATGGACAGCCCAATTTCTCGCTAGGGGCCTTGTGGGGAAGGCTGACCCGCAGTGCTGACCCGCAGTGTGGCCCCGTGTGCACAGGAGTGAAATCATGGAGACTGACCATGCTCAGACAGTAACTGCAGTTTTCAGGAGAAGGTCTGATATGCCTGAAAGGGCTGAAGTAACATTTAGTAACTATTCAAAAAACCATCCCCCAAATCCCAAATAACAGAGCCCTCCACACATCCCGGCGGCTCCCTGGACCTAGAGAAAGCCCGTGTGCCTTTGGACGGTTTGGACGGCACTCTAGTCTCTAGTCCGCGTGCTACTTACTGAGACGTTCTTCAGGCACTCTTCACACGTTTTGTTTGTGTTCTGAGAACAAGCTGCAGGAAAGAGGCAAGAGACAAGTCAGTCACTGAGAATCAGACAGTGTAAGTATTAGTCCAGAAGGGCAGGGTGGGCACCAGTGAGGGGCGCAGCACCAAGAACCTCTGATCTGGAATTACCAAATGAAGGTCCTCTTCCTGAGCCCTGCTGGTAACAAGCCTTCTTCTAGACATCTGGAACGAGTGTTCAGGGATCCCGCTGCAGGCAGGGCACCAAGGGTATAAACACGCAGCTCCTGTCCGCAAGGGCTCTTCTGGGAGAGAAGAGTCCAACAGAGAGGGCCGTGTTTCCGATCCCTCTGAGAGGAGGTGCGCCCTGTGGTTGTGTAATCACTAGGCACGAACCCGCTGGGACCTTCCGCTCATCAGCACGTACTCTTTTGGGAACCCAAGAGCCTCCATCCAAGGCCACAGCGACGCTAGCAACACTGCCAAGCAGCACACTTGTGTCTTCGGACTCACCTACAGATCTCATGTGACAAAGCAAGGTCTCAGTCCCCTGACAGCCTCACCCCAGACTGGGCTGGGCTAAGCTCCCTGTACCAAGGGAGAGCCCGGCACGCCAGCCTGCTCCAATCATGCAGAACACCCTGGGACTCTGCCCGCTACTCACAGCACTGCTCCTAAGGAAGGGGTCCAACTCCTCGCAGCCAACAGCTCTGGAACTCAAGCCAATCAGAAGCAAGAGTGATGGCATGAATAACTTCCAACACGCAACCAAGCTGACTGCCTACTCCCCCAATCCCGTCTCTCTCTCTCTCTCACACACACACACACACACACACACGCTGACTGCCTATTCCCCCAATCCCGTCACACACACACACACACACGCTGACTGCCTACTCCTCCAATCCCGTCACACACACACACACACACACGCTGACTGCCTATTCCCCCAATCCC
>NW_012117154.1:8570163-8577438 GCF_000951035.1 Colobus angolensis palliatus
ACACACACACACACACGCTGACTGCCTAACTCCCCCAATCCCGTAACACACACACACACACACCCCCACTGTGCATGCTGAAAAGAGCTCTGTGCTCATCACCAGTCACTAGAGAAATGCAAATTAAAACTCCAACAAGAGATGACTACACACCCACCAGAATGGCTAAAATTAAAGAGAATGACAATAGCAAATGTTGGCAAGAATGCACAGCAACAGAACTCTTACAGTGTTGGAAGTGTAAATGGCTCAATCATTTGCAAAGAAGGTCTGGCAGCTGCTCCTAAACAAACATGCGACCACCTATGACTCAGCAATTCCACTCTTAGTATTTCATCCAGAAGAGAGGGAGCCCGCATCCACAGACGGACCTGCGCAGGAGCGCCCTGTGACAGCCCCAAGTGAACACAGCCCAGATGTCACTCTGTAGGAGGGTGGACAGACAGACTGGAACACTCACACGGTACCAGCAGGGCATCAAGAATAGCAAACATGCGGCTCCCGGATAAGGGATCTTTGGAAAAGGCATTCCAAACACAAAAGGCTGATTTCTGTGTCTCTCCTTTAGAGGTGAGCTATGTGGCTGTGCAATCACTAACACTGTTCAGCGATGAAAAGAAATGAACTGGTCTACGTAAAACACGGATGAGTCTGAAGCACATCACGTGAGTGAAAGACGCCTTCCACAAAAGACCCTACCGTGTAATTTCGTGGCCATGCTGCTCCAGAAAAGGTGAGACTCATCTATGGAGGGAGGGGGGCAATGGCTGCCTGGGGGCAGCCATGCATGGGGGAGGCTCAATCTTCCAGATCGAGGGTCTGTCTCAGTCCCGGCTACACAGGTGCAACTCACTGAACAGCACAATTAAGTTTCCCACATTTCCCTGTATGAAAAATGTATCTCAAAAGAAAAAACAAGACAACTCTGAACTCTGGTCCCTGACAGGCACAGTGAAGGCAGAAGAGCATGCTCACATCTGTGACTGACGCTCACGTTGTGACTGATGCTCACGTCTGTGACTGACACTCATGTCTGTGCCTGACACTCACGCAGGAGTGGAAGGCTGTGGGGACACCTGGACAAATGCAACACAGCGAAGCGTGGTGACACGCCTGTGGCGGGTGCACAAGCGCGCACCACAAAATCCTTCAGCTTTGCTGTACATGTCAAGAGTTTCATGATGAAATGGAGGGAAAAGAGCTTCAGCTTTAACTTACAATTTCACTCATTACGTTTACCAAGAGGGACTAATAACACATCGAGTCCATTGTTGGGATCCTTCTATTTAACAGTGTAGTCCTACACTCCACTTTTCTAAATAAATCTCCACTTTATTTGAAATGAAAGCACATTTTGTCACATGTTCTATAGCAATTATCACTAAGTAGTACTTTTCTCAGAGTCTCTAGGGGTGTGCTATTCAGTTTATGTAGAAGTTTATTTTAAGCCACTTTAGATACTTGAAACAATAGGTTGTATTCAGCCCCAGGGAGGTAAAGAAAATTGGCAACCAGTGAAAAGCCTTAATTTCTGAAATCACTGCTGAGAGGCAGGGTTACAGGGTACTTTGATAAGACAGCACTGCTGCCCGGCGCGGTGGCTCACGCCTGTAATCCCAGCACTTTCGGAGGCCGAGGCGGGCGGATCACAAGGTCAGGAGATCGAGACCACGGTGAAACCCTATCTCTACTAAAAATACAAAAAAATTAGCCAGGCGCAGTGGCGGGCGCCTGTAGTCCCAGCTACTCGGGAGGCTGAGGCAGGAGAATGGCCTGAACCCAGGAGGCGGAGCTTGCAGTGAGCCGAGATTGCGTCACTGCACTCCAGCCTGGGCGACAGAGCGAGACTCCGTCTCAAAAAAAAAGGACAGCACTGCTGACATTTCGAAGTCCCCAGTGACTTGGCACTGTGGGAGGAAGGAGCAACGGTGGGCTGATGGTGGGCACAGACCCCCGTGGTGTTTCAATGTGACGGGCACCATGATGAACTCTTGGTTTTAAAATTCAACTCCCAGCTCTGTCCACTGAAAGTGCCAAGAAAGGACAACACTCAGCAGCAGAGGTGGATTCTTGGTGCCCAGGTCTTGGTTTCTAGATGCTGTTCCCCACCAGCAGGAAGCAGAGCTCCTCGGAGAAATGGCTGCTTCCAGAAGTGGGGCAGAAAGTGGACAAGATGAGCCACAGACAGTGTGCAGTGCCTAAGAGTGGCACGGACAGGAATGAATGGCTAGAGGATCCAGAAGCCAGCCTGGAGGGAGTCTTTCTAGCCAAATCTGAGCCAACTGAACATCAAAATAAATGATAACAGTCATGAACTCTAAGCCCTAGAATCCATACTGACATGAAATAAAGAGAAGACCGAGTGGCAAACGCTGAAGAAATGATGAGTTGAGAAGCCTCCATTTTACAATCATCACAGCCAACAGTAACGCAGGCAAGAATTCCCGAAGATGTCAAGTCCACTGGGTCTGCCTGTGGACTGACAAGATAGTCTCAAAGCACCTCCCCACAGGTGAGCCATTACTCAGGGGGAGAAGGTGGCACCTTCCAAGAGATCAGTTATCCCCACCATAACCCAGAACAACACGATGATGGGACAAAACGACAGCATGTGCCCCCCACGGAGGACACTGAGAGGACAGAATCACTGCGCCATGCTCCTGCCAAAGCGCATGTGAATCGAATAAAAGGAAACACCCGGTAAGACCCACTGAGGGTCCTTCCACAAACTGGCTTTCTGCAAACAAAGAGGAACTATTCTAGATCAATGGAGATTAAAGAGACACAACTATTAAATGCAACTTGTGGTCCTGGATCTCAGCGGGTAGGAACAGGACATTGTTGGGGTAACCGGTAAAATTTGTACACGGATTGTGTTACGTGTCTAGGTTTTGATAATTATATAAATTTCAGTTATGTAGAAGAACAGCCTCCTTCTTAGGAGATAATAGGGATATCTTAGAAATGAGAAGAATGTAGGGATAAAGGTCACAATAGTAACTTACTCTCAAATGGTTTGGTCAAAATAACAACAGGCGATACAATTGTGATTTGTCAATTTACAATACATTTCTAAAATATGAGTAGAGATGGAGTCTTGTCATGTCACCCAGCCTGGTCTTGAACTCCTGGCCTCCAGCAATCCTCCCACCTCAGCCTCCAAAAGTGCTGGGATTACAGGTGTGAGCGACTGTGCCCAGCTGAACCAATTTTTTTTTTTTTCTTTTTGGAGATGAAGTCTCGTTCTCTCGCCCAGGCTGGAGTGAGTGGCGCGATCTGGGCTCACTGCAAGCTCCGCCTCCTGGGTTCAAGCCATTCTCCTGCCTCAGCCTCCGGAGTAGCTGGGACTACAGGTGCCCGCCACCACACCCGGCTAATTTTTTGTATTTTTAGTAGAGATGGGGTTTCACTGTGTTAGCCAGGATGGTCTCAATCTCCTGACCTCGTGATCCACCTGCCTTGGCCTCCCAAAGTGCTGGGATTACAGGCGTGAGCCACTGTGCCTGGCCTGAACCAATTTTTAAAAATAAAACACAAACAATTTTATTATAAATTTAAAAAATAACAAGGACATCTAGAGAGAGAGTGCTAAGGCAAACGGAGTCAATGTTGAGAACAGAAGGGCATCCAGGACTTCACTGCACTCTTCCTTCAACTTTCTGCACCTCTGAGGTCTTTCTAAACACAACCTGGGCAAGGAGACACAGGGCATGTCCGACACACCCACTCGAGTCCTTCCTGAAAAGTCGCCTACCAGGAAGGGTGCATGTGCTTCCTCTCCTCAGCCCTACAGTGGCTACAAGCGACAGGGATGATGCCGTTCTTGTTCATGGGGATTTTCATTTTTAAAGCTTCTTTCTGATAACTAGGTCTTGTGTGAACTACAAGAACTGAGCTCCAAAACACACACCATCAACTCCACCTACCCCCAGACCTCTGGATTACCGGTTAGTCTGAGTCAGCGGAGAGGCATGAGAGGAAGAGGGAGAGAAAAACCGCCCAACATTCCTCCTGCTCCCAGCAGGCCAAGAACAGGGCGGGCTTTCAATAAGGGGGAAAATACCAATGTTTACAGTCCTTATGAAAATAACATCAAAGATGAGAAAAGATCATTCTACTCTGTCCTTTGAAAACACATCATCTTGCATAAGAAGAAAAGAAAGGCCAGGTACAGTGGCTCACGCCGGTAATCCCAGAACTTTTGGAGGCCGAGGTGGGCAGATCACCCGAGGTCAGGAGTTCGAGACTGGCCTGGCCAACACAGCAAAACCCCATCTCTACTAAAAATACGAAAATCAGCCAGGCGTGATGGCACATGCCTGTAATCCCAGCTACTCGGGAGGCTGAGGCAGGAGCATCACTTGAACCTGGGAGGTGGGGGCTGCAGTGACCTGACATCATGCCACTGCACTCCAGCCTGGGCGACAGGGCAAGACTCCATCTCGAAAAAAAAAAAAAAAAAAGAAAGGCATGAATCATTTGTTACTGCTTCAGAGACAAGCAGTGTTTATTTCTCTAAGAGATCACCATCTCTTATCGCATCACAAGATACAGAAAAACCATGTGCTAGAAAACCAGAGATAAAAACTGCCCTTGTGTTGCTCGAGTCTAACACTGAATGTGACTGCCCTGACTTCTGAGGTCCTGTGACTGCAGGGCTTCAACTTACACTCCATATATCCATTTTTAAAGACCTTTCAGTCTTATTTGTTTCAAAAATTAAAGGAAAAAAAACAAGTTTTCTTCTGTCAGGATACACCAATCCTCCATGACCCATTTGGGTGCTTTCCTGGAGTTTCAGGTGAGTCAATAAACGCACTAAGCACATAGGAACACATCAGCAAGTGTTAAGTATTTCCTCGTCATGCTTCTGTCACACCACAGGCCACAGGCTGCAGTTCTCATCAGAACCAACGGCCAAAGAGGCATGGTGCCCACTCTGCACTGGGACAGAGGCATGAAGACCAACTACATTGTCAATTCCAGGTGAGAAAAGACGGCAGATATGGAGACAAAAAACGTTCTTGCAAATTCCACTATTTCAAAACAAAGAGTTGAAGACCAGTAGTATATATCAATGCTGTGAACCCTGTGTACACTGTAGCACTCTGTGAAGTTAGAAAGCCACGCTTCTCAGGGTGATGGGCCGACTACAGATACCCCTTCCACATCAGGAGGCCCCACTGTAAGGAGCGGCTGGGTGGCACCCACCACCTCAGGGACCTGCATGGCCACCACTGCTCCAGCCCTCAGACAGTAGTCTGAACTCCTTTTCGGGGTCGTCTTTCCTCCAGATGAAGCTCTTGGATGGAGTCTGACCCCATACGTAAATAAAGTGGGGTCCAAAAGCCCTATTCAGGTTTCTTTAACTTCAAGAATCTTGCTCCAAAGATCTTCAATACACCATGGGTTCTTAATGTCTCTACTCCATCAAAACACATAAAAAGATGCTTAAAAGCGCTGGATTTGGATTGGTATAATGTATTCTTTAAATTCACACAGCGTCCTTGTAAAGAAGACAAAATGTTTTAAACATTAGTATTGTGGTCACATTCCTGTAACTATGACAAGCAGTAAAAAATCTCACACTAAGCAAGTACTCTGTGGGAAGACGCGAGTTCTCCAAGCTATAAATAGCCCCTCTCTCCAAGGACAAGGGGCACGCAGACATCACGGGCGCCTGGGCAGTGAATGCCAACATGACGTGGCACCATTCTTCCTATTTCAAGGGGTCCCCAGTAAGAGAAACAACAGTTCACCCACCGGGACTTGGAGATTAAGTGGAAACAACCAAGAGCAGTTTCCAAGAGGAGAAGGAAGTGCTTTTCAGCTGACACACCGAATGGCAGTTCTGGATTAACTCCCAAACTGTCCACTCCACTTGTCCACACCCATCTCTGCACCCTTCAGAAGTGCAGAGGAGAAGGAATCACAGTAGTCAAACAAAAACCTCAGGGAGGCTTTCGTAACACTCCCACTTCAACAATGCAAGCAAACACACCCCCAAGCCACTGATACGGGTTTCAAGTGAATCACACACTCTCCCAGCAAACGCCCATTCTGTCTGTTGAAATGTATTCACTGCACATTGGTGCTTAGAACTCAATCTGGGCCAAAAGTTCCCAGTACAGTCCCACTGGCCTCCTTGATTAACAAACTTCAAGGCAGCTGCACTGCTAACATCACAAACACTAAGTACACTTGGAAACAGATAAGAAGAAACACAAATAATACCGCACTGGAATAAACATTCCATAAGGTCACAAAAAGAAAAAGCGTTCGACTATACTAAACAGACCCTGACAGAGCCTGGGCTAACATGAGTTGAGAAAAGTATTAGCCCCTCAAGCTGGGCCCAGGTCAACCCTAATTGTAAGGGTCGGGAAACTGAAGTTAAGGTGGCACTATTCCCCACCACTAGTGGTCACCTGGACACTGCAAACACGGAAACCAGCGTGACATTCTGACACAGGTCCAACCGTGACACTCCCCAGCTTAGAACCAGCTGGATTTTCCCGCAGCCCACCCGGTCCTGGAGGCCCAGCCCCACAGGAAGCCGCTCTCTGTAAACACTCCCGGTTTCTGGAACTCTGAGTCTCCTGTCCTGCACTTTCCTCCACTAGCACTCCTCCAGACCCCGCGCCCTCACTGCTTCTTTCTTGGTCAGCCTCCCGGGGACTCAGCTCCTCTAGGACAGAAGCTATGTCTGTCGGTCACCACTGCGGCCGCAGGGCCTGGCGCAGATGGGACAAACGAATGAAGAATGCCACCTGCGGGTCTGGACAGCGTAGAACCGCAATCAGCTTGCTTCAAAATCAGATCCTACAGCCTGGTTTTGGAGAAGCCTTCCTTTCTAAGGCATAAGATAAGCGCGAGCGTTCGCTGCTGTGCATGGAACTGCGGCCGGGAGGGAGCGGCGGCGTGAACGCCGGCGACTGCAGAGACACGCCGGCCGCGGCCCCCATCACCCTCCAGAGGCCTGGGGCCGCCATCCCGACCTGCCCCCGACCAGCTGTGCGACCTCGAGCACGTCGTGAGCCGCCATCCCGGCTCGGGATCGAACCCGAGGAGAGCTGTCTGAGGTCGCAGTGACGCTAAGGGAGTCCGCAGGTGCCAACGTGCCGCCTGCCCGGCGAGGGCCAACCAGCGGCCACGCGCGAGGAGAGGCCGCAGAGACTGGACAAAAGGACAAAAACAAAGGCGGCTCTTCCCCGGCCCGACCCTCGAGAAGCCGCCGCCTGGGCAGTGCCTGCGACCGTGGGCCTAGGCCGCCCG
>NW_012117154.1:8578358-8580373 GCF_000951035.1 Colobus angolensis palliatus
CGGCGGCCCCAGGCCCTGCTCACGCTGCTCTCAAGCGAGACCTGGACGAGGCGCGGGTGGGCCCTCGTAGTCCGCGCCGGTGCCCGCGCTCCACACCGCGGCTTCCGGCTCTGGGGTCCCGCCGATGTCCGCGTGGGGTGTTTCCGGGATTTATTTATTTTTGTACGTTAACCGCACTGGAAGCGGCCCCAAAATAGGCTGAAACGTGTGGTGCTGAAGCTGCCACCTAAATTCCCGAGAGAAGCGCCGTTTCTCCTCCCTGGCTTCTCGCCGACGTCCTCTCTGCTCGGTTGATGAGAGGACTAAATAGTGACTGACGTTTTTAAGGCTACTTAAGAAATGGCAAAAATACATTTAGAGGCGTGAACCTGAACACAGTCTGCGCTCTAAGCCCCACGAGAGCCGGGGCCGCCCGCTCCCGTGCGCCCGCAGCTCCTTTCTCGGGTCCGGGATTCTCCGGTGCCGGGGACGGAAACCTCCTGCCTCCTTGGTTCATGACCCTTGTAGATCAACTTCCGCTGTTTTCTGCACTGCTTAGACCAGAAGACGGGAAACCATGACTGCCGCACCCTCTGACGGGTTAAATGTACCCTTCCCCGAAACAGGCACTGCCCGTCACCCAGCAAACGCTGTGACTGCGCCCACCTCGTAGGAAGGACGCTGCGATCCTACTTAAAAGCCCCTCGGCCTCTACCTGCCCGAGGGCACCCTTCCCCTCCCTGCTTCCGAGGGCGGACTCCATTCCTCTGGAGCTGGTGTTTCCGGGTGGGCCAGCCTCCAACCACCTTTGAATAAACCCCCTTACATTAGATTCTGACCCTGTGTGATTTTAGGTTGGGATTTGGGCGCCTGCAGATGGGCCCGAAGCCAGCCTCCTGTGATCCGAGCCACTTCTCTGGCACTCGGAGCGCTGGCACCCGCGGAGCGGCCTTGGCTCACCCGACCGCCTGGGAACTGATCGGGGTTTCTGGCAGCCTCCCAGGGCTGAGGTTCAGACTCTGTTCTGCCTACCCAGGTCCACACCTGATGGGGCTGGAGTGGAAGCTTGGTTTTAAGGCAAAGAGTCAGCTGTTTGCAGGTGTGTGCTTGCACTGCCTTTCGAGGTTAAGGTTTCGTTCGTCTTACTAAAGTTTGCAGCCTTTTTTCTCCGTCAGATTTGGAGAAGGGGAAAGCAGTTTCTCTTTGAAAAGAAGAAACAAATCGTGGCTTAAGCAAAATTTGTAACCTTTAAAACTGGCCAGGCTCTGGAGCTGAGTTCAAGTGACATGTCTAAACTTTCTTCTTGAGTAACCAGATTTTCCCTTACAGGCTTTTGTCACTTAAGAGAACTCATGTTATAGACAATCGTCCATCCAAAACCAAGTCTTTCTCCTTCAGGAAGGACCCATCTTTGGCAACTGCAGCTGGATTCCTGCGCAGTGCTTATGGCGCCACCTCTTGTCATAGTTAGAAAAATGGTCTCACATAACTTGAGAAAAAACAAAATTTCAGTGACCAAAGCCGGGTACCCTTGGAATACCAAGCTCATTTACTCGTTTGCTCAATTGGAAAACGCTGGCTCTAGGATCACACAGAATCTTTGGGGGAGTTATTTTTTATGGTATTTGGAAGCATCCAAAAGAAGTTCTAATAAAGGTATTTCTTTATGAGAGAAAAACAAAAATTATCTAAAATAATTTCTGAGTTTAAAAAGACTACTGAAATTTCTCCCCCTCCTCCCTCAACTCCTTCTCTTTATCCTTTGTTGTCTGAATGCACTACCCCGCCCAGACCCACCTTTCTTCCTCCTCCTCCTTCTCCTGTTCTGAGGCCATTTCTCAAACAGCCAGTGTCTGATAGTGGACAACTACTTGCCCCAGTTCATCAGTTATGGTCAAAGGTAGAACTTAAAAGTATCATCAAGGAATTTCTTGATGCTCACCAGGACCCTACTGTTTTTTCCAGAGAGTTTAAATACCTGAGTGTGTGACCCTGGCTCTACTTGGGGAAAAATAAATTTTTTTTTTTTTTTTTTT
>NW_012117154.1:8581133-8593659 GCF_000951035.1 Colobus angolensis palliatus
ACCTCGTGATGCGCCCGTCTCGGCCTCCCAAAGTGCTGGGATTACAGGCTTGAGCCACCGCGCCCGGCCTTAAAATTTTTTTAAAATAAGTTCTCATTGCTGACATAAGCTCTTGCTGATACAGCAGCCGCGTTGTCTGTAATAAATTCCACCTTGTTACAAGGTTCCATTCCTTGGAGTCAAAAAAAATTCAAAGGGTAGGTGTCACTAATACTCCTGTAATGGCAAGTAAATCTCAGCCTATAACTTTTCAGCTAGGTCCTTTACAAGGGACTCACATTTTCTTTCTGGTTCTATCAGCTACCATCCATCTTATAAAAAGAGACTTCTTAGAATTATAATACCCACATTTTTCTCTCCCGAAGAGGGACAACCTGAGTTACTAGACATAAAAAAGTTTCAAAATCTAAGCCATTTGCAATCCATATTGCCCTAGAAGACACTGAATTATTGAATAATGAAGAATTACAAAACCTACTAAAGGCAGTACTTGATCAAATATGGTCAGAGTCTTCCACTGATACTGGAAGAATCCTCTTGGCTACCCTGATCAAAGTCTTACTGTAGTGAACTTTTGTAGCACATCCTTTAGTAGTTCTGTGGATGAAAGTATTGATTTCTCTTTACCTTTACTTGGGAAGGCAGACGATACACACAGACAGCTATGCCCAGGGCCACACTGAGAGGCCAACTGACACAAAAACTGTTCTTTTAGATGCTGACTTGCTCTTTTTCTTGTATGGAGTCTCACTCTTGTCGTCCAGGCTAGAATACAGTCGCGCCACCTCGGCTCACTGCAACCTCTGCCTCCTGGGTTCGAGCGATTCTCCCGCTTCAGCCTCCCGAGTAGCTGGGATTACAGGCATGCGCCACCACACCTGGCTAATTTTGTATTTTTACTGGAGACAGAGTTTCTCCATGTTGGTCAGGCTGGTCTCGAACTCCCTACCCCGGGTGATCCACCCACTTCGGCCTCTCAACGTGTTGTAATTACAGGCCTGAGGCACTGGGCCTGGTCTTTTGACTTGTTCTTTAAAAAAATTTTTTTTTATTACAATACATAGGTAGTTTACTCCTCTGCTCAGCAGATAAGCAAGTTTTAATAGAAGATGGGATACATTCATTACAACAGCACTAAGGGGACATAGAATTTCTAAAGAAAAACTTCAGTTTTATAAAAAACAAAGTACTTGGGCCACTTATCTAAAGAAGGACTTTCTATTAATCTAGATAGACGGAAAGGAATTTTAGCTTTCCACCACCAACCACCAATAAACAAAAGGGTTTGAGAGACTGGCAGGATGTTGTAGAAATTGGATTCCAAACTTTCCTTTAAAGCTCAGTCCTTATATGCGCTCTTAAAACAGGACATGCCAGGACTTTGGAGTCGGCAGAAGAAAATCCACCAACATTCGAAATGATCAAACGTGACCTTGCTAATGCTCCGCCTTTGGGACGTACAAATTATAACCTTCCATTATGATTTGTATAATACATGAAAGCGGTGGAGATGCTTTAGGGGTTCCTAAAACACTGTTATATGTAAAAATGTTTATTTAGAAACAGAATGCTTGTTCCCCAGTGCTGCAAAGAAACAGCACTCGAACATAAATTTAATCCTCTCAGCAAGGCCATTTTTAGTTTCTGCAGAAAGGGTGCTCATCGCAGATGGAACAATGGCGAAAGCACACCTGAAAAAATGAGGGAAGCAACTTTTATCCCTGACGTAGTTTGTCCCTGCTACTGTGTTCTGTCTCCATTGGCTGGAGCCAGACCTCACAATCTAAACTAAAACCTGATTGGCTAACAGTTTAAAACTTTTCTCAATAGGTAAAAGTAATGGAAAGACAAAAGAAAGAGGAAGTTGCTTATGCCACATAGGGAAGGGGCATAGGCTGCGAGCTGGAGCGTGCCTGTGAACAGGTCCAGCACAGATACCTTGGTTAAGTTTCGGGGACATAGAATGTACTACATGCCTGTGAGCATGTTTAACAGCTACATAGGATAGGGCTTAAAAAGAGTTATTAGCACAAAGCCAGGAGGCTTGAAGGAAGTTAGTTTTTAAAAGAAACTATTATTTTTAGCACTTATGATTTATTCTTTAACAAGAAGGAAACTTTGAAGAGGAACTTTTCACTTTCTACAAACACAAAGATCGAAATAGACAGTCATTGCCACAGTTGCCTAAAATATAATCCAGGAAAACCATTATAAGGACATTTCCCTTCACCTGAGGCCCTTGTGAGGTATGATCATTAGATTCCATGCTGTTGCCACCCTCAGAAACATACAAATAAGTTCTGGTAATGATTTATGTGTTTTTCTCACTGGACAGAGGCATTTCCATGCAGAAGAGCAGTGGCCTCAGCAGTGAGTAAAATTGCTGTAGAAAAACGTATTGCAATCCGGGGAATTCAATAGCAACAGAGGAACTTGTAGCAACAGAGGAACTCACTTCACCGGGTGGATGATTGAATCGGTATGTAAACTTTGGCCTATCCTCCAGCATTTCCATTGCACTTACCACGCCCAGTCATCTGGGTTAGTGAAATGCACCAATGGAATAATCAAAACTGAATTGGCAAAATTAACCAAGCCTTTTTCAATTCCTTGGTCAGAAGTTCTTCTGTTGGTTCTGCTTAATCTGAGGTCGACACCTTTAGGTAAACACCAGTTATCTCTGTTCGAAATTAGGCAGACCCATGAAATTATCTCCAAGGAATTGTACATCTATGATGTTAAAGGGAGACATATTCAGCTATTGCAGTGCCCTTGCAAAATAATTAACAAAAAATTATAATTGACAAAAATAATCTTTTCACAGTGAGCTCCCGGGAAACAAAAATTTGAAGGACCACAGACTTCAACCAGGAGATTTTGTCTATTGGAAATGACATTTTTTAAAAAGTCTCTGCAACCAGCTATGGACCTTATCAGGTACTTCTGACGAGCCTTCACCGTAAACATTAGAAGATGACTCTTGAATTCACATCTTCCATCTAAAGAAATCTGAGCCTCGGCTGGGCACGGTGGCTCACTCCTGTAATCCCACCACTTTGGGAGGCCAAGGCGGGTGGATCACCTGAGGTCAGGAGTTCAAGACCAGCCTGGCCAACATGGTGAAACCCCATCTCTATTACAAATATAAAAATTAGCCAGGCATGGTGGTGTGCGCCTGTAATCCTAGCTACTCGGGTGGCTGAGGCAGGAGAATTGCTTGAATACGGGAAGCAGAGGTTGCAGTGAGCCGAGATTGCGCCACTGCACTCCAGCCTAGTGACAGGGTGAGACCCTGTCTCAAAAAAAAGAAAGCTGTGCCTTCTAAATGGATTGTTGTACTGGAAAGTGATACCCTGGGACAGCTAGGACAGTGTTCTTTGGGTTGTGCCTGGTCACAAGGTCAAATATGTCATACCATTTCACACTTACCAATATTCCTCATCTATAGTCTTGTCAGATTCATTCTGTATTCCACTGGTATCATCATTTAGCTTCCGTCTTCCTTCCATAACTGGGTATCGAAGGTGTTACTTGACATGTGAAGGCCCTTACCAGGTATACACAAAAGGCCTTAAGTTATAGCCAGATGGGTATCTCATTATTAAATGACAAACTTACCTGAGAAAATCTGTATTATAAAACCATGTGGCTTTAGACATACTCACTGCAGCTCGAGGGTAACCTGTGCTATCATAAAACTGAAAGCTGTGTCTATATCCCAGATAAACCAAATGACATCACTAAATTCATGGCTGATAAGAAACCCACATAAACCAACATTTCAGAGCCAAAACCTCCTCTAACCAACTGGCTAAATAGCTGGTTGGGATCTTGGCAAACTTTAGTGACAAAAAAAGTTAACTTATTCTAGAAATTACAATCATTTTTTATGTTTGTCCTGTTTGCTTGGGCTCAGCATAAAGGGATAAAGTGGCTGCAAAGGGTCCTTAGTGACAGCAAACTGTCTTTGACCCATGTCTTCCAGTTTGAATACTTTACATCTTCATTGGGATCTTCTATGGTATCAAAGATGTTTAAAAATCCATCTGCAGGCCGGGCGTGGTGGCTCATGCTTGTAATCCCAACAGTGCGAGGCCAAGGCAGATGGATCACTTGAGGTCAGGAGACCAGCATGGCCAACATGGTGAAATTCTGTCTCTACTAAAAATCCAAAAATTAGCCGGATTTGGTGGTGCACACGTGTAGTCTCAGCTACTCAGGAGGCCAAGGCAGGAGAATCTCTTGAACCCGGGAGGCAGAGGTTGCAGTGAACTGAAATCGCACCACTGCACTCCAGCCTGGGCGAGAGTGAGACTACGTCTCAAACAAACAAACAAAAAAAATCAATTTGCAGAAACAGAATAAACAAAAATCTAGTTTAGAACTATGCCCCTGAAGCAACCTTTTTTTTTCCATCCTAACAATACAACCACACAAAGCTAATTTAATGGTATTTGAAGGACATTAAACATGTAAGGACATGTAAACATTAACCGAAACTCAGTGAATACCACCACATTTTAAACAGTGCCATCCACAATGGCATTTTAAAATATAGCTAAGTTTTGGAACAATTTAACAATGCAGAAGTTCAAAAAATACGTGGTATAGCCCAAGTTCCTGTTTTAACCACATAGAAGTCAAGATTTAAAAAGGGGAAATGAGGGGCATTGTGTAATTTAACATGTCTGGAATCCAAAGATACATATTCAATTGTCAAAGAGCTTCAAGCTCAGAGGAATAACCCAACGGCACATTGTACAGGAAGTACAACCATAATGACTCTTTAGAGAAACAGGATGATTACTTAGAGCAGTCTGGAATTAAAAGTGCATATGTCTTTCCATGAAGAAAGATGGTTACAGAATTAAACTGATAGAATCACAATGGTACCAACTTAGGAGAAATGACAGCTGAGCCCCAGAGCCATGGAAAGGACTGTCCACAGGCACAGACAGCCACAGTGGGCTGGGGCCAGAGAGGGGAAATTCCAGGGCCCCCACCCAATTGTGCATATTGGAGTCACCTGCTGGGGATTTCCACCAGAGTTTTTATTTGGTGGTTAAGTGTCTGCGCAGTTGGACCTTTGCTTTTTCGGTCATTATGAGTACATCCCTTAGTGGGTGAAAGAGTTACTTCCAGAGAGGCTGCATAGAAAGAGTGAACCTTCTGGCAGCACGTTAAACCACCAGATGCTTAACACTGGGGAGAACAAGGAGAGCACCCGAAGGTCCCAGACTTTGGACTCACTTTGGAAGGGGCTAGACAGTGTGGAGCCTGGGTCTGTGGGAGCCCTTGGACAAGCAGCAGTCAGCAGGGTCTGGGGTGAGGCATAGAGGGAGGGAGAGAGGGCTGTGCCCACAGGCCAGAGTCCATGTCCCATGACGGGACTAAGCAATGATGCGGAACCTGCACTCGTGGTATGTGGGCAGGCTCCTGCAGGGCTGCACACGGTTGGCAGCTTCATGGCTTCAGAGCTGGTCTGTGCCATGCGGGGTCTCTTGTGCTCAGGAATTTGTCCTTGACCAAGACACAGACAGTTCCGGTTGCCCATCCCTTGCAAGCAGTTACGATTCTCAAAGCACTTCCTGTGCCAGCCTCTCCGCATCTCCCAGGGCCAGGCTTTAGCGATCCCTCCACAAGACAAAACACAGCTTGTTCCAGGTCAGGCAGCCAGTAAGACGAGAGCTGGACGTGGACTAGGGGCTCACCCTTGGAGTCCGTGCTTCTTCCCCATGTCTCAGGAGCTCCCCTCAGTTCCCTGGAACAAGGTTGGAATGTCAAAAAGACCTGAAAACTGGCAGGAAGATGTCAGAAAAACCACAAAATGGATTGAGGGCATCTGTCTTGCTAGAGGCACATCGGGGGGGTGATCCAGGCCCTTGCTGCAATCACCGAGATGGATCTCAAGCAGGGGCACGTGTGTCCTAGGACCCTGGCTCAGGGCCTATTGCCCACTGCGCGGTGATATACCAACCCACCGAAACAGAGAGGGTTGCCGCAGAGAAAGTCTAAGACACATGGAACAGCCAAACGAGGAGATGGGAGGAAACCTCAAACCCACCTCCTGAGGGGCTTGGGGACGGTGTTTTTCAGGGATCTGGGCAGGTGATGGGTTCTGAAGCATGGGGATCACCGATTGGTGAGTATGAGGGGTGACATCACGGGATAGGGGATGAAGAAAGCACATTCCTGAGCTGAGTCGGTTCCTTGGTGGGGGCCTTCAGACTGGTTGGCGTCTGCTGTTTTGCTGGAATTCAGGGTGTGGAAAACACCTGAAGCAATTATTCGCTTACAAGGTCCACGCTCAGAGATTCCACCTCCAGGAACAACAGGGGAGCAGGTGGTCTGTGTGCTGGGTGACTCTTGTTAAGTTAGGAGCTGCAGTGAGGCGGGTGGTGGTGCCTGCCACACCCTGGTCAGTGCCCAGCTCCAATCCTGCCCAAAGCCTGACTTGGAATTCTCAGTAACCCTGTGAGGAGGGTTTCACGCAGGGCTGGTATCTGATCTCGGCCAGACGTGCTCCAGGCCAGGCCCTCTGGGTTGCCTGGTCACCTGGGGTCACCCTCCCCCATCCCTCCTTCCTGAGAGGGCATCACCACACTGCACACACCCCTGTAGACCATTCCTTGATGTCGACAATTTTTTTTTTTGAGATGGAATCTAGCTTTGTTGTCCAGGCTGGAGTGCGGTGGCGCAGTCTCGGCTCACCACAACCTCTGCCTCCCAGGTTCAAGCGATTCTCCTGCCTCAGCCTCCCGAGTAGCTAGGATTACAGGCATGCGCCACCGCGCCCAGCTAATTTTTGTGTTTTTAGTAGAGATGGGGTTTCACCATGTTGGCCAGGGTGGTCTCGATCTCCTGACCTCGTGATCTGCTCACCTCGGCCTCCCAAAGTGCTGGAATTACAGGTGTGAGCCACTGCGCCCAGTCAGTGTCAACAATTTGATCTCCATCTCCTAGCTTTGCCCAGTGGTTCTCAATCTACAGCATGCATTGGTATCCCTGGAGGACCCACAAAGCCCAGATTGCTGGGCCCACCCAGAGCGCCGCTGACTAGCTGGTCTGGGGTCAGCCTGAGAATGCATCTCTGACAGGCTCCTAGATAAGGCTTGTTCTGCTGCCCAGGCCAGCCTTGGGGAACTGGGGCTCGAGGCCAGCGGGTCTCCAACCTGGCTGCACAGCAGCCTCCCCAAGGAACACTGAACACCAGCCACGGCAGCCCTTCTCCGGCAGGGAAGGGGCATTTAAAGCCCCAGGCGCAGGCTGGGTGGAGGACACCTGAGCTGGGAAGTGGGCAGTGATGGAGCATCTGGCCATTTGTAGCTCCTCGCACCTGCCCAGGTAAAGCCTCCCAGGCATGTACAGTAAAAGGTTATCACACAGTTAGAAGTTTGTTTTTTGTTTGTTTGTTTGTTTGTTGCTTTTTTTTTTTTTAAGCTAGGATCTTTCTCTGTCACCCAGGCTGCAGTGCAGTGGTGCAATCACAGCTCACTGCAACCCCCAACTCCCAGGCCTAAGCTGTCCTCCTAACTCAGCCTCCCGAGTAGCTGCAACTACAGGTATGTGCCACCACACTACTAATTTTTTTAAATGTTTAGTAGAGATGAAGTCTCACTGTTCGCAGCTAGGTCACCAGGTGTGCCGTGTGACTCTTGTTAAGTCAGCAGCTGCTAACTTAACAGCCTCAGGTTCCAGGCTGACCTCGAACTGCTAAGCTCAACCAATCCTCCCACCTTGGCCTCCCAAAGTGCTGGGATTACAGGCGTGAACCACCGTGTCTGGCCACAGTTAGAATTTTAAAGTAGGGGACCTAAAGCAGATGCTGACCACATGTGCCCATTTGCAGGTCTGCAGTGGCCCTGGCAGTGTGGCCAGTTGTGTGGCTTGCCCAGACAAACTGAGGGGTTTCCCAGGACAAGGGCCTTCCTGTGCTAACACCGAGACGTTCACCAACTGCAGCCATGGCAGGCAGCCTGCTTGTGTCCAGAGCTCTCAGGCAGGGTCTGTGTGGAGCTTGGTGCTGAATTCTGCTCTGGGGCTGTGAGCAGCTTTAGCACAGCCGAGGGTTGTTTCTACACTTCTCCTAAAGCGGTACTGGCTCCTTCCCCTCTGAGTAGCCCAGTGGGAGGCAGAGGGGGCTCTGTAGACAGCCAGAGGGGAGGTGTAGACACAGTTGGGGGAGAGGTGTAGACAGCTTGCGGGGGGAGATGTAGACAGCTAGAGGGAAGGAGTAGATGGCTGAAGGGAAGGTGTAGACACAGCTGGAGGGGAAGTGTAGGCAGTCAGAGGGGAGGTGTAGACGGCTGGAGGGGAGGTGTAGACAACTAGACGGGAGGTGTAGATGGCTGGAGGGAAGGTGCAGACAGCTGGAGGGAGGGAAGGTGTAGGCACAGCTGGAGGGGAAGTGTAGATACAGCCAGAGGGGAGGTGTAGACATAGTTGGAAGGGAGGTATGGACAGCTGGAGGGGAGGTATAGACACAGCCGGAGGGGAGGTATAGACATAGCTATAGGGGAGATGTAGACACAGCCAGAGGGGAGGTGTAGATGACTGGAGAGGAGGTATAGATGGCTGGAAAGGAGGTGTAGATGGGTGGAGGAGGAGGTGTAGATGGCTGGAGAGGAGGTGTAGACAGCTGGAGGGGAGGCGTAGACGGCTGGAGGAGAGGTGTAGACCGCTGGAGGAGAGGTGTAGATGGCTGAAGGGGAGGTGTAGACCGCTGGAGGGGAGGTGTAGATGGCTGGAGGGGAGATGTAGACTGCTGGAGGGGAGGTGTAGACCGCTGGAGGGGAGGTGTAGACTGCTGGAAGGGAGGGCAGACAGACACTCACTTTCCTGCTTTGCTTCTGCCCTGGCCAGGCTCTGCCACAGGGGCCTCCTTGGCGGGGCCACCACACCCTTTCTGGAAATGCACCTAGGATCTGGGACAGGGGCTCAGGGTGGGGCTCTGTACAGACCAGCAGGTGAGGAAGGAAAAGGGAAAACAGAACCTGCCTACGGTCTGAAGCCAGCCTGTGTGGCCAAGGTCAGCAGGCAGGACAGGGCCCCGATGCGCCTGGCCACCTTGCCAGTCGGGGGAACACAGCAGACACAGTGGCCGGTTTCCATGGACAGCCTGTGTTGAAGTTTTATTTTTTTTCTGTACACGTGATTGATTAACAATTTAATGAATGGGATGTCATTTTATATCCTGACAAGTTTAAATGTAAATAAATTGGCACCACCTTTAACCAGACTGCTGTCCTGACTTGCACAGGAGACACGCTCCTCACCTCAGCAGCCTCAAGCCCTCCCTTCTCATGTCTCCATGCAAGGACTGTGCAAGTCAGAGCAGGGCTGTACTCCCTGATGAGCCCCTAGAAGCACCTGGCTGGCCATGGCTGTCATTTTGAGGGCAGAAAATAACTGGATTTCTGGTTAATTGGTGACATCCTCAAGAGCTGTTGCAAGCCATGTCTCGGCCACGTGACGGGGCAGATGTGGTGGGCCCGACGGCCTTGTCTTCACCAAGTGCTCCTAACTCTCAGCAAACTTAGGGTTCATGACCGTCGTGGTGGCGCTCTTGAAAAGGGGATTATCCTGGTGGGAAATCAAACAGGCTTGTGAGTGTGGGAGGTTTTCAGAGCAGAATCTTTATCCCTGAAGACACTCCCCGCACGGAAGCCGTCGCTTTGAGGAAGAGCTAGAGGTGGGGCAGCCCTCCCAGGGTCCCAGCACCGGCGGCCAAGCTCACCCACAGCGGCGGACGCCCACAGGACAAGCTGCCCGTGGAGGCCGGGGTGCAGCCACGCGTGGGTGTCCGTGGCCTCCCGCAGCAGGAGGTCGCAGAGTGTGGGACGTACACGCCCCTCTGCGTGGGACCCCCGAGGATGGCCGCTTACGTTGTTCCACTGGGACTTGAGCTTCTCCTTCTCAAAACGCCTGTACTCCCGGAGGTCGCTCAGGTGGGTCAGGGCCTTCCAGATGACCAGCAGGAGGACGCCGATCAGCACGATGCCTGCCACAGTGCCCCCAACGATGGCGGCGATGTTGGGGCCCGCCACGCACTCTAGGAAGAAGCAGCGCACCGAGCATCAGTCCAGCCCCATCTCACTGGGCCATGTGCGCCCACAGGTCCGAGGTCACCGCACAACACAGCACTTAGAGAGACGGAGGTTCCCAGGGCCCTGGCTCACCGTCCATCACCACGGCCAGGGGTGAGAACCTGGCCGAGCCCCTGCCGGATTCAAGGCCAGGCCCCATGGTTCCAAATGAAATCTAAGGGCCATTGCCACCACCCCTGCTCACAGAGAAGAAGGCAGGGCCAGGGTACTGGGCAGCCAGGGCAGAGCGCTAATACTGGGAGGTAGGAGACGGTGCGAGGGACCCCGCTGTTCTACATCAGAGTTCAGAACAAGGCTCAGGGTCCCTGCTGGCATTCGCTCCCCCTACTGCGAAGGTGATTTATGGTCGTCAAGGACAGGACCAGGTCTGAGCTCAGCAGGTGAGGCCGCTACCAGGATGAGCAGCGTGAGGTCCTGGCTCCCACAGCAGCTGTGCTCGCCTCCTGAGCATGGAGGCCGTGGCCATAGTGGGCCAGGCCCACAGCTGCTGACCCTGGGACAGACAGGCAGTCCCTAGCCTGACCTGGCACCCTCACTCCCCATGCCCCTCCTGCCGTCCTGACCCACACCCTCACTCCCCGTGCCCCTCCTGCCATCCTGACCCACACCCTCACTCCCCGTGCCCCCTCCTGCCGTCCTGACCCGCACCCTCACTCCCCGTGGCCCCTCCTGCCGTCCTGACCCGCACCCTCACTCCCCGTGCCCCCTCCTGCCGTCCTGACCCGCACCCTCACTCCCCGTGCCCCCTCCTGCCGTCCTGACCCGCACCCTCACTCCCCGGGCCCCCTCCTGCCGTCCTGACCCGCACCCTCACTCCCCGGGCCCCTTCCTGCCATCCTGTCTTTCCTGGGGGAGCCTGCCTTCCTTCACCTGTCCTCAAAGGTGAAGTGACTTGACCGGGATTGCACAAACCAGACGTGACCCAGGTCTGTCCCTCAAAGTGGCCTGCAGGGGTTCCTGCCCTGGCAGGTGGGGGTCTGCAGCTCCAGGCCCACGTGTGGGTTGTGAGCTCCAGGCATGTCACCTACAGGCTCAGAGCACCCCACTGCCTGCCTTGGGTCCCCTCCTGGGGAGGGAGGAGCCCCCAGGTCTCAGTCCTGCAAGAGTTCTGGCTGGCTGCTGGCCGTGCCTGATGGAGTCCGCCAGCGGCCCCCCAGTCCCAGCCCCTCTGCCTCTCGGGAGCCTGTGGAACATGAGACCTGAAAAGACAGGGTCAGTGCCGCCAAGGTCACCGTGGGGCTGGGCCTGGTTCCGACTGGAGCCGAATGAGTGACGAGCAGAGAGTGTTGGGGGATGGCAGTGCCTGGTGCCCCTGGGCCCCTCCAGGGCTGAGAGCCGAGCACCAGGATCTCCCAGTCCCCTCAGGGGAGCCTCACTCAGCAGCCTGACCTCAGGCCACCCCTAGGGACCTGCAACTCCAAGTCTTGCCCCATGAGGCATCCAGTGGGAGATGACCTGGCCCCGGCAGTGTGGCATGCTGGTGGGCCTGCCCCGTGTGGAGCAGCGGTGCCCCGGGGAACAGGCCATCTGCTGCCCAGCTTGATGTGGGGTCGGGTGAGGAGGGGATGGAAAAGGGAGGCTGCTCGGGGTAGGGGGGACTGGCCTCTGGCCTCCTTGCAGTGCCACCAAGGGCATCCCACATGGCTCACCCACTCTGCTAGGCCCACACCACTGGAGGTGAGACCCTCCTTCCGCACCACCCTCGCCTCTGCAGAGACCCCGCAGTCAGAGCTCTGGAGCCAGTCCCCGCTGCACCCCAGTGGCCTCACCTCGGCTCTCATCCACATAGATGATGTAGCGACCCCACCCGTCCTGCTGCTCCAGCATGTACGTCACCCAGCAGCCCTCCGAGTCCCTCTCCTTGCAGGTCCTGCCCTTCACGGGGTTGTTCGACAGCTGCAGGTGCCGACATGCCGCGCTGCAGTTCTTCCCCAAAGGGCCTTTGTCGAACTTCAGGCACTCAGCACAGGAGCTGTGGGGAGCCAGGCGTGAGCGTGGGTGCCAGGGCGTGAGCGTGGGTGCCAGGGCGTGCTGGGGCTCAGGCATCGGGGGCTTGGGCTTGGGTGTGTGTCCACCAGGTGGGGCAGGTGGGGTTGGGGTGTCCTCAGGCCAAGGAGGGGGCCCGAGTGGGGCAGATGTGGGGTGCAGTGGGCGAACTGGGAGCCTGATCCCAGGGCCCATGGCAGGTGCGCACAGGAGGGCGGGGGGCACAGGGGCGCAGCGGCCGCTGGGGGCTCCTCAGTCCAGATGCACCCGCAGAGAACCACATGGTGCAGAGGTGCTCACTGGGGTCCCTGAGTGAGCCCGGCTGCTGGGGAGGTGGCCGGAGAGCAGGGATCCCTGCCCACCCTGCCTGCTCCACCTGCACTCACATGTGCTCGCCGCAGGGCGAGGGGCAGCCGGGGCACTCCTGGCACAGA
>NW_012117154.1:8593709-8598706 GCF_000951035.1 Colobus angolensis palliatus
GCCCCCTCCTGCCGTCCTGACCCGCACCCTCACTCCCCGGGCCCCTTCCTGCCATCCTGTCTTTCCTGGGGGAGCCTGCCTTCCTTCACCTGTCCTCAAAGGTGAAGTGACTTGACCGGGATTGCACAAACCAGACGTGACCCAGGTCTGTCCCTCAAAGTGGCCTGCAGGGGTTCCTGCCCTGGCAGGTGGGGGTCTGCAGCTCCAGGCCCACGTGTGGGTTGTGAGCTCCAGGCATGTCACCTACAGGCTCAGAGCACCCCACTGCCTGCCTTGGGTCCCCTCCTGGGGAGGGAGGAGCCCCCAGGTCTCAGTCCTGCAAGAGTTCTGGCTGGCTGCTGGCCGTGCCTGATGGAGTCCGCCAGCGGCCCCCCAGTCCCAGCCCCTCTGCCTCTCGGGAGCCTGTGGAACATGAGACCTGAAAAGACAGGGTCAGTGCCGCCAAGGTCACCGTGGGGCTGGGCCTGGTTCCGACTGGAGCCGAATGAGTGACGAGCAGAGAGTGTTGGGGGATGGCAGTGCCTGGTGCCCCTGGGCCCCTCCAGGGCTGAGAGCCGAGCACCAGGATCTCCCAGTCCCCTCAGGGGAGCCTCACTCAGCAGCCTGACCTCAGGCCACCCCTAGGGACCTGCAACTCCAAGTCTTGCCCCATGAGGCATCCAGTGGGAGATGACCTGGCCCCGGCAGTGTGGCATGCTGGTGGGCCTGCCCCGTGTGGAGCAGCGGTGCCCCGGGGAACAGGCCATCTGCTGCCCAGCTTGATGTGGGGTCGGGTGAGGAGGGGATGGAAAAGGGAGGCTGCTCGGGGTAGGGGGGACTGGCCTCTGGCCTCCTTGCAGTGCCACCAAGGGCATCCCACATGGCTCACCCACTCTGCTAGGCCCACACCACTGGAGGTGAGACCCTCCTTCCGCACCACCCTCGCCTCTGCAGAGACCCCGCAGTCAGAGCTCTGGAGCCAGTCCCCGCTGCACCCCAGTGGCCTCACCTCGGCTCTCATCCACATAGATGATGTAGCGACCCCACCCGTCCTGCTGCTCCAGCATGTACGTCACCCAGCAGCCCTCCGAGTCCCTCTCCTTGCAGGTCCTGCCCTTCACGGGGTTGTTCGACAGCTGCAGGTGCCGACATGCCGCGCTGCAGTTCTTCCCCAAAGGGCCTTTGTCGAACTTCAGGCACTCAGCACAGGAGCTGTGGGGAGCCAGGCGTGAGCGTGGGTGCCAGGGCGTGAGCGTGGGTGCCAGGGCGTGCTGGGGCTCAGGCATCGGGGGCTTGGGCTTGGGTGTGTGTCCACCAGGTGGGGCAGGTGGGGTTGGGGTGTCCTCAGGCCAAGGAGGGGGCCCGAGTGGGGCAGATGTGGGGTGCAGTGGGCGAACTGGGAGCCTGATCCCAGGGCCCATGGCAGGTGCGCACAGGAGGGCGGGGGGCACAGGGGCGCAGCGGCCGCTGGGGGCTCCTCAGTCCAGATGCACCCGCAGAGAACCACATGGTGCAGAGGTGCTCACTGGGGTCCCTGAGTGAGCCCGGCTGCTGGGGAGGTGGCCGGAGAGCAGGGATCCCTGCCCACCCTGCCTGCTCCACCTGCACTCACATGTGCTCGCCGCAGGGCGAGGGGCAGCCGGGGCACTCCTGGCACAGAGGCGGCTGGTAACTGCCTTTGCACTGACACACGTTGCAGCGGCACTGGCCACGGCCGCTGCACTCGACGCGCCGCGGGTTCAGGCAGCCCTCGGTGGTCCTCTCGCACTGGCACGCTGAACCTTCGAAGCCCTGGAGGCAGCGGCACTTCCCGCATAAACAACGCCCCCTCCCTGGAAAACGGGGGCCAGCACGACTAAGCTCCTGCTTGACCTGGGGACCGAGACCCTCCCGAAACGCCACTGCTGTCGCTCCCTCCGGCCCACCTGCCTCCTCCAGCCTGGGGGATGTGCCTGAGCAAAAGGCACCGGGCCACTAGCCAGGCCTTCCTGCCCTGCCAGCCACGTGGCCACCTCCTGGCCAGTCTGGGCCTGCCCCTGCCCTGCTGTCAATGGGACCTCAGTAGGGCTGTGATCGTTCCTCCTGTGGGCCCCCCCTACAAGGACCCCTTGCCCTCATGGAGACAGAAACTGAGGCAGGGCAGGGTGCAGGGTCGTCCAAGTTCCTGCTGACGCCCAGTGGCCGGGCGAGACTTGCGCTGTCTGTCCTCAGGATCCCCCCTTTCTGTTCCACTCGTTGTGTGTTCCAGAATGCACCCCCCAACGCCAAGTCTGTGCCGCAGGGTGGCTGTTGTCCAGCAGGGACCCACGGGCTCACCCGGGCCGCCGCAGACCTGGCCGTTGTAGCGCTCACAGTTGACGGTGTCACACTCGCAGTACTGCCCGTAGATCTCCTTGCCGGGGACGTCGCTGGTGTGGCACAGACACTGCCCACAGACGCAGTCCCCCAGCCCTGAGCAGATGACGGAGTTGTTGTCCTTCCGGCAGCTTCCTTCCAGCTCCTGGCTGCTCCGGCCCTGCGTCTGGCACTCACAGGTTTTCCCAATGTAGCCAGTGTCACACCTGGGGACAGGAGGAGCTCCAAGGTCAGGCTCCCCCCCAGTGATGTGGGACGGCTGCCCTGTCCCCCAGGCCCCTTGCCCTTGGTGGAGAACACCTCTATGGCACACTGTCTGTGCTTTCGTCGAGGCCTACCGAGGACCTGCCATGTACTAAATGTGCCAGGAGTGCCCCGGCTGCCCCTCGCCCTGCGGCGAGCACATGTGAGTGCAGGTGGAGCAGGCAGGGTGGGCAGGGATCCCTGCTCTCCAGCCACCTCCCCAGCAGCCAGGCTCACTTAGCTGCGGGGGCCCTGGGCTCCCTCCCCAGGATGTCCCGAGGGGAAAGCAGACACCTGGCCTCGGCCTGAGCGTGCAGCGGCTCGGCAGGCTCACTGTGCAGCTGTGTTGCCACCATGCACATGGCCTGTGCTGCGACACCGGTGCCCTGTGAGTGGCTGGTGTCTGCTCCTGCATGCCCCACATGGTGGCCAGCGGGGACTTGGCACTGCCACCTGCCACAGCCCCGCCCTCTCTCCAGCCAGCTGCCCCCTGCGTTTGTGCACTGACTGGCCAGGTTGTGGGAGAACTCAGGGACAAGTGTTTTTGTCAGATGTGGAAGCTGGCACCAAGACGCGGGCAGACAGGAGCCGCACACACCCTGAGGCATCCTCAGGGACAGCCCTGCCATGGGCTCTCTTGCTTCCCAGAGAAGGAAGCCACAGGACCGAGAGTCTGAGTAACCGCGGCAGGGCACTCCGCAACACCTGCCACGTGTTCCGACTGAGTCACCCCCACAGTCCCGTGAAGAGGCCGCCCCAGGACTGCACACCCAGGATAGTGGGCAGGGTGGGCACTGAGGCACAGGGACAGCCAGAGACCACCAAGACCACAGAGACCATCACTATCCTGAGAAATGGGAGGAGGCTGGGGGCAGCAGGGACCTGCAGGTGGGGAAGGGCACTGCCACCGGGGCGTGGACTGGCACAGCAGTCTGGAGAGGGGAGGAGGTGGCCAGAGCAAAGGGGGCAGAGTCCTGCGAGGTCAGCCCAGCAGCTCCGGCCAGGCAGGCAAGGAAAGGGGGAGACCCATCCAGCCCGAGTAAGCTTCCTGGCTGAGTGCCGTGTGAACCTCCTCACTGGGTCCACCTGTCCCCAGCTTCTCCCTGAGGTGGGGTGCCCACGCCTGGCAGGGGGTGTGCACTCCCGAAGAGAGGCCTATGGGGCCCAGGCTGCCAGAAGCAGTCACCTGTCCCAGGAGGCTCTCTGGCCTCTCATGCCCCAGGGCTGCCAGCCTGATGGCCTTGGGTCCCCAAGGACAGAGAGAAGCCAGCTCCGAGGGTCAAGGAAGGTCGGGCAGAGAAAGTGACCCACTCAAGGCCATGGGCACGCCCAGTGGGGACTCCTTGTGCCCCTGACATTGGCCTCTATCCTCTGGTGAGGGGGTCCTCCCACCCACCAGTCCCCTGCCTTGGGTCCTCCATGGCCAGAGAGTGTAGAGTACAGGCTGGCATCGCTGGTGCCCTGGCTCAGGAGCACGGGGGAGGGCTTGCCGAGGGGTTCTGGGTTCCAATCCCAAATCTCCCTACCTCCTGCAGAAGGGGGCCCCCAGGACGCCCGATCTGTGGAGTGGGGGAGGGGATGGAACCACCTGCGCGCACCTCACCTGCAGACACCTGCCTTGTGGGGTGGGGCTGGGAGAGGCTTCACGGGGACCTGTGCCCGCCTCACCTGCAGATGCCACACTCCAAGAAGCCTTTGCCATGGCAGAAGCTGCGGTCTCTGCTCTGGTCCCGGCACCGGCACTCACACTGGGGAAGGACCCGTACGGTCACTGTGTCCGTGAAGCCCAGTGCCCGGATGACAAATGACTGCTCCTGGATACACTCTGCGGCCGTGACCTTCACCCGGAAGGTGACCTGCAGGGCAGTGCTGGGCTCAGGTGGGGACCTTCGGCAGCCAGGGTCACAGCCCGGCTTCCAACCCTCGCCTGCTGGCCTCTGCAGGGGTCGTGGGGGGTTCAGCGTGGGGAGGAGGGGATGACTGAGAGCAGGGAAGAGTTGATGCTCAGATCCGAGAAGCCGAAGTCAGCTGGCAAGGAGGTGCTCTGCCCGCAATCCCGCTCTGACCGGCACCAGGATCTCCCGGGCCACATTAGCAGAGACATGTGACACGCAGACAGCAAATCAAGATAAGCTGAGCACACTCCCACTCAGACCACCCAGCATGAGGGAATGTTCTGCTGAGAAGCCACAGGCAGGCCAGGCGCCGGAGCTCACGCCTGTAATCCCAGCACTGTGGGAGGCTAAGGCGGGCAGATCACCTGAGGTCAGGTGTTCGAGACCAGCCTGACCAACATGGTCAAAGTCTGTGTCTACTAAAAATACAAAAATTAGCAGGGCGTGGTGGCGTACGCCTATAGTCTCAGCTACTCGTGTGGCTGAGTCAGGAGAATCATTTGGATTGTAGTGAGCCGAGATGGC
>NW_012117154.1:8599324-8629258 GCF_000951035.1 Colobus angolensis palliatus
TAGGACTCTTGGGCCAAGGCGTGTGCGAAGCACCGTCTGGGCACCCTCTCACTGACATTCATGACACCAGCTCCACAAGGAAAGTGTCTGGCCTCGGCAGAGAGGGGGTGAAGGAAAGAAACAGGGACCTGCCAGTGGATGCCGCCTGGCCCCAGACAGCATCACGTTTCTCCCTAAATGTTGCCCATGGATTTTTTTTTTTTTTTTGTGAGATGGAGTCTCGCTCTGTCGCCCAGGCTGGAGTGCAGTGGCGCCATCTCGGCTCACTACAATCCAAGTGATTCTCCTGACTCAGCCGCACGAGTAGCTGAGACTATAGGCGTACGCCACCACACCCAGCTAATTTTTGTATTTTTAGTAGAGACAGACTTTCACCATGTTGGTCAGGCTGGTCTCGAACTCCTGACCTCAGGTGATCTGCCTGTGTGCTTGTGTGCCCCTCCCTGCCCCCGTCAGAGTGCTGGGATGGGGACCTTGGCTCCTTCTGGCTGTCCCCGGAGCCCCTCAGCCTGCTGAGATGGGGACTCTGGCTCCTTGTGACTGTCCCCAGAGCCCCTCCGCGTGCTGGGATAGGGACTCTGGTGGCCAGGCTCACCGGGACATTGATCTGCACGCCGTCGCAGTCACCTCTGGACTGGTCCCTGAGGGTCACTCCATTGCTGCAGAAGGAGTCATAGGTGACTTTCAGGGTGTCGGGGAGAGCGTTGTGATCTAGGAAGACCCTGGAGGAGAGTTTCTGCGGGCAGAGAGCGGCCACTCTTAGGGGCGCGTCTTTCTGCTGTCCTGGCCCTGCCTGGCCCTGCCTGGCCCAACGGTTTAGACCCGTCTCCACTTCTCCTCTCCCTGCAAGTCCCCAGTGTCAGCTAATGACACAGAGGAGAGAACAGCAGGATGTGCCGAGGATGGCGGGGCTGCCAGGGCCATAGTCCTGACCCCAAGACAGCCCGACCACAGGGACCAGCATGGAGCCAGGGTGTGAGCCTCAGGGGTGGCAGCTTCTGCTGCTCCTCAGCCTTGAGTCCCCAGGACCTAGCACAGGGCAGGAGCTGGATAAATTGTTCAAGCGATAAGAGAGACGGGGAGAAACAGAGAGGCAGAGACGGACAGAGATGAGCAGAGCCAGAGACAGAGATAGAGAGATGCAGAAAAACAGAGAGAGACAGAGACAGAGACAGATGGGGCAGAGACAGAGAGAGACAGAGAAAGACAGACAGAGACAAAGACTGAGAGACAGAAGGAAATTGAGAGGAGGCAGAGGGACAGGTTCATAGGGGCATCAGGTTCATAATGGCCAGGGCGGTGGTGTCACCTGCATCCTCTGTATAAGGACAGAAACACCTCGGGCAGTGGCTGGCACCCAGGAGGATCTGCTCTGGGGGTTTGGGGCTCACAGGAGGCTACAAGAAGCAAATGGCACCTCCTCCACAGGCCTTCAGTTTAATTCAATGACCCAGCGTTTGTCAGAGGCGCTAACGTGTTGGGCTCCCTCAAGCCAGCAGGACCTTTGGCCTAGAAGGATCCAGGCCAGAATTCTGAGAACATCTCTCACCAGGGGGTGGACTTCCAGAGCAGTCTGGGACCTCTGGTGCCTGGGGCCCTGAGCAGTGCCTAGTGTGCACTTGTGCCTACCTATGCCCACCAGGGCCCCGGGATTCCCCAGGGAGCAGCCCAGGGTGCAGCTAGGCCATGCACCAGGAAGAAATTCAGTGGGTGAGGGCTTCTCTGGGGCTTGCCCAAGGCCAGGTGTACAGAGCAAGAGGAATTCCACCCCCCAGGGTGTCTTCCCAGGGTCCAAGTCCACCGTGGGGGTTTCCTGTGGCCTCCTCCCGCCCCAGGTGCACTGTCTCCCACCAGAGCTGTCACCCCCCTTCCCCATAGAGACCCACAGAGAAGAGTCCGGCATGAAGAGGGCCTGAGCTTGGGTTTCCAGGAGCATCGCCCACACCGTCAACGAGAGAGGACATGGAGCTCCCCGTGGAACTGCCAGGCCAGGGTGTCCTGGAGGATGCAGCCAGCCCACAGGGCAGTGGCTCTCCTCCCAGACCACCCTCCTGCTGACCTGCAGCAGGAGCTGACCTGCAGTGGGGAGATTGCTGGCCACCCCGTGGGTCCCAGCTGAGCGGTGTGGGAGACTCACATTGTAAGCGTTCTTAATGAGCTGGACCACATTGCTGGAGTCGTCAGACAGCTCCCCCACCGCTGACTTCGGGATGATCTCAGTGAGTTTCTGTTGGGCAAGAAGACCAGACACGGCGTGGCTAGGACCTGTGCCATGGCATCTCCACGCACTGGGCTCACCCCAGGGGCTTCTGCACCTGCAAAATGGCTGGGACGGTCCTCAAGGCAGTTTCTCACTTGGTCCCCAGAGTATGTGGTCAGCGATGTGTGGTAAGAGGTTCTTGGGGGTAAAAAGCCCTGAGCTGTCTGGGGCCATGCTTGGAATCCCAGCACTCAGGAGGCCTATGTGGGAAGATCTCCTCCTGCTCCAACTCCAGAGCCCGGGGAACCTATGGCAGGAACCACTGGTCTCACTGTGGGCCCCAACACACCACGAGGTTGAGCTTGTAGCTGGGATACGGACCTGACGATGGACGCCTGTAAAGGGTTGTAAAGCTGAGCAACGTGCACTTTACAAAAGAGGCGGCCCCGGGCATGTTTCTTCCCCAAACCCCGAGTGCGTCTCCTCAGCCTAAGCAGCAGGGCAGGGGCTGTGAGGCTGCCCAGCTGGGCAGAGCCCCGGGCGGGGGGAAGAGGGTGCCCTGGTTTCCTGTGTGCCATTTTGAAGAAGAGGGTGGTGATGGCCTTGGAATGGCCAGCAGGTTGGTCACTGTCCAGATGAGGATAATCAGGTCCTTTAGGGCGGCTGCTCTGTGAATTCCCTGAGCGGGTGAGCTCAGTACCCACGATGCTCTGCCGACCGGGCACCACTGCCCCTTTCACAGATGAGGAAACTGAGGGCTTGCAGTAAGGAAGGGCCTGGGGCGTACTGTGGTAAGTAACAGAGCTGGGTGTGAGGTGAGCCGCCCAGGGCCCGGTCCACCCTGAAGAACTGGGCACGTGGCTCATAAAGTACGATGACAACCACCTCCTTCCTCCAGCTCAGTCCTTCTGTCCCTGTGGCCTCGGGGCCACACGCCGTGCAGGCTGCCACGGGCAGAGGCTCCTTTCAGGAGGGTGTGCGGCGTTTCCTTCCTTCTAGCCTGGCTGGTGCCGACAGGATAGAACAACACTCGTAGGCAGAGGGGGCTGCAGGGTGCCACCCTGACCACCGGATCATCATCTCCCTGTTTGGTCCTTCCTCTGTTCCACACTGTGTGGTGCTGTTGGATCCAACTGCTGCTCTCCTCAGAGACACATGGAGGGGGAGGCCCTCTGCTCCGCGGGCTGAGGGCTGAGGGCTGAGCGTCCCTGATGATGGGAGTCAGACCGTGCTTTCCTCCCAGAGGCCATGGCCTCCACATCGGTGCAGTGGAGATGAGCTCCCTGGCCTGGGGAGTTGGGGAAGTCAGGCCTGGTTCTAACTGCACTTTCCATGCCCAAAGCATAGGTCCCAGTTGTGCGAGGAGGGTTGTCCTTCTCCAGGTGGGGTGGACAGGGCTGCACAGACAGGAGGCTACGTCCTTCTAGGGTGGGACAGATCGGGCTCTGCAGACCAGGGGGCTGCGTCCTGCTCCAGGTACGATGGGCGGGGCTGTTTCAAAGCCAGTGCTGAATCCCAGGGCTCCATTCGTTTGGTTTGGTTCCTGCCATTTGAGGCATTTATGGAAGGCTTGTCTCCGCCAACACGTGGCAGAAGGGTGTGTTCTCCGTGTGCACAAGCGGTAGTTTCCCTCGGGAGGTGGCCTGGTTTCTCTCCTGTGCACCTTTGACCTTTAGTGACTTTTGTCTGTATCCTCCCACCTCGGGCAGCGGCTGGCACCCAGGAGGGTTTGCTTTGCAATAAACCGTAACTGTGAGTTTACTGGTTCCTGAGCTCTGCAAGTCCTTCCAGCAAATCACTGACCCTGAGGGTGGTCTTGGGAACCCCGACAGCACCTGAGCGACTTGAATGCACGAACCTGCTCAGGCCAGGCTGAACACATGGCACGAGCGGTGGAAATTCGGGATGAACGTATTTCATTGGGAGCCTCTGCTTCTAGGAGCAGAGCTGGTTATCGGCTGTGCTTCCTTCGTAAAACTCATCCCACTCCATGCTCCAAGCTTGTGAACGTTTTTGTGTAATTTTATCTTCGTGGAGAGTGTTGATATTCAAATGTATGTGAGCATAAAATAAGCATGTTTCCATAAAATAAAGAATTATGCTATATTCCAGAAAAGAACAGAAAACATCACCAATGCCAAGACACGCTGTTAACACAGCTGAGTTTCAGGGACAGGGAGGAATTCCTCCTCCTGTCGACACGCAGGTGTCCTGTCCTGGACGGGAAGCCTCAGGCTCCTCACCCACGGGCATCTGTGACCCGGGCCGGCTGGCCCTCACGTGCCCAGCATGTGGTGGTGGCACTCAGACCTGCAGTGGTGCTGGGTCTGGCCTGCGGCTGAAACGTGCCCCTGCCCGAGAGATGCTCAGGACCCAACAGCACTCACCTCGTAGGTCTTCACCATCTTCCTGGTCACCGCGAAGATGGGCTGGATGTTGTTCTCGGCCAGCTTGTGCGCCAGCTGGCCCACCGAAGGGTAGTCCTAGAGAAAGGAGGTCCTGCTCAGCTGGCCCTGAGTCTGAGACAAACCTTCCAGGTGCCCACCCCTGTCTGCCCCACTCAGCCTTAGCCCTGCCTGTGCTTCGGACCCTCTCGGGGGAAGGCTGGAGAGGCAGAGGCTCCCGCACAGGAGTGCAGTGCAGACAGCTGCCATGGCCTCTGGGCAACGTGTGCACAGACTTGGGCTTTCAGAGGCCAGGAATGAGCAGCATTTGAGGCGTCTCACCGTGGGACTGGGAATGTCCACGGGGCAGAATCCCAGCCTGCCCCACACGGTGGACCTGCTTTCGCACTGAGGGGCGCTCAGTTTCAGCAGAGGCCATGAGGGTCAGGTATGGCTCTCCCTACCCCAGTTCCAGGACCGGACGGCCGTCCCTCCCCTGTCTGTGGCTCCGGCAGAGGACCTGAGTTTTGCATCTCTAAAGTCCTTTGCCGCCCCCAGAGCCTATGATGTCAGGCTGCAAGAGCATTGCACCACGGCCAGCGAGGACAAGCCCCTGTGACCGGTGGTGGCCTCTGGGCCCACAGCTGATCCCAGCCAGAGGTCCTGGCCCCTCCGAGCCATTGAGATGCCTCTGCAGAGAGGCTCGTCCTAACCCTGTGCATCCTAGGTCCCTTCTCGCCTCTGTCCCTCCCCACATTTTCCTCATGGTCCCTGCAGTCCTTCACCAGCTCAGGCGCTGGGGGCAGGGAGGGGCCACACTGGAGGCGGCGGACTCAGGGGCAGCAGGGAAACCACAGAGGAGGCCAGGAGGAGGAGGAGGTGGATGCTCCGGGATGGGACCCTGGCCAGCGGCGGGGACAACAGGGCGCGGCTGTAGCCTGGGGGCGGTTATTGTACCTCCACAGCCGCTGACAGCCCAGGTGCAGGGGCAGTGGGGCTGGAGACCAACAGGGCCTGGGAGTGCCACAAGGGCGAGGCCGGGGCTCAGCCTGGCTGCCCCCACCAACCCCACCCTCCCCTGGCCTGAGGCTAGTCCTGGGAGACCCCATACTGCCACTTGGGGCTTCCAGAAGTTTCCTCGGGAATCTGCTCCTTGGGTTGGAAGGAGGCTCTGTAAGGTGGAGACCCCGCCTCGTTCCCTCCGTCAGTGGTGTCCTGCCAGGCGGTGCCCGGGTGCCTGGGGTGGGCACTTACGAACTCGTTGCTCCTCTTGTACATGTTGTCCTCCAGGTGACAGCGGCCGTCATTGGGGGTCAGGATGGCACCCAGCTTCCCGTCGCCCGCGAAGTGGAAGCCGTCGTCCGTGGCGAACACCAGCAGCCGTGTGACGTTGCGCCAGCCGATTTCCTCCTGAGAGGAAAGCGTGGGGGGCGGGGTTACCTGCCTCGGTTTCCCAAACCAGGCCCTCTGGAGCAGAGGAGACAACGCAGAGCTGGCGGGGTGGCCCAGAGGCTGGCGCTGGTGCCCCTTTCCCTTGGGTCTCAGGGACCCAGCCATGTTCCCCCAGACGCCACGCCCAGGAGGAGACAACGGCCCTCAAACACCCCCAGCGTGTGTGAGGCGCAGGGAGCGCAGGCACGCGTGGGAAGGCAAGGAGAGACACATGGTTGTGGTCCCTGCACTTCAGAGCTGGGAACAAACCCTCAGGAAACCATCCCCAAACGGGAAAACCCTCGTAGACACGTGAACCACATGCGGAACCAGCACAACACAGACGAAGACGAGCCCGAGGGGGCCCGGCAGGCCTCGAGCCCACCATGGACAGCCTCTGGCAGGCGCGTTTGTGGGCTGCGCATGTCCTAGGCCATGACCTGACAGCCGTGAGCAGTGTGTCTACGCTGGGCCTACAGGGAAGCTGGAGAGCTAAGGTGGGTTGTGAGGAGAGGACGGTGCGCAGCCTCAACACAGCCCAGGGACTGTGGCTGCTCCGTTAGGCTCACAGTCACAGACTGGGTGGGCAGGACGTGGAGAGACACATGCACTGGGCAGCCAGGGCCCACCCGGCCTGGAGGGAGGAGGGCGGTTCCACCCCAGGAACCACGGGACCAGCTGCCTAGCGGCCCTGTTCTACCCCTGGCCACTCGCAAAATGTTTAGGCTTCAAAAGATTTGCCCAGGGTCACAGATTTAATTCACAGCAAACCATGAAATCTGCGCGTGGTTTTCAAGCCCCCGTGGCCACTCCCGTCCTCCTGCCCTTTCCTGCATGGGCAGCAGCAGGGTGAGGGGCTGCCCTCCCCAGGCCCAGGCTGGAGTCCCTTAGATGACCTGCCAGCCAGGGTACCCCACTGCTCCCCCACAGTGCCTGACAGAGCCCCCAACACTGGGGGAAGCCAGGGACCCAAGCAGGGGCAGTGGCCTCACCGGGCAGGCGGCGACCTGCATCATGGCGTCCAGCCCACCCTCAGGTGCATCCAGGTTTCCTGAAATCAGCTGCTTCCCGACCTCTCTCTGAAACTGGTTGGAGTTGCTGGTCAACTTCAGCACGTGCCTGAAGGCAAACGGGGCCTGGCACTCTTTCTCCTTGTCAGGACACGGGTTTCGCAGCTTATCAGGGTGTGTGTTCACGAACGGCAGCACGGTCTTGTCCACGAAGGACCCGAAGCCTGCAGGGCACACGGAGGGGCTGGGGAGGCAGCAGGCTGGCCCCAAGTGGGAGGGCCAGCTTCAAAGGGGCACGAGGGCGAGCCTGTTTCCTCTGTCCTAGCAGGGAAGGGGAGAAAGCAAGATGGCACGTGTGGAGTGTGTGTGAGCATGTGTGTTGTGCAAGCGTGCATGTGAATGCCTGTGGGTGTGTGTGTGCAATCATGTACATGTGTGAGCACTAGTGTATGCATGTGTGTTCCTGCATGTATGTGTGTGACCAGGTATAAGTGTGGGCATGTGGACATATGCGTATGCATATCTGTGCGTGTGCAGCCATCTGCATATGTGAACATGAGTGTGTACATGTGTAGCACAACTGTGTGTGCACATATTCCTGTATGCATGTGAGCATGTTCAGGTGTGGACACACCTGGTTCACATAGGTGACCAGGTACATATGTGGACATGTGTGTTTGTGTATGATTTGTACATGTGAGTGGAGACATACATGGGTGATCAGGAGTATGCATGTGAGCATGTGTGTGTGCATGTGAGTGTGTGCACATGCAAGTGTGTGAGCATGCATTTGCATGTGTGAGTGTGCATTTGTACGTGAGCATACGTTCATGTGTGTAAGCATGCAATGGCATGTAATCATACATTCCTGTGTAAGCATACATTCACATGTGAGAGCATGCATTTGTGTGAGCATGCATGTGTGTGAGCGTGCATTTGTGTGAGCATGCATTCACACGTGTGAGCATCCATTTGTGCGTGTGAGGATACATTCATGTGCGAGTGTGCATTTGCATGTGTGAGCGTGCATTTGCGTGTTTGAGCATGCATTTGTGTGTGCATTTGCATGTGTGAGCATGCATTTGTGTGTGAGCATGCATTCACATGCGTGAGCATGCATTTGCGTGTGTGAGCGTGCATTTGTGTGTGCATTGCATGTGTGAGCATGCATTCACGTGTGTGAACGTGCATTTTTGTGTGAGCATGCATTTTTGTGAGCATGCATTTGCGTGTGTGCGTGTGTGTGTGTGTAAGTATGCGTGTGTGCATCCCTGCATGTAGGGAAGTTGGCAGAGTGATGATGGGAGGAGCCACGCCTGGCGGGGAAGACATGTGCTGTGACTGACACACACGTGTGCTGGAGACTTGCTCTGTGGCGAGGCAGTGCTGGTGGAGAGTGGAGCCCTTGGCCCAGCAGAGCTTGCTGTGTGGTTTCTTCAGTGGTGCTGTTGCTGTACCATCTATGTGCGTTGTGGTCTTTAATGTCTAATAATTGGCACTGTCAGACTTTTGTCTTTTAAACATACCAAGAAATAAATAAAGGAAGTAGAAGGTGGAAGGGGAAGTGGAGGACTGGATGATGTCTACAAGTCTTGGGGAGCCAGGGACTGGGTGTGGCCCCTGGCAGGGAGGAAGGCCGACTGCAGCTCTGTGGATGCCCTGGGGGGACCTGCATCTGGGGCCCCCCGATCTGCCCTGGGGACCTGTGCATGAGGAGGTGTGTGGGCCACAGGCAGGAGTGGCCAGGGTCTGGGAAAGGACTGGGTCTCATCCTGCAGCGCCTGGGCCTCACCAATGCGGCCGGACTCGGTGATCTCGTTGAGGGCCTGGAGCAGGTCGCCACCCAGCTTCTTGACGTTCCTGAGGTCGTCGAGCATGGAGTAGGAGAGGTCCATCAGGTAGTACAGGTCGATGGGGTAGCCCTTGGCCCGCCGGAAGGTCACGGTGAACTCTGCTGCCTGGCCTGCCGGTAGGGACAGAACACCATGAGCTACACCTCACGTCTCACACAGGGTGTCTGGGGACATGTGGCCCCAAGCGGGCTGTGCACCGGCGCCCTCTTCTCCAGCCCCTAAATCCTCCTGACCTCTCCTCTCCCCACCTGGCCGGAGAGCTGAGGACCAGACACAGGACGTCCAGGCAGGCTGGAGTTTCAGAGGAAGGATATGACTGTAGAACGCAGGCATGTGCCACGCAGTGACACTGAAACCCTTGTCTGGGGTGCATAGAGTTGACGCCAGTGACATCGGGGACGCCTTTCATTGAGAGTGCCAGTGGCTCACCTGGGCTCACACGTAACCCAGCCCCATGCCGGCAGTCCCACGGGCACCCTCATCAGCAGCCACGTAGACAGCCATCACACAAACCTGGCACTTTCCAGCAAGGCCCACGCAGGCCGTCCCCAGGACGCCCCTTTCTCCATCCCAGCCCTGGATTTCCGCTCGCCTGCATCTCAGTCACACCTGCGGTTGTATTTACGTGTCACCGCAACCAGCCTGTGTCCCCGCCTCCCAGAACCGTGCCCGGCACAAGTCAGCTTTCCATAAACACACATCACGTTAAAGATTGAGCAAGGAGGGAGGGTGACCAGACCTGTCCCCTCTGTCCAACCCTCCAGCCTTCAGCCCTGGGACAAGTGCAGAGCCTACCCCATCCCCAATATGCCTGCTGCCACACCCTGAGAGAAAGGGTATGTGTGCCCCCCCCACACACACACACCTACACACAAATACACCACATGCACACACAGCCACACATGGCATACACACCCACATATATGTACACAGACAATACACACAAATATACCTCATGCACACACAGTCACACATAGCACACACACACACCCACATAGCACCCGCACACAACACACCACAAATATGCATACACACACCGCAAATACCAAACACCACACATGCACACTTACACACACACCACACACTCATACACAACACCAGACACAGAGCACACATACTACATGTACGTGCTCATATACACACATACACCACATGCACACACACGCACTCACACACACATACACCAAACACACACACATACACTCACACACATGCATGCCACACACATATACACACACCACACACAGGCACTCACACACAGGCACTCACACCCATACACACATGCCACACATATACACACACACTCCACACAGAATGCTAAACACACACACACAACACACACCATATACACACATCACACACACATGCACTCACACACATACACACACACGCTCACCCACATTCACACCCGGCGATCCTGGCCCTGGCCCTGCTGTGCCTTTTAGCCCTCAGAGGCTTCATTTGGCCTCTGGGCCAAGGACCAGGAAACACTTTCTGTGAAGGGCCAGACAGTAAATGTGTTCAGCTTCAGGGGCCTTGCGGCGTCTGCAGCAACATGGAGGAGGCAGCCAAGACCATGCGCCCACGAGCGTTGTGGCTGCTGCAGTCAAAGGGCACAGACATAGGCCTTTAGTGGCTGACCAAGGGGCCCCGTCCCTTCCCTTCCGGAGTGCCAGGCTCAGCGAAGGGCCAGCAGGCTGCGGGTTAGGGCCGGGACCCCGTGAGAGGACGTTCTCCTCCCAGATCCTACCACCTTGCTCTGGGAGCCTGTGGCCCTGGGGTGCTGTGGGATCTCTCCCTGGTGCTCACCTGAGCTTGCCTACGCTTACCTGTGCCCACCTGAGCTCACCTGTGCCCCCTCAGAGGCGACAGCATTTGCCCCCTGCACAGTGGAGATGCATGCCAGGCCGTGGTCAGCCACTCCCTGACCCTTCCCCATGGCGCAAGGATGCCCCCGTTCAGGCGCACCCCCACCCTCCAGGACAATCCTTCCTGACACCTCCAGCACCACAGAGCTGCACAAACTCTGGCCACGGGCAACACCTCTGCCAGCCTGTTTCCTCACTGTGAAGTGGGACGTGGGGAGAATACATCAGAGCTGCCTCCAGGGGCCACGGGGCCAGGCCCTCGAGTTCGTGGTCAGAGGTGGAGGTTCCAAGGTGAAGAGGCTTGTGCCTGCTCACGGGGCAATGAGGGGCCGGCCTGATCCCCCCACCGAGGTGGGGTTTTGTCCACTGCTGCCCCCAGGGACACCTGGCCCCTGCTCGTGTAGGACCTCCCCACTGGTTTGGCCCCGTCCCTCACTGTCTCCCAGGCACCTCTCGCCCGGCTGCTGCTGTCTCTCACCTGGCCGCCTGCACCCTGGGCCACTCTGCCCCAAGGCTAACCCAGTGGCCGCTGACCTGGGCTTCCCCTGAGGGCAGAGCTCTGAGTCCCAGCCTGTCCAACACCAGTTGGTTCCTCTGAAGTCACCCCGGCTCCGTCTACACCTCCTCCCCGGGAGATGGCTTCCCCTTCCTTCCCTGGCCTCACTGTGGCCTGGGAGGTCACAGGTCGCTGGCCACACCAGGCCTTCTTCTCCCGTCTGCTGCACCACCATACACCCGCCTTCCTGGAGCAAGGAGGGCGCTCCCTTCCCCTTCCCCTTCCCCTTCCCTCCTTCCTTCCTTTTCATTTTGAGACAGAGTCTCGCCCTGTCGCCCAGGCTAAAGTGCAGTAGCACAATCTTGGCTCACTGCAACCTCTGCCTCCCGGGTTCAAGTGATTCTCCTGCCAGCTGAGATTACAAGTGCGCATCACCACGCCTGGCTCATCTTTTTTTTTTTGTATTTTTAGTAGATGAGGTTTCACCATGTTGGCCAGACTGGTCTCGAACCCCCGACCTCAAATGATCCACCGCCTTGGCCTCCCAAAGTGCTGGGATTACAGGTGTGAGCCCCCGATAAGGAGGACGCTTCTCAAAGCGCTGACGGGGGACTGTGTTCTGAAACTGTGCTCTGGTCAAGTCAGTTTGGACAACACTGGTTTAAACAGTGACTCAGGTCTCTTGGCTGCAAGACTTATCAGACCCTTTACTCTTCTAAGAGTACCGTGGCCTTCTGAGTATATAATGGAATAGTGTTTTCCAAATGGCTTGGTCTCCCTTTAAAAAAAAAAAAAAAAAGATGCAGAAGGTCGGGCTGTGAGAGAGCGCGGACACTGGGTGCCGACGGTGAGGGCTGGGGACAGAGCGGAAGGGCGCTGAGGAGCTCAGCTTTCCAGCAGCCTTGGGGCTTCACTGGCCCACCCAGCCGTCCAACCTGGACACATGCCCCTTCTGGGCAGCCCTGACACCCCAGTGTAGGGCCAGGCTCCTAGCCAGAGCCAATAACCAGCACAGAGGGTGCCTGGCACCGCCACTGAGGCCAAGCCTACCTGGTCGCAGGTAAAGAGTCACTTTTTGTGGGGACAGCTGCTTCTGGCCCCCATCGTGGTCTTCCTGGGTTTCGGCGAGGCTCCTGGGGTCCATGATGTCGTCCGCGGGACAGCCCCTCATGAGCAGCTGTGGCCGGGTGTCACAGCGAATAGAGTCAGGATCCCCTGGCCCTGTGAAGTTCTGGGGAGGGAGAGTCAGGGGTCAGGAGGGGGCCACACTGCAGGACCTGCAGGAGGCTGACTGGCTGTCAGGGACTGAGGACCCACCCTGTCCCCTCCTCCTCTGTACCTGGAATTTGGGACAGAAGTCCCTGTGGACAGACAGGGAGCTCCTCCGGCCTCCCAGACAGCCCCTCCCTGAAGGCTCCCGGCCACAGCAGAGCCCTGGGGGGCGGGGTATCCCCTCCTCCTCTGCCTCTAACAGCAGAAAGGACTCAGGACCCGCTCTCCAGCCCAAGGCTGACCCGAGAGGAGAGGCCTCAGCGTCCTCCAGCAGCTGGCCCAGGGGGCTCCAAGCCCTTCATCAGCAGAACCTTTGTCCAAGGGAGTTGTTCTGTCCCAAAGGAATGTGGCAGTCCCTAGGCCCCCAAGGAAGCCAGAACATGGGCAGGGTTCTGGGCCAAGCCCCTCATAGTTTAGAAGGACGGAAGCTGGAGGGGAGCCTGGGAGGCCTGGGCATGGGGTGCTTTCCTCTCGGCCACCTTGTCCCTGCAAAGCCCCTGGATTCTGAGGAGGGCTGGGTTTGGTGGGTCCCGTCACTGGCCCCGAGCCTGCTGCCTCTGCGGGAAAGCGTGCTGGCGATGCGGGGCCGGAAGCGCACGTGTTTCTCTACTTGCTTTTGCAGAGGGAAGCTCAGGAGGATAAGCCTGGCCCCCCGCCCCCCGCTCCCCGAGGCTGGTGAGTCCTGCGGGCAGGGGGGCAGGTGGGAGGGGAGGGCGACAGTCCCCAGGGTGCCTCTTTGTACGGCTCTGACTTAAATTAAACTACATCGGCAAGCATCCCCGCAAGAAGGAAAAGAAAGCCTAAATGTAATCCACACACAAACAAACAGGTCTCACTGGAAGGTATTTATTTCAGATGAGCTGAAAAGCTCCGGAAAGGGGAGGGAGAAAAACCCAACCTGAGCAAGGTGGTTCCACCTGGGGCCCGGCCGCCCTGCCCAGTCCGAGGACAGGAGCCACCCAGCTTCTCATCCGCAGGCTGCTCGCCGCGGTGGCGTGGGCTGGAGGCCCCAAAACCACTCCCCGTGCGTGGGCCGCAAACTTGAGAAACGAGGAAGCCACTGACGGTAAGAAATGAGACACCACTTCTCCTGCTGCCCTTCCCTTCTTCTCCTCCCGCTCCCCTTCCCTAGTTTATAAGACAGGAGAGATGGGAGAAAGCAAAAAGTTGGAAAGAAACAGGAGTAAGATAAATAGCCAGACGACCTTGGCGCCACCTCCTGGCCCTGGTGGTTAAAATAATAATAACATTAACCCCTGACCAAAACTACTTGTGTTATCTGTCAATTCCAGACATTGCATGAAAAAGCATTGTAAAACTTTCTGTTCTGTCAGCCGATGCGTGTAGCCCCCAGTCACGTTCCCCACGCTTGCTTGATTTATCACGACCCTTTCACGTGGACCCCTTAGAGCTATAAACCCTTAAAGGGCCAGGAATTTCTTTTCTGGGGAACTCGGCTCTTACGACGCAAGTCTGCCGACGCGCCCGGCCAAAGAAAGCCCTTCCTTCTTTAACCGGGTGTCTGAGGAATTCTGCCTGTGGCTTGTCCTGCTACAACAGGGCTGGAACCCGGACTCGCAGGGAAAAGAACCAGAGCCCTCAGAAAAACATCCGATTCCAGGCTGGGGTAAGGGACGTGAAGATGGGCCCGTGGTGTCATGTTGCTCCAGAAAGCAAGAAAGTGTTCAGGAAAATAGGATGTTGACTCATGGACAGGACACGGAGCCAAACCCAGTGGATTTGGGCATCTTGGAGAAGAAAGGACAGTCACAGATGATGCGCTGCTGAACAAAATAAAACTGCGGGTCACGCTGATGAGAGAGAGGCTGTGGAGAAGGAGAGACCCTTCCTCAGGTTGGCAGCCGTGAGAGGCAGGCACGGACCAGCACTGCACCCAGCTGCAGCCATCGAAGTGATGGCAGCTTCAGGTGGGGACCTCTGCGGATGCCGAGCCTTCCCGTGTGATTTGATGGGAGCAGAACGTCACCAGCCCACAGTGGACTGTGCAGCGGGGTGGGGAGGCCGGGCGGATGCCATCTCAGCAGAGGCGTCCACACTGACCTCATCAGGACTGGGACAGGGCAACAGCAGAGCCTCTCACGGGCATTTAGGACACCGTCACTGAGGGGCTCCTGCCAAAGCGCACCTGAGTCCATGAGGAGGAAAGTCCAGACAAGACCCCCGAGTCATGCTATAAGGCTGCTCCCCGAACTCCTCGGAAATGCCCAAGGACAGGAAAGACAAAGAAAGCTGAGGACTGGTCCAGATTCAAGAAGCCCAAGGAGACGGCTGAGCGCAGGGTGAGCCTGGGTTAGGAGGTTCGGGGCCTGAGACGGCTGAGCGCAGGGTGAGCCTGGGTTAGGAGGGTCGGGGCCTGAGACGGCTGAGCGCAGGGTGAGCCTGGGTTAGGAGGGTCGGGGCCTCAGACGGCTGAGCGCAGGGTGGGCCTGGGTTACAAGATCCACCAGGAAAATATGCTCACGAAGACATCACTGGGACAATCGATAAAATATGTGTACAGTGTGTAGGTTTGATCATAATGAGATACCAATGCTGAATTTCCTGGTTTTGATACATGTATTTATCAAATATAGATATACATGTATCAAAATACATTCACACATTTACATCCAAATACATTTCCTCTCGGCCACCTTGTCCCTGCAAAGCCCCTGGATTCTGAGGAGGGCTGTTTGGTGGGTCCCGTCGCTGGCCCTGAGCCTGCTGCCTCTATGGGAAGGCGTGCTGGCGATGCCGGCCAGAAGCACGTGTGTTTCTGCCCTTGCTTACATGGTTTTGTAAGTGAAAACCCGGTTCTTAAGAAGGACCTCCCTTGCAGTACTACAAAACAAAGGGCTCCATGGCTACAACCTACTCTGAAATGGCTGAGAAAACTAAAAGTGTGTGTTCTGTGTGTGTTTCCAAATAGACCACACATTAGAACCTCAGGGGCCCCTTGAGGGGAGGGTGAGGCCAGGGTCTGGGGACCCCCAAAAGGAATGGAGTTGTTGGTCCTCTGGGTGCCACTGGCTTCAGGGGCAGGAAAGGGCCCCCACCCAGGAGCTGGGCAGGTGGGGAGGGGCCCAGGAGGCGCTTACCAGCTTCTGGCACCAGGTGCAGCCGGGCCCAGACTCGATGCACTCCCGGCAGCTGCTGACCTTGAACTTCGTGCACTCCTGAGAGAGGACTGAGGGACGAGGCCAACAGGTGAGTGGGTGCTCTGGGCCGCCCTGGCCCACACCCAAGGGGAACTGTGTGTGACCACAGGCCCGCACCCAAGGGGGAGTAGAGCAGGAGGGTCAGAGGAGGCCCAGAAAGACAGGGAGGCAGCCTCCAGGAGACCCTGCATCAACCACCTCCCCCAGGTGCAGAGAGGAGCCCTGGGGGAACAGCACAGCCACAGCTTCCTGGCACGTGGGGAGACGAGGCCTGAGTCCCCGACCTGCCCCCAGGGGCATGATCCTTCCCCAGCCTCCCGGGAACTTCTGTCTGTGGGAACATGAGGGCAGGCCCTGTTCTCCCTGACCGGAATGTGACGCGTGGAGTCCCCTCCGCGGAACACAGAACTCACCGCACCCGAGGGAGAGCAGCCCCACCAGGGCGAGCAGAGTGGGGTGCAGGCCCAGCATGTCCTGTGGAGGGAAGGGGTCTTGGTGACAGTCTCAGGCCCAGCCCCTGGGGCTGACCACCCACAAAGCCCCCCCCCAGCTGGCCTGGGACAAGAAGCTGGGTCCCTGTCCCTCCTGCAGGGGGTGGGATAGAGTCAGGCCAGCACAGCTGCGCTGGGCCCAGCTTCCAATAGCCAGGGAGCGAGGGAGGCCGGGCCCAGCAGTGCGGGCAGCACACCTGCTTAGCAGCCAGGCACCCAGGACAGCTGCAGTGGGTCCCTGCAGAGACACACAACACAGGCACACACACATGCAGACAATACACACACCACACACCACACATGCACGTGCACATGCATACAGATGCATGCCTGACCTCATGTACACGCCACATGCACGCACACACCACACATACACATGCATGTATCACACCACACATATGTACACACACAGATGTATACACCCCTTACCCACACCATACTCCCCACAAGACACTACACACCACACACAAATATACATGCACACGTACACACACGCACACACCACACAGGCACACACACCACACACACATACCATATACACGTGCAAATGTACATGCACACACACACTGCAACCCCACACACCCGGTGTGTGCACTCTGCCCCTGTGCACCCCAAGTCCTCCATGAGCAGAGCCTGGGCTTGGAGCAGAGCCGGGCTTGGCCCTGTCTCTCTGTGGCAGAAACAGGGCCAGGAAGAGAAAGCTGGCTTGATGCCCGCGAGTGCCAGGCTGTGTGCAAGGCCTGCCCAGGAGCCCTGCGGTCCCTGCCAGGTGGGAAAAAAAGTCACCTGACTTGCCCAAGCCACCAGCTGCCGGGGTCCTGCCCTTTTGTTTCCAGATACACACCCATCCCGTCCTTAACCCAGTCATCCACAGCCAGGGGCAGCTCTGTGGTCACTCACAGGCCCTCGGCCCCAGAGGCAAAATGATGGAACCACGCCTCAGCCTGGTGCTGGAGGCTGGCAGCACCTCCTAACGGGCGGCAGGGCCGTTCCACCCCTGGGCTCCCTTCCCTCCATCCTGGAGGTGCCCAAAGCAGCCCTAGGTCGGCTCCTTGGGGGTCTTAGGGCTTCCTAGGTGGGGTGGGCCTCTGGGTCTGACCTCCAGGACCTGAGAACGTTGGGTCCTGGCTGGGACCCTTTTATCCGGCACCAGGAGGTGGAGAGGTACTGAGAAGGGTACCCAGGAGCCTGCCTGCCATAGTGGGCAGGAAGACACTTCTGTTACCCTGGGGCTGTTACCAGAAGCAAAGACCGACACGCCTCCCCCAGCACATGCCGGTTCCTCTCAGACCAACACGCCTCCCCCAGCACATGCGGTTCCTCTCAGACCAACACACCTCCCCCAGCACATGCCGGTTCCTCTCACAGCCTCCAGGCTCCTGGGGCGTTTCTGTCCCACCCACTGCCCTCGGGTGGTGCTGGCAGGGTCACCCAAGGTTCAGTGGGCAGATCCAAGCCAGCAGAACCCCAAACTAGGGCCTGCTCACTTTGAAGACAGCACTGGGTGCTATGCTGTGGCCGGGGAGGCTCGAGTGCCCTCAGCCACAGGCCCTGGCTCCCCTCCATCCCCCAAAACCCCTGCACCTGTGCGGGGGGCTCTGAGGCCGACGGAACACCCACCGGGGCCCATCTGAGCATCCCTCAGCTTAGAGGCCCCAACCAGCCCCAAGGTCCTGTCGTTTTGGAGGTGACCTCGTTTCCTGGTTCCCAGCAAAATTACAATCAGAATTCCAAAATGTCAAAAGGGAACCCTTGATCCTTCCTGTTCTAGGGTCAAAAACAGAACATGCACCCTGCTGTAACTTCCTGGAGGAGGTGGTTTGGGTTCACACGGGGCCCACCCTGTGTCTGAAAGGCCCTGTGTCTCTGATCGTTGGGGGTTGTGGTTCAGGCCAAGGCCAGTTCCAGCTCTCCATCTGCGCCCCCTCAAAGTCCCGCGCCTGGACGGACCTCAGTGCCACGAGTGCCCACCAGCCCCTCAGCTGACCAGAGGCCCTGTGCATGCTGGAGCCACCCCAGGGTGCAGGGTCCAGCCGGCCTCAGGACATCCCCAGGTCACAGTGCCAAGTGGGGAGGGGGTGCAGCCCTCGCCTGGCAGCCCCAGCCAGGCTGGTAAGGACCCACACCCCAGCTCCACGCTCTCCCTGGGGCGGCAGACTTGACATCTCCGCCCCTAACACAGTCATGACCAGCGGCATGCAAACACTTCGTACCCTCAAATGGGGAAACTGAGGCCCCCAGCAGCAGCAAGATATGGACCTGGACCTCATTTACCCTGAGCACCTCCCCTGCCCCTAGGGAGAGGGGGGTGCACCTTGATTCCAGCAGGATTGGCTCAGAGACCACAGCACCCCGACCATGACCACAGCAAGGGGGCGGGTGGGGAGCCACCCTCTCGCCACTGTTGCTCCTCCATGAACAGCCCTGGGGGGCTCGGAGCTAGGGGCATAAGGGAAGCCAGGCCCTGCCCCACCCCCCGATGCCAGTGGCTGAGCCCAGACAAACAGCTGGGGACGAAGGTCAGCTCCAGGAGGTAAGGCAGTGCACTGAGCCTGGCAGCCGGCCTCCCTTCTGTGGGAGAACAGGGCAGGGCAGCCCCTCCGCCCAGCAGCCAGGATGGCCCGCGGAGGTCCAGGGCCTCACCTGAGGCCTGAGAGACCAAGACCCCATCTGGCCTCTCTGCGTCCGTTTCCTCCGTGTGCCTGGAGGTGGTCGAAGGGCCTGTGCCAGCTCCCTGGGGGATGGGAATGGGTAAGGCACAGATGTAGGGCAGCATTCGGGCAAACAGGCAGGTACCTGGCCACTGTCACCTCTGGTGTCCTGAAGCTAAGTCGGCAGAGCTGCAGGGCAAGCAGGGAGGAAGAGCACCGACCCCCACTCCTGCACCCCGGCCCCTGAGCTGGCCCCAGAGCTCTGGCCTGGAGCCTGATCACCCTGCCGCCCTCCCTGCTGCCCCACACTGGGGGCGGGCGCCCTCCTCGTCCTCTAGCTCCTGGACTTCCCCCGTCTAAGGGCAGGCGGGTCCCCTTACCAAGACCTAAGGTGCAAAACCCAAAGCTGAGACTGCTTAGGAATCCGCAGCCCCACAGGCCTCTCAGAACCTTGCATCAGAGTCGCCCTTGACCTCAACCCTGCCCGAGAGGGAAGTGCTGGTGCAACCCCAGCCCAGCTGCAGGAAGTGGTATCTGTCACCAAGTCCCCTGCACAGGGGAAGCGGGGGGCTGTGGGGGCAGGACCAGGGGGATGGGGTCACCTTTCCCCGGAGACCCCCTAGGGGCCGGGCGCCCTTCCCTCCCGGGCACCAGATGAACCCCACTTCACGGTGAGCAAAGCTCTGAACATTCAGGCTCTGAGACACAAAAGCGGCGTCAGAAGAGACCTGCAGCAGATCCCCACCAAATCACACGCACCCTTTCACAGAATCAAAGACAGGAGAACAGGAGCAAACACGGGAAACGAACAGGCTGGCGTGGTGGCTGACGCCTGCAATCCCAGTGTTTTGGGAGGCCAAGACAGGAGGATCACCTGAGGCCAGGAGTTTGAGAGCAGCCTGGGCAACATAGTGAGACCCCTATCTCTACAAAATAAAAATAGAAAATAAGCTAGCCATACATGGTGGTATGCATCTCTAGTCCTAGCTACTCAGGAGGCTGAGGCGGGAGGATCACTGGAGCCCAGGAGGGGGAGGCTGCAGTGAGCCTTAATGGCACTACCGAACTCCAGCTTGGGTGACAGAAGGAGGCTCTGTCTCAAAAAAAAAGAAAAAAAAGAAAAGAAAAGAAAGGAAACTTTAAAGTGAGACAGCAGAGAGAGGGCAGAGCCTATGCTGGGAGAGGAATCAGCGGGGTCAGGCTCCTTTTTGCAAGCCCGTAAAACCCTAAGATGAGACTGCCTGAGAAGCCAGAGGCTCCACAGACCCATTAGAACTTTGCGTCAGAGCTTGCTCCTGCCTGTGCTGGGGCCAGGGAATAAAACCCACCTTACGCTTCTTAGAGGACACATGCTCGCATCAAAGTGACTCGGAGGTGCCCGGGAAGCGATGGACGACGCCGTTGGGGGACGAGTTTGGAAGGAAGAGGAGGTGGGAGGGAACTGAAGGCTCAAGGGATGATTATAAACTAGGCATCCACCTTTTAAGCCAAAAGCCAGAGCATCAAGATGGACTCATTTCTGCTTCGTGGGAACATGATAAAGAACTGGAGAGAAATGCCATTCAGGTGGGGGCTGGAAGGCTGTTCTTGGATCACAGAGGCTCCAGGAAATCCAGGGACAAAAACAGGTCAAATCAAATAGGAACAAATTGGAGCGGAGAGGATGCAGGAACACCCAGCCCGTGTCTCCTCTGACCCTCCGACCCTGCAAAAGTGTATTTCCCCAAGCGTCAGGGACACGTGTTCCTACCGTTCGTTTTAGTATCTGTGAAGTTTGATAGCACATTTTTTTTTTTTTTTTTGAGTCGGAATCTCGCTCTGTTGCCCAGGCCGGAGTGCAGTGGTGCCATCTCAGCTCACTGCAACCTCTGCCTCCCAGGTTCAAGCAATTCTTCTGCCTCAGCCTCCTGAGTAGCTGGGACTATAAGTGCGCACCACTTCGCCCGGCTAGTTTTTTTTTTTGTATTTTTAGTAGAGACGGAGTTTCACCATATCGGCCAGGCTGGTCTTGAACTCCTGACCTCGTGATCCACCCGCCTCGGCCTCCCAAAGTGCTGGGATTATAGGCATGAGCCACTGCACCCGGCCTGATAACACAACTTTTAAAGGCCACACTTTCTGGCCAAATGAAATAAAACAAGACACCCCGTCCCGCATACACACACATATTAATAAGGAATGCTAAAATACTCCGCTAAATACCTCAAATCCAAGGGAAATCCAATGATATTTACAGCATTTTAGACCGGGGGACACCACTCTTCTGTCTAACATGAAGGAGACTGTCTGTTCCCGGGTGGCGACGTGAGGCTGACGCCTCGGACGCTCTTGTGGTGGACATAAAAGAATGGCCACAAATGTGTAAGACTTCAGTTTTAGGGAATAAAACAATAAAATAAATAGAAGAATAGGTATCTAAGAGTAAGGAAACCTCAGCATGAAAGCTACGGGGAGGCCGGGCATGGTGGCTCACACCTGTAATCCCAGCACTTTGGGAGGCTGAGGCAGGTGGATCACCAGAGGTCAAGAGTTTGAGACCAGCCTGGGCAACATAGTGAAACCCCGTTCTCTACTAAAAATACAAAAATTAGCTGGGCCTGATGGCGGGCACCTGTAATCCCAGCTACTCAGGAGGCTGAGGCAGGAGAATCACTTGAGCCCGGGAGGTGGAGGGTGCAGTGAGCTGAGATCACACCTCTGTACTCCAGCCTGGGCAGCAAGAGTGAAACTCTGTCTCAAAAGAAAAAAAAAAGAAAAGTTAAGAGGGAAAATAGCAAGAAGACAGACTCTGAAAATGACACGTTGTACCTAACAAATTGCATAGAGAAAATACCTAATATCTCTCTAGTGCAAAAGGTAACTGGTAATCGTCCCCTCTAAAGATGTCTTAGAAATTAATAACAAAAAGGTGAATACTCCATTCAAGGATGTTTCAAGGCTGTGGCACCCTGAACAGGTAATTCACAAAAGAAGAAAGAAAACTGGCTAAGAAACATACGGAGTCACACTAGGAAAGAACCAGGGATTTCAGCCAAAATAGCTTGATTCCCTGTGGAGCCGTCAACCTGGAAGACGCTTTGGCAGTTTTGATGCCTGCACCGTGGAGTCCCACACAGCAACAAAAACACGCGAACGGCTGCTCAGGGCAGCCACACAGCAACAAAAACAAACATGTGAATGGCTACTCAGGGCAGCTTGGCTTTGTGGTAAAAGTGAATTTGTGGGAAAGAGGAAGAGAGACAGTACCAAAATATTCTGTGTTTCTCTGGGTGGTGGCACTATGAGTATTTTCAATTTTCATTATTCCTGTTTGTATTTTCCACCCTTTCTGTGATAAATGAATAAAGGACATTTTAAAAACTGAATTTCATGGTGGCCGATGAATTGTGCTGAAATTGCTCCTCCAGATTCCAAAGCCACCGGCTTTCTTGTTCCCACCGTGACGTTGCTGAGGACACTGCTTCACGGCGGTGGGACCTCCCTGCTGGCATGGGCTTGTCGTCACTGTCACTCACCCATTCACCCATCCATGGGACAGGCTTGCCAGCCTCTCCTCTGGGCACGGCACATGGGCTCCGAGCTGCGCTCCAGGACTCCTGGACTCTGCCCTCTGCTGAGACTCTCAGCACCTCTTTCCCCCCAACCCCTACCCCGAGTTTCCATCACTCACAGAAACCTCCACCACTCCCAACACCAACACGTGTTCCCAGCAAGGCTGTTTACCAATCAGCTGGGGAGGAAGCTGTTCACCTGCGGCTCACTCTTCTGCACTCTCGGTCCCTGGATGGCCAGAGAGAACACGCAGACCCGGGTGGGCAGGGGGTGGGCGGGAGCCTCTGCTCAGGATAGCACCAGGGCCCGCTGTGCTCGCTCAGGGCCTGGGTTCCACACACATGGGCTCAGAGTCGAGGGGTGCAACCACCTAATCAATGCCCCATGTTAGTGCCAGTTTGTGCCAAGTAGGATGTCAGGGATCATTGCTGGCACCAGGTCCGGCTTGGGGTGGGTGTCACCCACATCACCATAATTGCCAGGTGCCCACTGCAGAGCCCCCTGAGTTGGGGCTTCCCAGCGACCTGGTCTGTACCCGCTGGTGAACGCCTGTGTTACTGACCCCTGTGGCTGCTGGCATTCTCCTCCGGGAACAGGAGCCAGCCTCCGGTGACATGGCCTCAGGCGGAACCATGGTTCTCTAACACAGGACAGGAGTGTAGCAAGGGGGGCCACACAGGACCTGTTCCATGGAACGGCCACAGGCGTCATGCTGCTCCATCCACAGAGGCAAATGCCCCACAGCCCTGGTACCTGGTGGGGCCTGGCCTGGGCCGGAGTGGACAGAGCTGGGCCTGGCAGGAGCCCTGGGGAAATGAGTTCAAATTACACGATTGACTATAGAGACAGCTGGAGTGTGCACAATTGGCCAGACCACCCCTCCTGTTTCACAGATGGGGAAACTGAGTCCCAGGGGACCAAATAGCCTGCTCATCCCACGTCCCTTCCAGACAGGGTGCAGACAGGGTCCCTCCCATCTCCTGGGTGGTGATGGCCCCTTCATGGGCACCTCGCAGTCTGGGGGCCTCTTCCCCAGGGAGTCCCCCAGTGGTGACCGTATTGCCTCAGGCTCACTGTGCACTAGGCAGGTCACGTTGATGCAGCCTGGGAGAGGCAGGGGTTACCACCCTGTGGTTCAGGTGAGAAGCCTGAGGCCCAGGTGAGGAGTGTCCAGCTGCCCGTGCAGTGTTTAGATCTCATGCCAGCCCCTGCCAGGAGGCCCAGCTTCTCCAGCCCAGCCCATGCCCACCAGGAAATGCCCGGATTTATTCCCCTGGGGCAAAGGCCCTTGGGTGGCTGAGCGTCTCCTCTCCCAGCACTCAGAGGCGCCTTTGGTTGCTTGTCTGTTCATTTACTGCTGGGAGTGGAAACTCATACGCTGAGCGGCAGTGACACGGCGGAGCTGACACCAAACCCCACAGCCCGCCCGGTCACCTGCTTCACCGAGGGCCACAGCCCTCCGGGGTCAGGCGGCCACAGGGGTCCTGGCCGTTTGGGGAATCTGTCCTGTGGCCCTGCTCAGGATGGCACACCCAGTGGGGACTGGCCCTGGGGCCAAGGCTCAGCCACCGCCCTGCAGGGGCCCAGCTCGGGACCTCTTCCTGGCAAAGGGACTCCCCAACTCATGCCCAAATACCGAGGGGAACACTGGGCGCCAGGCCGGCAGGGACCCGGGGATTCTGCAGTCAACTGGGTGGGGCGGGAGTTCCTTCCTAAAACGTGGAGTCTGGAGGCCACTCTCAGTGAGGCGCTGGCCCCGGGGATTCTGCAGTGAGCTGGGCGTGGAGTTGCGAAGCCGCTCATGGTGAAGCGCTGCAGTGACGGTGGACGGCCCAGAGCTTCTAGCAGCTCGTTTCTGAGAAGCCTCCAGAATCCAGCCTCAGCCCCCAAACCCGTGGGCGTCGCGCCACCGTCACAGGGAAGTTGAGTGACAGTGAGTGTCCCGTATGCCCCCACAGCTCGCACCCAGGCTGTGCTCTCAGGCCATCCTCCGCTTCCCCATTGCAGCCGTGCCACCCCTCCTTCTCCCCACCCAGGAACTGACAGAGGAGAGGGGCCCCAGATGGACAGACAGGGACAGCAGGGCAGGATCTCAGCCCCCAGATCCGGGGGAGAGGAGATTGTATGTGGGTGCGGTGGTGCAAGGGGTGCCAGGGCGGAGGATGCGTGGGGAGGGCTGGCCCCAAGAGTGCAGTGTTGGGAGAAGGGGACCAAGTGGGCCCGGGACCCAGGGGCGTGGCTTCAATCCCCCTCCCACCAGGACCCTGGGAACGGCCTCCAGGAGCCTGTCGTGGGGAGGCCAGGGTCATCAGCTGAAACATCTGGACCAGAATCGCACAGCAGCGCCCGCTCCCCTACAGCGAGACCTCACCCAGGGGTCCCCACAGAGGAGGCAGGGAAGCTTTAGGGTCCCAGAGGAGCGTGGAGCATGCGCCATACCACACCATGCTACACTACACACATGTGCATCACACATGTACATACAACAGACACCACACATCACACACACACTCGCACACCATACACACACACACCCCCCCCACACTATACAATGCTACACACAAGAACCACACATGAACACACATACATGCACACCATGCCACACTACACACCACACACCACACACCACAAACCACACCACACACTGGGGGTTGATCTGGAGATGGACTCACTGTAGCCAGGCAGGGCAGCATGCAGACAGGAGGGCCTAACACAGGCAGGCGCAGCAGGTTCACAGAGGAGGCCCCAGGAACCCTCCTCCCGCCCAGCCCGGAGGGCCAGGACCCCCCAGCCACCCCCTAGGCGCTTATGGGCCCAGCCTTCTCCTGGCCTTGCCGGCCTCACAGTCCCTTGTCCTCCCATGCCGGCGCCATCCTCAGTCACAATCGCTCCCAGCACCCCGTGTGACTCTGCGCGTGGTGGCAGGCACTTCCCCTTGCTGGGTCTCAAAGGGGACCCTGGAGCAGATGGTCTGGAGACCCCTTCCTGCCAGACACCCCTGGGCCGGGGCCATGAGCAGGGTCACCAGGGTCACTCCGGGCCGGGGCAGGCGAGTGCTTCCCTCCAAAAATCACCGTGGACATGGCGGGGCTCTGCACACTCACCCTCGGTGCGCTGGAGGCCTCGGTGGTGCTCCCGGCTGGCGTGGGGGCTTCACTACCAGTCTGCCCTGGATCACGTCTAAAAACCTCAGCTGGAGGTGTGGGTCCTAAAGTCCCGACACTTCCTGTTCCTCTCAGCTCCTCGCTGGAGGAAGTGGTGGGTTGCACCACCGTGGCCCTTCACCCCTGCCCCTCTCTGCTCTACAGCCGCTCCGATGTCAGAGAACAACCCCTCGAGACAGGTGGGACATGTCATTTCTCACGAGGTCCCGGCAAGAAGGCCCTGCCTCCATTAGATTCGCACTTGGGAGAGGGGCCCGGCCTCCAGGAGCGCCAGGCAGAGGAGAGGGCACCCATCAGGAAGAAGAACACAGAGGCCATGGGAGCGAAAAGTTTGATGATGGAAAGCAACAGTAACACATTCTGCTAAAGAGCAGAACGAAAAACCCTGGAGAGCAAATTCCTGAGCCAGAGAACAGAGCGGAGGAACCAGCCAAGGAGGATAGAGATGGGAACAGGCAAGAAAACGTGGTGCATGCGCTGACATCCACCTGCACGCGGGGGCGGGAGGGGAGGGAACAGGGACAGTGAGGAGGAGACGCTCAGGTCACAGGAGGAAGGCTGCAGATCTGGGCGGGGACGTGGATTGCGAGGCCACTGAACCCCCCAGGGATGGATCAATGAGTTCCCGTAACTAGGAACATGAGGATGATACCACAGAACATGAAAGGTAAAATACTACAGGCTCAGAGAGAGGGAGAAGGGAGAAGAGGAGGAAGAGGAAGAGGAGGGAAAGAGATTATACCTAGAAAAAAACCCAAATCAGACATCTTCAGAGCAAGGACTCAGACACATTACTACCCTCAACTCTGTTTTATTTATGTATTTATTTTTTGTTTTCAATTTTTTTTGAGACGGAGTTTTGCTCTTGTCACCCAGGCTGGAGTGCAGCAGCGTGATCTCGGCTCACTGCAACCTCCACCTCCCGGATTCAAGCAATTCTCCTGCCTCAGCCTCCCAAGTAGCTGGGATTACAGGCACGTGCACCACCACGCCCAGCTAATTTTTGTATTCTTAGTAGAGACGGGGTTTCACCATGTTGGCCAGGCTGGTCTCGAACTCCTGGCCTCAAGTGATCCATCCACCTCTGCTTTCCAAAGTGCTGGGATTACTGGCATGAACCACAGCGCCCGGCCCCTAAACTCTGTTTTAAAGATGTCTTGCAGAAATAGACATGAAGAAATCCGTGAGAAATACAAGAGCAGATGATACAAAGTTGGGCAAAGAAATAAGTAAAAATTATGATGTCATAACTCATTGATTTAAAAATAGTGGTAAAAATATTAACATGATGAAACAAAATGCCCAGAGGGCTGGGTTGGGAGCGGCCAGGGAGCACACTGTCATTCCATCCTATCTGGGGAGGAATACAGATGCTCGTCAGTGGGCATTTTGCTAAAAAAAAAAATCTAAGTATATATGATAACAATTCAAGAGTCTCCTTAGGAATAAAAATAGAATGTATATACCTGAAAAAAATATGACAAATCTTTATTTTGGTCGTGGTGGCTCACACCTGTAATCCCAGCACTTTGGGAGGCCAAGGTGGGAGGATCGCTTGAGCCTGGGAGTTCGAGACCAGCCTAGGCAACATTTAGAGACCCAGACCCTCATCTCTACAAAAAAATGCTCTGAAAATTAGCTAGGCATGGTGGCACGCAATATGGTCCCAGGGAGGCTGAGGTGGGAGAATCTCTTTTTTTTTTTTTTTTTTTTTGAGACGGAGTCTCGCTCTGTCGCCCAGGCTGGAGTGCAGTGGCCAGATCTCAGCTCACTGCAAGCTCCGCCTCCCAGGTTTACGCCATTCTCCTGCCTCAGCCTCCCGAGTAGCTGGGACTACAGACGCCTGCCACCTCGCCTGGCTAGTTTTTTGTATTTTTTAGTAGAGATGGGGTTTCACCGTGTTAGCCAGGATGGTCTCGATCTCCTGACCTCGTGATCCGCCCGTCTCGGCCTCCCAAAGTGCTGGGATTACAGGCTTGAGCCACCGCGCCCGGCCGGGAGAATCTCTTGAACCCAAGAGGTTGAGGGTACAGTGAACCATGATTGCACCACTGCACTCCAGCCTGGGCAACTGAGCAAAAAAAAAAAGAAAGAAAGAAAGAAAAAAAGACAAATCCTTTAAAAGAAAAAAGTAAGGGAAAATAGAACAAACAAGAAAGGTAAATAAAAACCAAACAATAAGACATTGGGAATAATTTCAAACCCACCAGGAATCACAGCACCTGTGAATGGGTTACATTTTCTCATTTTACATCAACAAGGTCTTGCATTGGGTTTTAGAAATAAAGAGACAAAACAAGTTCCAATTAAATGTTCTCTGTCAAGGGCATCTTCTCATTACAGACTTAGTCTAGACAATAATGAAGAAGGACAGAAAGAGGGTATCATTCGACTACACCCGCTGATGACTTCAAGTCGTCAACGACCATCGCTGGGAACGTCACAGATGCACCAGACGTGATGCACACACCTTGAATGAGTTGGTCTTAATGAAATAACAATAGAAATTAAGATAAATAGAAAGAACAATGGTTACTATTGAGGCTGAATCAGGTCGAGGCTTTTAGAGCTACAAAGAAGCGTCAGGGAGATGTGTGAGATGACATCGTAGGGATGCAGTTAGCAAAATTCAAGCTGAAGAAACCCCCACGAGGCAAACGGCAAAGTACAAGAGGAGAGAGGAAGGGAGAGAGACCCTTTGGATTAGGAGATTTAATCTCAATATGAACCAATTGCAATGCAAGGAGCATGTTTTGAAATTATTGTTAATCGTTTTAGGTGTGACAATGGTTTGTGGTTATGTTTAGAAGTCCCCATCTTTTAGAGTTACATGTTGAAATATTTGCAGATGGTGCAGTAGGATGTTTCAGATTTATTTCCAAATAAAGAGTGGTGGGTTGGGTGTGGGGAGAGAGGTGTTGACACAACAAGGTCACCTGTGAGTTGATTATTATTGAAGCCACTGTTGGGGACATGGGGCTTCACTAAACTGTTCTCTCTACTTTTGTAGATGTGTGAAATTTTTTGTAGTAAGATTAAAAAAACATTTCAAGGAAGTGCGAAGTTATTATTTCACGGGTATAAAGTTTCCGTTTTGTAAGACAAAATGGTTTTGGAGACAGTTGGTGGTGATGGTCGCACAGTAATAAGTGTCCTTAATGCCACAGAAATGCATACTTCTAATGGTTAAAATGGTGAATTTTATGTTATGTATATTTTATCCCAATTAAAAAGTAAAAAGTGTAAAAAAGGCTCTCTATCAGATACATGGTTAAAAGAGAACACTGAAGGCTGAAAATAAAGAAACAGAAAATACACATATGTGCTAGAAAATACTAACGAAGATATCACATAACGTCAAAAAGATATAAATCAAAGCAAAATGCATCAAATGAACAAAGGAAGATGTAACGAACGAGAGTTACAATCCACAAAGACAGTTCAGCAGTCATAAACCTTTATGTACCGAACTTCAAAATATATAAAACAAAGACTGACAAATAAATGAGCAAACCAACACAGCCCCAAACGGCAAATATCTTTAACACATCTCTCTCAGAAATAAACACATCAGGCCAGTCGCGGTGGCTCACACCTGCAATCCCAGCACTTTGGGAGGCTGAGGTGGGTGGATCACCTCAGGTCAGGAGTTCGAGACCAGCCTGGCCAACATGGCAAAACCCTGTCTCTACTAAAAATACAAAAATGAGCTGGGCATGGTGGTGGGTGCCTGTGATCCCAGCTACTTGGGAGGCTGAGGCAGGAGAATCACTTGAACCTGGGAGGTGGAAGTTGCAGTGAGCCGAGATCGTGCCACTGCATTCCAGCCTGGGTGACAAGAATGAAACTCTGTCTCCAGAACAAAAAACAAACAAACAAAAAAAACCACAAATAAGAAAAAAATCAAATAGAAATGCAAATTTGGCAGGCAGAGAATTTGAGGAATGTAACCCTTCATCTCCAACTTAAACGCAATCATGTTACAACGTGAGACGATGATAAACACATAATTCCTTGACCACGAGGGAAGTCACCACACATTCTAAAGCACAAAGATTTCATAAGGAGGTCAAATTCACGGGCACAACTGAATGAAATTAGATGCTGGCCAAAGGATGGCATGAAAGAAAAAAAACAGCACTCCTGAAAAGGGGACCTAAATATAGCCTAGATCGCGTACGTCCGTGGTGCCACACTCATGCTACAGGGTGATGAATAAGAGCCCTTGAAGTGCTGGTCTGAAGCCTTGTGACCCACAGATCTGTAACACTGAGATTCTTCTGAAAAGCAAAATGCAGAAGGAGGCATTGCAGACCCACACACCCCTTGAGCAGGACGGTGCTTACCTCTGAAGACAGAGAAGGTGATGGGCCTGGGATATGGAAGCAGAGGGCTTCAGTGTTC
>NW_012117154.1:8630263-8630747 GCF_000951035.1 Colobus angolensis palliatus
CCGCCACCTCGCCCGGCTGGTTTTTTGTATTTTTAGTAGAGATGGGGTTTCACCATGTGAACCAGGATGGTCTCAATCTCCTGACCTCGTGATCCATCCGTCTCAGCCTCCCAAAGTGCTGGGATTACAGGCTTGAGCCACCGCGCCCCGCCTCTTTCTTTCTTTTTTAAACAGAGACTAGGTCTTGCTATGTTGCCCAGGCTGAGCTCAAACAATCCTTTCCCCTGAGCCTCCCAAAGTGCTGGGATTATAGGCGTGAGCCACCACCCCCAGCCCATATCTCTGTAAATTTTCTAAAAATCATCATAAAATTGTACACTGAAAAAGAGTGAGTATTGGCATGTAAATTCTACTTTGAAGATGCTGTTAAAAAATAAAATTAAGCCGGGCACGGTGGCTCAAGCCTGTAATCCCAGCACTTTGGGAGGCCGAGACAGGAGGATCACTTGAGGTCAGGAGTTCGAGACCAGCCTGGCCAACATGG
>NW_012117154.1:8631195-8645019 GCF_000951035.1 Colobus angolensis palliatus
ACTCCATCTCAAAAAAAATAAAATAAAATAAAATTAAATTAAATTAAATAAAATTAAATTAAATTCAAGATATTTAGAAGAACAAAAAGCTCCAGTAGCTTCTAGTCCCAGCTAAGACAGAGTAAGTGGAGTGCACTCTATGTCTGTCACCGAGCACAGCTAAGACACCACATGGAATAAAATAACAGCAGACAGACTGGAGAGAAATCGAAATGTGAGGCCAGACTGACAGCGTGGTCGTGGTCAGTGTCCTGTCTCTTGCCCTTCCCTGTCTCCTGGCTTTGATGTGCAGCAGTCTGAACCTCAAAGCAGCACAGTGAGTACGGCCAAGAGAAACCCTCCTTTCTGGTCAGTGGCCTGGAAAGGGGTTGCCCCGGAGGATGAAGAGAGTCAGGGGAGATGTGCTGTTTTCCTTCTCCTGCTCTTGTCCCAGAAGCAAACCCCCGTCCTGAAACTGCACTCCCAAAGTGGCGATAGCAGCAGCCACAGCAGCAGGAGCAACTGCAGGAGCCAGCAGGAAGCATATGGCAGTGTCCAGAGGAAGCGTGTGACATGCCTGGAGGAAGCATATGACATGCCTGGAGGCGAGGACCACGAAAGGGGGCTCCTGGAAAGCCACGGAGTATGAGAAACCAATAAGAAGGGGCTGGAGAGAGGCATCCCATAAAGCTGTGTACAAAGTTCCAGACTCAGCCCTGAACCGAACCTGTGTGGAAATGACCCCAAAGAGCAAGTGGAAGGCTTTGAGAATTGAACCGTGGGGTAGACCACTGACTGCCAAGGTCGCAGACTGGCCTCGGGGATGCGAGTGTGAGCTGGATGCAAATATGACACACAGACTTTGAAAACTGAACTCATGGCTCATGCCTGTAACTCAACACTTTGGGAGGCTGAGGTGGGCAGATTGCTTGAGCTCAGGAGTTCAAGACTAGCCTGGATAACATGGCGAAATCCCATCTCTACAAAAAATACAAAAATTAGTCAGGTGTGGTGGTGCATGCCTGTGGTCCCAGCTACTCAGGAGGCTGATGTGGGAGGATCACTTGAGCCCAGGAGTTCAAGGGTATGGTGAGCCAAGATCACACCACTGCACTCCAGCCTGGGTGACAGAGTAAGATCCTGTCAGAAAGAAAGAGAGAGAGAAAGAGAGAGACAGAAGGAAGGAAGGAAGGAGGGAGGGAGGGAGGGAGGGAAGGAAGGAAGGAAGGAAGAAAGGAAAAATAAAAAAATAAAAACTGAACTCACATGGGAACCACAGCCCACAAGAGGCAGGTCTGGACTTGTAGTCTAACCCTAACCAGACTGACTGCTAGCAAAACAAAAAGATCATGGCTGTCCAGAGGATTTTAGTAGAATCCAGAGTCTTTTTTTTTTTTTTTTGAGACGGAGTCTCGCTTTGTTGCCCAGGCTGGAGTGCAGTGGCCGGATCTCAGCTCACTGCAAGCTCCGCCTCCCGGGTTTACGCCATTCTCCTGCCTCAGCCTCCCGAGTAGCTGGGACTACAGGCGCCCGCCACCTCGCCCGGCTAGTTTTTTGTATTTTTTAGTAGAGATGGGGTTTCACCGTGTTCGCCAGGATGGTCTCGATCTCTTGACCTCGTGATCCGCCCGTCTCGGCCTCCCAAAGTGCTGGGATTACAGGCTTGAGCCACCGCGCCCGGCCCCAGAGTCTTATTAAATAATATTCAAAATGTCCATGATACAACCCAAAAGTACTCAAAACAGCAACAAAGAAAACCTTGAGAACTTGTAAGAGAAAAGATAACTAACAGATGCCAACTCTGAGATAATCCCAATGCTGAAATGATCACATGGAGCATTTAAAACAGCTGTTATAAACATGTTCCATGAAGTAAAGGCAACAACTCTTAAAACAAATGCAAAGGTAAAAATGTTTAGTAAAAATATAGAAGCTACAAAAAATGAAAAATGATAAATGCAATAACAGAAATAAAAAAAATTCAGTGAATGGGATGGGCTCAACAGGAGAATGGTGAAGACAGAGGAAAGGGTGAGTGAACTTGAAGACCAATAGAAATTATTCAATATACACGACAGAGAGGGAAAAAATAGACAAACAAACAAGAACAGCGCCTTAGAGACCTGTGGAATCATATCAAAGGTATAACATTTGTTCACTGGAGTCCCAGAAGAGGAGGAGTAAAAGATTGGCCCAGAAAGAAGTATTCGAAGAAATAATGACCGAAAACTTCCCAAATTTGGTAAAAACATTAATTTATAGATTCACAACGCTCAGTGAATTTCCAAAAGATAAACTCAAAATAAACCAAGCCTATATGCACCATGTTAAAACTGCTGAAAACCAAAAGTAAAACACCTGAAAAGCTTCAACAAAAAATAATATTCCATAGAGAGAAACACCCATTCAAACTGCACATTTCCCATCAGAAACCATGGTGGCCAGAAGATAATAGAACAACATTTTAAAGTGCTTAAGGACAAGAAATGCCCACCCAGAATTCTATATCCAGTGAAAGTGTTCCTCATGAATTAAGGAAAAATAAAGACATTCTCAAATGAAGAGAAACTAAAAACATTAGACCCCAGCAAATGTGCTCTAAAAGGAATCTGAGGCAGAAGGGAAGTAACACCAGAGGGCAACTTGGAAATTCAGAAATGAAGAAAGAGCATTAGACCCCAGCAAATGTGCTCTAAAAGGAATCTGAGGCAGAAGGGAAATAACACCAGAGGGCAACTTGGAAATTCAGAAATGAAGAAAGAGCAACAGAAATGGTAAATATCTGGGCAAATAGAACAGACTACTTTTCTCCTCTTGTGTTCTTTAAAATACGTTGAGAACAAAAATTATATCATTGGTGGGGTTTTCAACGTATATAAATGCAAAATATGTGACAGCTACAGCAGAAAGCAACGGCGGTTGGAATTTGTACACTTGTAACATTTCTCTGCGTTTTACTTGGAGTGGTAAAATGCTAAGTTTATTTTAAGTAGACAATGAAGTGTTTCATATGTCTATTGTAATTCCTAGAGCAATTGCTGAAGTCCTATATAAAAAGAGGCCGGTGGAGGGAGGCCGGGAGTGGTGGCTCATGCCTGTAATCCCAGCGCTTTGGGAGGCCGAGGTGGGCGGATCATGAGGTCAGGAGTTCGAGACCATCCTGGCTAACACAGTGAAACCCTGTCTCTACTAAAAATACAACAACAACAACAAAATAAGTAAAAATTAATAAATAAGTAAAAATAAATAAGTAATAAAAATAAGGAAACATAAATAAGTAAAAATAAATAAGTAAAAGAAAAAGGTGTCAGTAGTCCCAGCTACTCCGAAGGCTGAGGCAGGAGAATGGCGTGAAACCGGGAGGCGGAGCTTGCAGTGAGCCGAGATGGCACCACTGCACCCCATCCTGGGCGACAGAGCTCACTCCATCTCAAAATATAATAAATAAATAAATAAATAAATAAATGAAAAGAGGCTGGGGGAGGGAGTGGAGGGGAGGGGTAGGGACTCTGGGGCTTCCCAGAGCCGTGACCTTGCTGTGGGAGGACCAGGCCGCCATTCCGGGGACTCAGCACTCCTCTCCCTGTCACCCATCTGATGTGCCTATTGTACAAGGCTGGAAGTCAGAGGCCGTGCACATTCTTCTTTGTGGAGACAAGGGAGTAATTGGTGCACTTAGTGTAAAAATATCAGGTGTGGCTGCACGGAGTGAAGATCACAGGCTCCAAGGAGCTGGGAGGCCTGCTGCCCTGCCCTCTTGCTTTGATGAGGAAATGGCGACCGCAGAAGGAAGCGTAGCAGCACCGGCACCCGTGGGGCCACGCCAAGCTGCTTCCCAGGACCCTGCCCCTGAGTGGCTGCAGGAAAGGGTGGATGTTGATCCCAAGCTAGGAATGAGGAGTCCAGCCCCAAGAGCCGAGGGAGTCAGGTGGGTGAAACTAGCCACATGTCTGGGTACAACTGCTCAGGGTTTCTCATCTGCTTAACCACTGAACGAGGTTCTGAAGCCAGGTGTTAGTGAGCAGAACTGGAGCAGGATTCTGGGAACAATCTTTTCCCTCAAGTCAGCCCAGAAATTCCATTTGCAGTCACTTTCACTTACATCTTCCAGAAAACCACCTGATGTCATCAGGGGTTGGTTGAGCCTTTCCCTGTGCTGGCCTGGCGGAGCTGCGTGCTCTGAGGCTGCCCAACCCTGCACTCCAGAACAGTCCATTGAGTTCAGGAGACAAGCACGTCAGCCATGACACAGCCATGACACAGCCAGTGGACACAGCCAGTGTCCACGCGTGGAGGCAGCAGGGGCAGCCGGCAAGCACAGGCGGGGAAGGAGATTCAGAACCTGAGGGCTGCTCTCCTGCCCTCCCATCCTGGACGCTGGCCTGGGCCCCCAGCTTCCCTTCACCCAGCTTCCATCCCCATAACACGCAGCCCCAGAGCTTGGGAAGGAGGTCTCTCTGTGACAGGTGAGATTCTGGAAGTTTCCATGGAGGAGACCCCACAGAAGCAGGGTTTGAAGGTTAAGAAAGATGCTAAGGATGGAGAGGGCCAGTGACGAGGGGGTGGTTCCAGGCTCACTTCACAGAGGTGCTTGGGGAGCTGCAGTATTTTGATAACACCGAGGGAAGAGAGTCAGGTCAGTGGGGTTCATAACTGAGATGATGAGAATGGGGTCTACACCAGCCGCAGAGACCCCTGGGGTCTGGCCCCAGCAGGAGATGTCCAAGTGGCAGAAAGCCCCTTCCTGCCTGGAGAGCACCCCCATGAGGACTCTGGGCACCACCGGGCCGCAGCTGCTCCCTCCCAGTCACTCACCACACTTCTCTCTCCCGCCCACCCTCCAACCTGCCTGCAAATTCCCCTGCAACCCACCTCTGGTCTCCTCCCAACCCTGCCCCCACGTAGGCCTGTTTTTTCTTTTTCACTTCTTCCCCCCAGTGACTTCCTTCTACAGTGTTGATTCAGCTCCCTTTGCAGGCGAGTGAGGCCCTTTGCAGGCAGGGGCGGGGGCGGGGGAGGGCTGCAGGCAGTGCTGGCGGAGGGGAGGAGGTGACACAGGCTCCCTAGAGGCGAGTGGGGAGGGCATGGGGCAGGAAATGGAGTTGGGTGCCCCAGGTGGGCTGCTCCAATGAGCTCTTTCTCATGGGATCCTCCAAAGATTCATACAACAGGCTGAACACCAGGGCTGGTCTCAGGCCACCCGACCGGGTTCACTGCAGAAATGGAGATCTGCCCTGGGCAGCCAGGTGAGTGTAGGAAGGAGGCAGGGGCGGGAGAAGCTGGGGGCAGCCTCCATCCCCCTGTGGCCTGGGTGGGCCTGTGCTCCCCCCGACGCAGCTTCCCACGCTGGGAGCACAGTTCCTCCCTCCTCTGCCTTCCTCTGCGTGGCGTGGCTCCTCCTTGAGAGAGGGAGCTGAGGATGTGGCATTCTTGCTTCCCTGACTCACCCAAAGGAAGATTTCACAGCCCCTGGCAAGGGCTGCCAGACAGGCTCACCTGTCATCCCCTGCCCAGGGACAGACTGACTGGTAGCCTTGGCTGGCGGGGGCGGGGGGGGGGCAGTTATGCTGGGAAGGGTCTTCCAGGCCCCCTGGGGGTGGGAAGATGCTCATTGTTCAAAGGAGACGGAGCAAGGAAAACAGTTAAGCAATGATGGACTCCGGAGGAAAACCAGAGGAGAAGAAACTGTAACTCCAGTCCGTCCACATGGCCTAGCAGTAAACGACAGTTCCACGGTCAGAGAAAAGCACCAAGCCGATTGAAAGCAGCTCGAATGCGGTGGGGCAATGGGAGGTAATGCCCTCATCTACCAAAACGAGGTCTGCCACCTTCACAGACCACTCCACCTCATTCCTCCACCCACCTCCCCACCCCACGAAGGCTGGCTGACCAGAGAGCAGGGCTCCCAAGTGTCGGGTTGGGTCAGATCGGGTGGGTGCCCTTTACGCCAACCGAGGCTCTGTCCTGGACTGGGGGTCCACTTGCCCTCAAAGCATGCCAGTCTTCTTTCTGATACTTGACATTTTTCCTTTCCTGTTCAATTCATGGTTTCCGCCCGAATGGAGCCACGAGAGGGCGTCTTTGGGGATGTGTCTCCCAGAAGAGTCTGGGCAGCCTTCACCATCCTGGATTCCTGTGACTTGGTTTCCATGGGGGCTTTCTGAGCTCAGGGACCCCAAGCCTCCCTCAAATCCAATGACCCGCCCTGTCTCCAACACATCTGCCTTGTCTCTGGGCCCCTTACCGACCCCCTCGGCAACCCCGCCCACACATTTCCCATCCTGAAGGGTCCAGTCCTTAGGCCGGCCCATGCGTTCCCTTCACCCCTGCTTTGTCCCTACCTGGTGGGGAGCTGTCTCTTCTGGGCCCTAGTGTGGCACTTCACACACGAATGTGTCCCGTGGGTGGTATCTGGGGCCTCCCCCTGCAGTGAGGGGGATGACCTATGCACAGAGCTCACTGGGCCTGGGTATGGGCCTGGGTGGCTCAGAACACAGAGAAAGCGCTCCGTAAAAGTGAGCCGCGATGCCCCCGCTAGGGAGGAGCTGGGCAAGCTCTTCCCTGGAGGAGGAAGAGCTCTCAACCCAGAGGGATCTGACCAGAAAGGTTCACCCGCCTCCACCCAGGAAGCCCCTGCAGACAGTACGTGTTTTAGGCTTCGCTGGCCAAATGGTCTCTGCCACGACTGCTCAGCTCTGCCACTGTGGCTGCAGAGTGGCCACAGACCTTCTGAAAGTGAATGAGCATGACTGTTTTCCAACAAAACTTCATTGAGAAAAACAGGTGGAGGGCCAGCCTAAGGGCCCAAGTTTGTAGGTCTCTATTCTAGACCAGTGATTCTCTGGAGAGGAGTGGGGCATGGGGAGTGGAGACAGTGTGTGGGAGAAGGGGTGGGACACAGGCACGTGGGAATGGTGTGGACATGGAGGACACTGGAGGCAGGGAAGAGCCAGAGAACCTAAACACTGATGCTGGACCCTGGGCGACCCTAGGTCTCTCCACAGCCTCCTCTCTTAGCCTCTCCCTCCAGTTTCAAAACGACTCCTCCTCTGAGGGGACTCAGGCTCCCCACCCGGCTCCCCAGTTCCCACCGGAAACCCCAAGTGGGTGTTCCAGCCTCTGCCCCACCAGGCTCCGCTGGAAGGCAGCACCACCAGGCAGGGACCTTTCCTCCCTGCCCCTCCCTCCTCCAGTTCTGGGTCCTGGCCCAGAGATGACCTCTCAACCCAGAGGGACCTGACCAGAAAGGTCCGGCCCCTTCCACCCAGGAAGTCCCTGCAGGCTGGAGGGCAGCCCTCCCTCCTCCCCCCTCCCTCCCCCCGTGAGTTTTTCTTTCTGATAGAAACAGCAGCAACTCTCTCCACTGGGCCCCAGGGGCCCAGCGGGCTTCTCACACACAGAGGAGCTGGGCAGGCAAGTGGCCCGCATGGCTGGGCTCCATAAAGCCTGGGGTGCAGCCCAAGGCACCTGCTAGGCAGGGGGCTGCACAGCATCAGGTCAGTTCCTGAAAGGCACCTTTTTCCATTTGTAAATGGGGTGACAGGTCTGCCTCCCAGGGAGGAGCAGACAAAGGGTTGGGACTGCAGAGCTTGGGTACACAGACTGGCAGTGGGGACCGGGGCCCAGAGGTTGCTGAGTGAGGGAAGGCGTACGGGCAGTGAGGCTGGTGAATGCGGCAGGGGCGGGGGGGGGAGGGCGGAACATGCCCAGTGAGGCTGGTGAATGTGGCAGGGGCAGAGGGGGGGGGAGGGGAACATGCCCAGTGAGGCTGGTGAATGTGGCACCGCAGGGGCGGGGAGGGGGAACATGCCCAGCGAGGCTGGTGAATGTGGCACCGCAGGGGCGGGGAGGGGGAACATGCCAAGCGAGGCTGGTGAATGTGGCACCGCAGGGGCGGGGTGGGCAGATGCAATGATGAGCATTTCCTCCCTGGGGCCAGGAGAGCAGGAGTGAGGTTGAGTAGGTCTATTACTCAGATTTGGGTGGGACCCCATGCAGTCACACGTGGGGGACGCAAGGCTGACAGCCTTGCCTGACCCTTTCACACTTTAGCCATAGCAATGCCAAGCCCAGAAAGGCTGCAAGGCCCCAGGGAGAACAGAGGCCCCTGGAAGGCGTGGCCGGCTGGGCTTCACTGCAGTCCCCACAAGACAGGATCCAGGAGATTTTAACGTGTTAACTTGTTTTCTGACTTCTCCAAATTGCTTATGGTAGCCATGCATTAATTTTATAATCAGAAAAGCATGTTATTATAAATCAAGTTAAATGGCTCCAAAACAAAAGCACCCAGACCCCAGCAGCCTGCCTCTCTCTAGCTGGAGAGAGGGAGGAAGTGTAAGGAAAAGGAACGGAAAGCTGAAAGGGACCCCCGGGCTCTGGAATCCGACCCAAGGGTGACGCCGCCAGGGCTATCAGGAAGCGGCTCCGTGCTGGGCGCAGCCGGTCTCCCACCCACCCCAGCACAGCGCTTGCCGAAATCTAGACTTGGCAACCTCAGCCCCCAGCCGCTTCCTCCCGCCCTTCCCCCGCCCTCCCCACTTCCTCTCAATGGTCCCTGGGGATTACAGCACGATTATTTTTATTGCAAGAGTTTCCCAATGCGGGAACTCCACGGCCCCAAACAGTTTGCATCTGAGCTTCCTGCAGCATCCTGGGGCACGGACAGGCGGAACCGGGCCATCTGCTGTCCCTAGGCACAGAGGTACACAGGTGGGGTCCGGCCTCGCCCTCCCAGTTCTGGGTAACGGTTCTCGGAAATTCGTTATGGGAATGTGCGGGTTCTGGAGGTGCTCAGACCGCGAACAGTACTGCAGGAACCCAAACGATCATTTGTAACCCCAGACGTCCCTGAACCAAATCCAAAGTCTACAGGTCACTGGGGCAGAGGCTGCCCGAAACCAGCTGTCCCCTCCCGGCCTAGGCGCGCCAGGTCCCCGCCCAGCCGGGGCGATCCCTTGGTCGGAGGGTGAGGTTGGGAGTCAACCGTACCCAAGTGCCACCGCGTCCACCCGGTGCAGGCGACCCCCGACGCCCGACGGGCGGCCGCTCACCTTCTCCTGGCCCCGGGATTCAGGAAACCTGCCCGGAGGTGGCCGGGGTCTCAGGCCTGGCAGAGGCCGGGCGGTGGGCTTCGCGCCTGCTTCAGTCTCCCAATCCGTGGCCCGGGGGATGGAGCCCGCTGCGTGCAGAGGCTGAGGCAGGTCCCAGCCGGGTGCCCTGGAGCGTGGCGCCTCCTTCCCTGAGGTGCCCCCTGGGCACGAGGGTGAGTCTCCAAGAAGGAGGAAGCCGCCTCCCCTCCCCCGCTGCCCGGAGCTGCTCGGCTGGTGCTCGGAGCCTCCCCCGCCGCGGACACTACCATGATCCTTCCCCCACCCTGGCACCCCGACCCCGGCCGTATTCCGTTGCATTTGCTCCTTGCCAGCTCCGGGGCCACCACTGAGCAAGTGCTCTGAGTAGGCGCTTCCTGGAGCTTTTCCTGTGGGTCCTCAGAAAAACCCCACGGCGTCCCCATTGTAGAGACGGGGAAACTGAGGCTCAGGAAGGCCAGAGCTGGCCCAAAACCTGCGGCCCGCGGGGGGCAGGGTTTCCACGCTCCGAGCCTGGCCGCTCCCCGGGCTGCGCGAAGGGAGCTTTCCTTTCCCGGGAAAGGCCGGGGCCAGAGACCCGCACTCAGACCCGTCGGGGGCTGCGGGGCGAGAGTGGGCTGGGGAGGGCTGGGAGGGCGTCTGGGGCCGGGTCCTCCAGGCTGGGGCCGCGAGCTCCGGGAAGGCAGTCCTGGCCTGTGGATGGGGCCGCGCGTGGGACCCGGCTGGGCGGCCTCGGAAGGCGTCCAGGCTGCGGGAGCGGGAGGAGCGGCCCTGCGGGCGCCGGCGCCGTGGGTGGAGGTCGCCGTCCCTCCTAAGGGGCAGCCGGTGCGTTTGGTACCCGGGAACAGAGCCCGCGCCTCCCCGGGGTCTCACTGGGTCTCCCGGGCGTGGAGTCTGAGGCCCCGGCTCCGCAGAAACCAGGGGCGGCCGCGGGGAAGCAGCGCCCTCAGGCGACTCGAGAAAGGGTCTGAGGAGCCCCGAGAAGGACCTCGCGCATCCCCGCTGGGCTCCGACCGCCTGGGTTCGGTGCGGGAGGGCCCAGGCCGCCAGGACCCCCACGCACAGCTCAGTCTGCGGGGCGCGACCCACAGGCCAGCAGCAGAGGACGGGGCCGGGGCCGGAGGAGGACGGAGAGGGAGGGGAGGGCGCTCAGGGGAGGTCAAGACCACGGCCAGCCTTTCAGGGTCATGGCCTGGCCCCCCATCCCAGGGGAAGCGAGGGGGGCTCTGTGAGCAGAGGCGCCCGGGTGGAGAAGGCGCTGATAGCCAGGGGCGGGGCAGGAGCCCAGGTGGGGACTTGGGGGTGGCTAAAGGGACCCTTGGGCTGCAGGGATAGGAAGGGGAGCTAGGAGCGTGTCTTGGGCAGGTACTGGCGGACCGTGGGCGCCCTTTATTCTGAAGGGGAAATGTGCTGCCCTAGTCCCCAGGGACCTAGAAATCCATTTTAAGATTTTCAGGAGTTTCAGGTGGAGACAAAGGCCAGGCCCAGGTGAAAATGTGGCAGTGACAGAGTGTGGCGAGAGAACCACGGAGAGAGGAGGTCCCTGAGGCGGATGATGGGACAGAGAGAGGGGGCCAGCATTTTTAAAAATGCATCTGAGATGCGTTTGGCAGCCTCAGCCTTGTTCTTCTTTCAAGAGGAAAGTGTGGGCAGAAGCCAGCTCTAAAGCCCAGGATGCCCAGCCTGCACTGGCGGAGCTGAGGGAAGGAAGGCTGGGGCAGAGCCTTCCCTCCCTGTCGCAGAGGTGAGCATGGGAGATCTGGAAGGAGGCAGACGTGCCCGCAAAGTTGAGCCACCCGGACGCCAGGGCCCCGAGGTGCGCCTTTGAGCCTGGAATCTTTGCCAGGTCATGGCTCCCTGCTACTGAGCACTGGACATGGGCCATGTGCTGGCACTTGGCAGTTGCACGACTGACACCGCAATGCCTCACAGGTGACGACTGCCTTCTGGAGGCCTGGCTGGCTGACACTTTGCATGGCTCCTGGAGAAGAGGGATTGAGTGGAGTCCACGGGTCACGGCCACGTCCTGGGTGCTGCCTCTGAGGCAGGGCCAGGCTGCGGCGAGGAGGGGCTAGAGACAGGCTCCTGCCAGTTCAGCCTCTCACCGGTGGTCCTCATGCCTAGGAACCCACTGGAGGCTTGTGAAACCCCAGGTGGCTGAGTCCTGCCATGGGGTCTCTCACTCAGCAGGTGTGGGTGGGGCCCGAGACTGTACCCCACGCAGGGTCCCAGGTGAGGCAGATGTGGTCTAGCGCTGGGTGGCTCTGGACTTAGTACTCAGGCTGGGGCCGGAACCCAGGGCCTAGACTTGAGTCAGAGATGTGACACAGGCAGGCCATTCACCACTACATCTTCCTAGCTGAGAATATGCAGGCAGCCAGGGTTGTTATCTACATTCCTCCTCCACGTTCTTCTTTTTGAGAACTTTCACCAGGTATGTCAGGAGCTGGGCTCCACCAGGGAGGCTCAAGTGGAAAGCCCTCATCCTTGTCCTCCAGGATACAGGAAAATCTGTGGTTATAATTCCAGTGACAAGAGCGAGCATGTGAGGTGTGGCAAGTCTCACTGTTCAACTGGAGAAATCAGAGACAGCTTCCTGGAGGCAGTGATACCTGGACAGGCTTCTCCACAGGAGGGAAGCGAGTAGGAGGAGCCAAGTGGGACAGACCCATCACGTAGGGGAACAGAGTGTGCAGAACCCACAACCATCCCCACCCTAGGCCCAGAGCTCAGGAAGAGAGCCCGGCCTCTCGGGGGTGACTACATAGTTCCCTGCTAGATTCTAGGTCTTGCTCTTGGGCAGCTCTGCTGAGACCTCTACGCCTGTCCCAGGCTGCACCAAGGTTTTCTGACTATTGACCCTTGACTCTGAGTTGGGACTTGCTGTATTTTCACTAAGGGATGGAGGGGCACAGCCCCCAACCCCCAGGGAACTGGGCTGGCTCTCCCATGGCTCAGCCCACAGCCCCAGTCCCAGGGATATCCAGAGAATCAGAAAACCCCCTCCCTCCTTTAAAGCAGCCATCGGCAGAGTCTGTGGAGCTCTTGGGGGCCGGGAGACAGGCAGGGAGCCCACCTGGCAGGCAGGGGCCCATGGGGGAGGGCTGATCTTTGATCTTCCTCTGATGGTCTAACGGGAACCATGAGCACCCAGCCGCTCTCTGGGACGTCTCGGGGCAGGGAAAGGGCTGAAACTGATGCAGCCACGGCAGCATCCCCTCTCGTAGAAGTGGTCCTGAAACAGAGATGTGGTCGGGGCGGCAAGCGGAAAGCCATTTCTGAATGACGCCTCCTACTGACCTAGAGCCAGCACACACCACTCCAGGGGCAGAGAGGAGAGAGCAGGAGACAGTCCAGGGCAGAGGCAAGAGACAGTCCAGGACAGAGACAGGCTCGGAGTCCATGGAGACCCTCCCTGGGGCACCCCCGGCATCTGCAGGGTCCAAGGCCAGCACTGGCTCTGCAAGGATCCAGCCACTCATACTGTGCCCCTCCAGCATGGGGCATCTGTGGGTCTCCCTGAAGGTGGGCACCTAGACGGCCTTCCTGAGGGGTCCGAGCATCCTTGCAGGCGTCAGTGATTCCCTCTGTCCCTTTCACCACTGGCCATGGCTGGGGCAAAGCAGCACCGTGTGGTTTGGTTCTGGACAGCCGTGAGGCACCACGAGGCCCAGCATGTCTGCAGGGGCCTCTCCTAGCCCCCTGCCTGCATGCTGAGGCTTCGCCTGTTGATCAGAAAGAGGCAGCAAAATCCAGAATGAGAGTGCAATGTGTCACCTACCAGCCCCAGCCCCTGGGGTCAGAGTGTGGACTTGGAGCTTCTGTCCAGCAGAGGCCCCTGATGTTCAGCTGCACTGGGACAGCCGGGCAGGGTGTCACCTGCAAGGTCAGCTGCAAGGCTGGGGCTGGGGTTTGTAATCGCTGTGGTCTCTTGGCCCGCAGGGTCCTCGCACGCGCCGGTTTGGTCCTGATGGCAGGACCCAGGTCTCTCATGAGACCAGTGCTTCCCCCCATGAGGCCTGGAGAGGAGCCTTCTGGCCACTCCTGGGTACAACAGGAAGGGAGCAGCAGGCCTGAGCTTTTTATATACACCAACTGCCAAACATTTCACCATGAATTTCCTGAGACTTCTCTCTTTGGAAAGCTTCTGTTTGTATGTATTAGGCAATGCGCATGCCAGCATGTCAGTTACAGCAGGAGACAGGGAACAAGCCACATGGGAACTGACGGAGCCACGGCCATATCCAGTGTCCTCTGCAGCCGCTATGGAGTGCCGGGGGAGTAAGGGGCAAACAGTAAGATCTTTATGATGTGAGAGAAGCCAGGTGTGGATCAGGGAAGTCGGTTTAATTGGTGTGAAGAACAGGATCACTGAAAAATATTTTCTCATAGATAAAACTCTCTTTGTATAAAAGTCTCTAGAATGGCGACAGAAAACCTGTAATCATGGTTTCAAGTGGGCAGGGAACTAGGGTCTGGGGTCAGGGGAGGAAGGGAAACTGTTCACTGTAAACAGCTTTTAGGACGTTTCCATTGTGATTGAAGGGTGGCTGACTCTGTGACTTTGACGTGAGAATCACTTCTACTTAAGGCACTTGAAAGACGGCATCGGCAAGAGCATCACTGAATCTCTCCTTTTCTTCCTGAAGACAGGAGATAAAAATGCCCATGTGTAGGACTTCATGTCTAAAACACCAAAAGCAACGGCAGCAAAAGCCAAAATTGACAAATGGGATCTAATTAAACTAAAGAGCTTCTG
>NW_012117154.1:8652644-8655272 GCF_000951035.1 Colobus angolensis palliatus
AAGTAAATAAATAAACAAATAAATTAGCCAGGTGTGGTGGCACATGCCTGTGTTCCCAGCTATTCAGGAGGCTGAGGTGGGAGGATCACTTGAGCCCAGGAGGTCACCGTTAGTGAGCTATGATTACACCACTGTTCCAGCCTGGGCAACAGAGTGAGACCCTGTCTCTTAAAAATTTTTTTTTAAAAATTAATTAGTTACCTGATTAACACAGTTCCTTACTGGTGAGGGATTCTCTACTGTGGTCCTTCTGCAGTGCCACCCCATACATGAATGGCTTCTTTTGAAGCTTCCACCTTGGTACAGGTGAGCATCTTTGTCTCTGTCTTACTCTGCTTTGTGCTGCTATAACAGAATACCACAGACTAGGTAATTTATATAACGAACAGAAATGTATTGGCTCATGGTTCTGGAGACTGGGAAGTCCAAGACTGAAGGGCTGACGACTGGCAAGGGCCTTCTTGCTGTGTCATCCCACGGTGGAACAGCACAGAGAGGGCAAGAGTGTGCCAAAAGGGGGACAGACTAGTCCTTTTATAAAAAATACTTTAATAACAAACCCACTCCCATGATAACAACATTAACCCATTCCTGACGGTAGAGTCCTCGTGGCCTAATCACCTCTTAAAGGTGCTACATCTTAATACTGGTAAGACGGCAATTAAATTTCAACATGAGTTTCAGTGGGGACCGGCATTCAAACCACAGCAGTCTCAAATACTGGGCTTGCCGTGGAAGAGGAGGGTGATCTTTAAATCATATAGATTTTTTCTTTTTTTTTTTTGAGATGGAATTTTGCTCTTGTTGCCCAGGCCAGAGTGCAATGGTGCAATCTCGGGTCACCGCAATCTCCGCCTTCTGGGTTCAAGTGACTCTCCTGCCTCAGCCTCCGAGTAGCTGGGATTATAGGCATGCCTATATATATAGCCACCACACCTGGCTAATTTTGCATTTTTAATACAGATGGGGTTTCTCCACATAGGTCAGGCTGGTCTCAGACTCCCGACCTCAGGTGATCTGCCCGCCTCGGCCTCCCAAAGTGCTGGGATTACAGGCGTGAGCCACCACGCCTGGCCAGAATGTTCTTTAAAAACAGGGACAATCCCATGAAGTAAACTTACATTGGAATGGTTAACAGGTAAAGTGATCCATGTGGCTAAAACAATAGACATTCACTGGCATCTAAAGTACATAAAGATGAGTACTTCAAGATCGTGCCACTGCACTCCAGCCTGGGCGACAGAGTGAGACTGTCTCACAAAAAAAAAAAAAAAAAAAAAAAGATGAGCACTTTCACCTCAAGAGTTGCTGGGCTCAGATGCTGAAGGCACCCTGACGGAACTGTAAAGACACCAGCCTCTGGAGTTTTCATCTCCGGAGTTTTCACAGCCAACAGCATTCCTAGGTAGGCTGGCTGTGAACACGTCCAGTTGGAGGGTAAAAAGAACGACCTGTGAATGCTCCATAGGTCTTCGAATATGTTAGTAGACACGACTTCATGCCAGTTGCACAGCCTTGAATATATCCTAGTCTATAACCTTGGGCTGCGAGTGGCTTGTGTGGTCATCTGTCCATCTCTCAGTTGGGCGAGAAACTTGAGGTCCTTTCTGAGAGGTGGCCCTGGCTCTTCTTGAGACCCGCTACTCTTCTTCAAAGTGCATTTTGTATGGGTGGGTTTTCACTGCAGGTCCTGGGCAGACAAGTGCTAGTGCCCAGTGTTGGGGAGCAGGGTAGAGGTGTGGCCGCTACCTGGCTGGGCCTGGACTTGGCAGCCTTCCTTCATGGCCCCCAAACACAGTCCGTTCCATAGTTTGTTCTTGATGTGTCAGCTTTGTGTCCCCGTGAGAACAATGGGCTCCTTGAGGACAGGCATTGCATCTTCCGGTCTCTTCCCTAATGCACCCCACCGCGCCCAGCATAGACAGCAGGGGGTGCAAGCAGTCAGACGAGGAGGGCTCCCATTACGAGCACGGGACCCAGCCCGTTACCTGGATGCTATGTTTCCCATGTAAACTGAGCAATACCCAATTCTAAGGAACTGTTCTGAGGACTAAATTGAATAGCAAAGATAAATCAAAATTTATTTTTAATAATTTTAAATATAAATATTAAATTCTTTTTATATTAATATATAATTAAGATATAATATATAATTAAATTTATAAATAATTAAAAATAAAAATAAATTTAGTAAAAATAAATAAATGGAAAAGTAAAAAATAAATTGACATGAAGTGAAGGTCAATCAAAATGGACTAGCTTGGCCAGGCGCAGTGTGGCTCATGCTCTCAATCCCAGCGCTTTGGGGGCCGAGGAGGGAGGATCGCTGAAGTCCAGGAGTTCAAGACCAGTCTGGGCTACACAGCAAGATCCCGGCTCTAGCAAACAATAAAAATTAGCCGGGCGTGGCGGTGTCCACCAGTGGTCCCACCTTCTCGAGAGGCTGAGGCGGGAGGATCGCTCGAGTCCTGGAGGTCGAGGCTGCAGTGAGTCGATTTCGCGCCATTGCGCTCCCGCCTGGGCGACAGCGGGAGACTCCTCAAACATAGAATTTTAAAAAGGCCAGCTCGACTGCCGCGGGGGTCGCGTCCTCTCCATCCCCGACCTCGGACCCACCCCGCTGGGTAC
>NW_012117154.1:8655676-8683434 GCF_000951035.1 Colobus angolensis palliatus
GCGGGCGTTTGCTGCGCGACAGACGCCACCTTCTTGCTTCGCGAAGCGTCGCGAACTCCGAGGCCCCGCTCTGCGCTGCAGTCCTGGGCACACGGACTCGCGCCGCTCCCGGGGCGGGGAGAGAGCCAGGAACCTCCCGCTGCGGTCCAGGGTTGCCGCGCGGACCCCAGAGGTTCCTGAATCGCACTGAGCTCCCAGGAAAGGAAAGGACGTTCCCAGGATTAGAGAAGGACGGAGAGCAAACTCGAGAGACCCCGTTCCCTTTAGCAGTCAGCTGCCTGTCTCCCCATCCCACTCAGCCCTAGGCAAGCACGAATCTACCTTCTGTCTTTGTTCCAGACACTGCACGTGAGAGGAATTACTGCTTCCAGGATTTTTTTCTTAACTTTTGTCTTAAATATTTTGACCGATGTGTCTTGGTGTAGATCTCTTTGTATTTATTTTGCGTGGAGTTTACTGAGCTTCTTGCATGTGTACGTTAATGTTTTTCATTACATTGGCAAGTTTTCAACCATTATTTCCTTGAGAATTTTTTCTGCCCTTTTCTGTCACTCCTCTCTTTCAGATACTTCCATTATAAATATGTGCGTCGTGCTTGATGGTGTCCCACAGTGCTCTAAGGCGCTGTTCATTCAGTTTTTCTCTTTTCTTCAGATGGCATAATCTCTCTCTTAATTCAAGTTTACATGTTCTCCCAGCCCAGAGCTACTTTTGAACCCCTCCAGTGACATTTTTCATTTTTTTTTTTTGACCCCAGAATTGACTTTATTTCTCTCCTCCTGTTCCTCCTCCTTTTAAAAATAATTTCTCTTTACTGATGTTTTCTTTTTGATGTGAGAATGTCATTATACCTTCTTTTAGTTCTTTAGACGATGGTCTCTGTTAGTCCTTGGAAGTATTTGTAATGGCTACTCTGAATTCTTTACATGTGGGCCCCTCAAAGCAGTCTCCGTTGCCTGGCTCAAGCTTTCCTAGTTCTTTGAATGTATCACTTTTTGTGGAAAATTGGGCGTTTTGGATAGTCCTATAGCAACCAGGGATTAGTATTTGCTTGATTACTTTGTTTATTGATCTGGCATTGAACTGTGTGACTTCTCTCCTCGTCCCCTTCCAGCTGTGTGTAGCCTCTGATGTGCCCCCTTGTTGTTGTTGGGTTTTTTTTTTTTTTCTCCTTCCTCTGTTTATCTTTTAGCCTGGCTACTTGGATCTGCTTAAGCTCCTTACTGGTCAGCAATTGTTCTTAACATCTCCTTGGCCAGTGGGTTTTTGCCCTTTACCACTGGATACCTCCGGCTTGGAGGTGGCTGTCAGGTTCAGCGTGTTCATGTTTTTGACCTCCCTTCTGCCCTCGGAGAGGCATAGCCAAGGACTGGTAGCTTACGGAGTCCCTCTGCTCACTCCTGGGAGGGTGCATCCGCGAACACGCGCACAGCCTCCAGACTGCCAGGGATGCGACTTCCTGGGAGTTGTTCCTGGGTCAGAGGGGCTTACCGTCTACCCAGGAGCCTTGGACACCCTGCCCTCTGCACCCATCACCACCCAGAGCTCCTTCCTGGTCAACAACACCCTTAGGCGTGAGAGCCCTCACAGGAGCTGCAGATGAAGTGAGCCCCCTCTGGCGGAGCTGTGGAGTTCTTTTTTGCAGTCCGCCTCTCCTGGGCGGGAGCTCCATGTCAGGACACCAGAGATGGGGCAGGAGCGGCTTCAGCTTCTCAGGTGGCATCTCTCTCTACTAGCAGGAGAAGGGTGCGCCCCTAGTTGTCTTGGCTCATTGCAACCTGCGCTGTGCTGGTGGCTGAGGTGGGGCTGAGCGGGTCCCAGTGTTCTGATGTCCCTGCCTGGGGTGGAAATTAGAAAATAGAATTATCAGACAGAAACTAAAAAATAAGTGTGTCTGAAAATGGGAAAGACATAATTCAGGAATCATAGAAATGAAACAAAGAGCCGTTAAAAAGACTTGGCAAATTTGAAGATAAAAGCAACAGATAGAACTTGTGTATATGGAAAATATAGTCATTGAACTTGAATATGGAATAGACAGGTAAAAAGGATTTCTAGTGTTTAATCAGACAATGACATTGTAATCCTTGAAACACATTCAAATGATGTAACAGCGTTTTTTAAATTAAGCTCCAGAAATATGCATTAATGAGGTATAAAGTGCCACCATGGAGAATGTCCCAGGTACGGTGGGAAAAGCAGTCGTATGCCATATACCAACGTACATTCATGATCTGGAAGGCTGCACGCGCCACCCCTTGTCCCCGCCTGGGCCCTGTTTGCCTGTGAGGCCTCAGCCTACCTGTGCTGCCTCAGCCACCTGCCCACCCATTTGAAGGCTGCCCTGGTCTCCAGCACTGTTGCCCTTCGAGTCTGATATTTTCCCATGTACCGACTTTTTTGTCCCTGCCACGTAACCCCCAAGACCAAGGGTTCTTCCCTCAGGTGCTGTGGCTGAGGGCGCCTGGGGAGCAGCAGTCCAGCCGGGCACCTCTTGGTGCCCTAGCTGCCTTCTGCCCCACCCGCACCCTGTCTCGTCTGTAATGTGAGGGAGGCCACATTTTACCTCTACCTTCAGGGTTTTCAGTTTGGGCCTGAGATTTAGACTCAAGTAAAACAGATAAACAGGAGAAAAGCATACACATTCGTTGAAGTTTTATGTGACATGGGAGCCTCATAGGGAAATGAAGACAAGGAAGTGGGAGACCTTTGTGCTTTTGTGAGAGGGTAAGAGGTTGAATGGAGGTGGCTGTGGAAAACTAAACCGCTCAGGGAGGCGGGCTGCAGGAGGGGAGGGGTTGTGTTCACCAGGTGTGTCTGTACAGAGTGCTTTTGGCTCCTCTCATCCGTCCCTGATGATAAGATTGTCACTTTCCTTCTGGTGTAAGAGGGCATCTTCCATATGGGGATTTTATCTTCTTTCAGGAAAAACAGGGAGGGGGTTAATGTGCCCTCTTGGTACCTGCTATATTTTTAAGTGCCTTTAGCTCAAAATAATTCTTTTGCCAAAGTGACGTGTTTTGGGGTGGCCTACTGCGACACCCCTCAGAAACCTCTGTTGAGGTTGATGCTGCCTTCCCTGCCAAGGTCAGTGAGGCTTGCACGTGAATGGGCCAGGCAGCACGGGGGTCAGGGACTAGGGGTTCTGTCTTATAGTGTGGTCGACAGCTGACTTGGAGGAGCTGAAATCTTCACGTAGGGATGAGTGTGGCTCAGAAACAGACCTGGCAGAGGGGCCGCTGAGATGACTGGTTCTGATGGGGTATGGTCATTGTGAGCTGAAGGGGCCGGCAGGCTGGGAGCTGCCTCTCCTTCATCTGCTCAGCTGCAGGTTTCTTCTGCGGCACAGGAGGATGTTGTAGAAACAGTAAGACGAAACGGTTGGGCAAGAAATTTGGTTCTTGAGATACTGGTCCTGACTCCTGAAGCCCGTCTGGTGATTTCAGGCAGGGGACAGGTGGGCCTGGGCGCTGCGCATCTGTCCTGGAGCTCTGGGACCGGAGGCTCCTGCTCTTGGAGGTGAGGGTTGTTCCCCCCAGGTCCTCCCAGGCAGAGAAGCTGGGGAATCCGGGTTCTTGTCCTCTGTCTTCTCCTCACCTTTAACTTCCCTCTGAAACCACAGAGCAAGTCTCACACCTTTCTTTTCCTTCCTTTTTTGTTGGGGATGTTAGGACTGGGCGTTCATCAACACCAACATCTTTGCCAGGACCAAGATAGACCCCAGCGCCTTGGTGCAGAAGCTGGAGCTGGACGTGAGGAGTGTCACTTCCGTCAGGAGAGGTGAGGCAGTCTTGAGTGCGTGGGTTGCCATGCTGATACCCAGCAGATCTGGGATCACTCACTCACACAGCCGAGGTCTCAGCAGCTTTCCAGCTAACCTGTACCTACCTGACAATGTCCTTGAGCAAGGGATGCCCCTGGCTGTTTGTTGGGGCGATTCCCCAGAGTAGATTGCAGCTGTGGTTTTGCCCCTGGGCTGCATCTTGTCCCCCCAGCTACGCAGGGACTGCCCTGCATCCTGGCAGCAGCGCTAAAGCCACAGGAACTTGGGCTTCTTTGGTGACCAACAGGGTTTGAACTATTTTCTCCGTGTGTGCTGATTCTCTCATGGTCTGTCTCTATGTTTGGGGCAGTTTTGATCCCTTTTCTTAAACAAGTGCTTTATGTGTTGCAGAGGTTAGCTGTTTATCATTTTGTACAAATAACTCATTAGGGTTTAGATCCTGAAGCCCAAGTGGGGTCCTGTCAGTTTCATCAGAGCCATGCGCCGCCCTTCCCTGTCTGCTGGTTGTGCTCCTTGCAGTCCTGCAGCACACACGTCAGCCTGGCCAGGGAGAGGGCCCGGGAATTCGCACTCACTCCAGTGTCTGGAGCTTAGCAGGGAATGCAGTCCCCTGCACCTCCTGCTGAGCCTGAGGTGTTCCAGAGAGTTCCAGGCCACCATGCTCAACGCCAGGAGTGTTGCCTTTCTGGCTGGAGGGTGGTGACACAGTGTCGCTCCCAGGGATAAATCCAGGAAAGAGCTTCCTTCACTCATCTAAGGGAGTCCATGAGGGGCACAAGGAGTACTTTTTACATCTTGACAGCCTCAGAGAGCAACAGGTTGTGGAGGGAAAGGGCCTGGCTGTGGGTGCAGAGCTCGACTTTTTACATCTTGACGGCCTCGGAGAGCCACGGGTTGGGGAGGGAGAGGGCCTGGCTGTGGGTGCAGAGCTCGACTTTTTACATCTTGACGGCCTCGGAGAGCCACGGGTTGGGGAGGGAGAGGGCCTGGCTGTGGGTGCAGAGCTCGGGGCACCAGTGTGACAGTGAAGACTGCACTTGACTTCACAGTCCGCAGAGCTGGGAGTGTCAGGACAGGGCACGAGCCAGGTCTGGGGCCTGTAGGCAGCCGGTTGAGAGCGTGGGCTCTGGGCCTCTGCTCCTCACTGCCTGGTAGCCTCTGGCTGCACACTTGATCACTCTGGGGCCTGGGTTTTGCATCTGTCAAAGGTGGTAACAATATTTATCTCCTAAGTTCTGGCAGTTTTGAGGTTGAGATGAGTTAGTTGGTGTGAAACGTTTAAAACAGTGCAGTGAAGGCTGTGGAGGTGTCCGCTCCGCATCTGTTGAATGAGGCTGGTCTGGCGGCAAGGCTGGGGATGAGTAGGTTTTGCAGCTGCCCAGAGGTGGCCAGCCTTAATTCCTTGGGCGCAAGTCATGTGATTGTGGGTGCTTTCGGACCCTCAGCTCCATTGTCCACAAAGCGGTGACAGACATAGCTCATAGGTGCTGAGGGCTTCACTGTGCCTCTAGAAAGATCCAGGTACATTTCACCAGTGCTGGTTTCCTGCGCCTTCTCTCCGAGGAGGACCTGGTGAGCTGACCAGGCCACGTAACTCCAGAGAGAAGCTGTGCCTTCCAGCCAGAAGCCTCGATGTTGTGGGTGGTCTGCCCGAGCTGTGCGCTCCCTGATTGCTGACGAGGCCACTGAGGCTGTCCCCAAGAGGAAGGGAGTCATGGGTCTCACTGACCCGGCTCTGGCCTGAGCTTCTCAGAGAAAGCTGCTCTTTCACACAGCGGCCTCTTTCCTCTGCCTTTTCTTGGCCCTCTCCCTTCAACCCCTGTGGCTCATCTGGTCCCCAAGGCCACCTGCTGCACTGACCCTCACGTCCCCTTTTCCCCTCCTAGTTGAGGAAGGCGTCACACTCACGACCCCTCTTGCCTACCAGGGAAACTCCTCATTAGCAACATCTGGCCTCGCCGTGTTCTTGGGCCGAGGTCACGCCCAGCAGCCCTGTGGCCTCTCCTTTGAGCCACCCTGGATCTTCTGGTTTTGTTTGTTTGTTTGGAGATGGAGTTTTGCTCTGTCACCAGGCTGGAGTGCAGTGGCGTGATCTTGGCTCACTGCAACCTCCGCCTCCTGGGTTCAAGTGATTCCCCTGCCTCAGCCTCCCGAGTAGCTGGGACTACAGGCACATGCCACCATGCCCAGCTAATTTTTGTATTTTTAGTAGAGATGGGGTTGCACCACGTTGGCCGGGATGGTCTCGATCTCTTGACCTCGTGATGTGCCCGCCTTGGACTCTAGGTGCTGGGATTACAGGCATGAGCCACCACGCCTGGCCAGGTCTTTGTTTTCTGTAAGCTCAAACCTCATTAATTTAGAGTAACTGGTGGGAGAGGGTAGAAGCTTGAACTTTTTGGTGTCAAAGATTGATTTCAAATTTCAGAACCGCGTTATAATAGTAGAGCATAGAAATATTTTCTTGAAGTAATTGAACGATAAGTTGAAAAAATTTGAAGATTCTGTTGATTGCGAGTCCATTGGGTAATTGATTTTTTTCTTAATTCACATACCCTTATTTGTGCATAAAAACCTTAAAGCTTGTGCCGACCGGACTGTAGCATGGCCCGTTCTGGTGCTCCCCAGCCCTGAGCTTGGGCTGACTGTAGCCTGGCCCATTCTGCGCTCCCCAGCCCTGAGCTCGTGCAGTATGGACCGTAGCGTGGCCCATGCTGGCGCTTCCTGCTTGTGTGCAGTGTTTCCCATAGCTCGCCTGGAGGGGCACAAGGATGGGAATTATTTGAGCTGTGTGGCAGGGTCAGGGTTTTGGGTATTGGGGCCTTGGCCTGGGGATGAACTTAGTGGCTCTGGCCAGGAGCCGGTGGCTTCGGGCACTGCCCATGGCCGTGATTTCTGCCTCGGTGCCCCAGGGGGATTCAGGAGAAGGTGCTCCAAAATGGTCCCTTGGAGGTTGTCCCTGAGGTGCGTTCCAGGTGGCCGTCCTGTGGAGGGGGGTGTTCTGAGCTCATTGCCGCGGGCCCCCATCACAGCCATCCTGGAGCGAGGCCTCTGGCCAGCCATCTTTGTCTGTGGCTCTCGGCCCAGGGTTCTGGTGCATGTTCCTTCCACCGCCTGCTGTGGGTTCTCTGCCCTGAAGAGTCCTGGGCTGGATAAAGGGGACCGTTGGACCTCACAGAGGGCTCAGTCGGGGGGACAAGCCTCCACTTCCCCTGGGATGTGAAGCGCCGGCTTGGCAGGGTGGCAGGGGTGCCTGGCCCCATGGGTGGGGCCTGCAGACCCTCAGAGGAGCAGCCCCACAGGCGGAGCGGCTTGCCCTGGTCTGGAGGTCCCAGCCCCTTTTCTTCGGGCTTCCGAGGTATCCAGGTGCCTCACTGGGCTCCTTTGCATGTTGGCTGCTCCTCACCACGTTCCTCCCCTGTCTCCAGGAGCAGTTCTGTTTTTTTGGTGTGGTCTCCTCAGCTCCTGATTGGCTGGTGCCCGGGGTCCCTACCCCCCCCCAACCCTGGGCTTGTGCTGGGGCCTGGGCCCAGGGCAGGCCCATGTCATGCAGATACTGCATCCTGTGACTTGGCCGCCACCCCTCAGTGACCCGCCTGGCCATGGAGGTGAGGTGGTGGCCTGTGGGTGCCTGTCTGCCTGGATTAGTGCAACATCAGCTTCCCAAGATGTGTCTCATCGTCCTTGCCCTGGCCTGAGTCAGAAATAGCACTGCATGCCGCATCTCTGAACAAGGAGCCGGGTGGCCCAGGGGAGGGGTCTAGGCTGTGGCCCCTCACTTGGTGGACATCCGTGTGCCCATCTGCGCCCCTCTATGTTTTTTTGAAGCCCTTGGGATCCCAGCTCGCCCGGAAGCCACATCTGCCCCCAGTTCCCTTCCTGTGCCCTGGGGCCTGCCTTACCATTACAGGTGGGCCCTGCATCCTGGGAGGGACCCTCTGAGCTCTGCAGCCTCCTGCCATGGGAGGAGGAGGGCATGGGTGCAAGGCTGAGGCTGGCCCAGAGTCCCCCCCCGCCCCAGCTCTCTAAGACCCTCTGCACCTCCCCAGCAGGACTCCGCTTTGCCTGTGGGCTGGGCTGTGCATGCAGGGTTTTGTGGCAGCCTGTGGACCCCATATCGAGGCTACAGCTCCTCCGTGTCTGCTTTGGGGGTGGCGAGGGACCTGTGGCAGAGCTGGGTTGAGCACCCATCTCCTGAGTCTCCCCCCACACAGTGCCACCTGCTGTGCGTGCTGTGCAGCCCACTCTAGCTGGCGCAGTGAGCTTGTGCAACACCAGAGCCTGGCAGCCGGCCGGGTGTCCAGTGGTGGCTGCATCCTCCAGCCTTGGGCACGGCGCCAGTCCTTGGCATCAGGCAGTCCGGGGAGCTGGTCGTGCAGCATCATGTGGTCCAGGGAGCTTGTCCTGGAGCATGCTTAGGATTGGATTTCTAGTTCTGTGTTCCTTCATGCCAGAAAATGAACCCACCTGTTTTCAAACAGGCACTCGGGACTCAAGCCCAGAGACACAGGCAGGGTGGGGCGAGGCCTGGCGTGGACTCAGAGCCGGGTGGGGCTGGGGGCCCCTGGAGCAGAGGGTGGAGGGAGGCCTGTCACCATTGCTGGAGAGGGAGCTCACAGCACGGTGGATGGCTTTTGGGGGCGTGGGGACCATGAGAGGCGCCGGTGGGGTTACAGGATTTTGGAGGTGTTGCTTTTCTGGCCAGATACCTGTGGCCGGTGGCACCTTTGCTCGAGTTTTGCCCAGGGCCGCTGGGCTCGTTTCACCCGCTTGGCCTGGCAGGCCGTGCTAAGCTTGTGCTACTGCTACTGGCCTGGATCCCATGGCTCCAAGGGAGACTGGAGTCGGGCGTGGAGTGGCGAAGGGTGTGTGTGAGCAAGTGTAGGGTCCGGCCGTTGCAGGCCAGCGCCAAACCACCCGCAGCCCCTGCCTTGGCTTCCTCCCAGAGCTTGTTGGTGCCCAAGGTCCAGAGGGGCCCGAGGTGGCAGGGCCTGGGTGTGTGCACACCCGGCCGGGCCGTGACAGCGCCTGGGCTCGGTCCCAACCCCACTTTGAGATTGGAGTGGGTGTTGGAAGCAGGGAGAGGCCAGGCAGCAGGAGCAGGCATCTCTGAGCCTGCAAGAGTGAGAGTGCAGAGAGGCTGGGTCCCCAGCCCTGAGGTGGGCTGCTGTTTGTTCCCGCTCCTCCTGGCTCTGGAGCATGCAGCTGTGGCTCCCCTCGCACGGCCTGTGGCCCTGCCCGGGGCTGCTCCTGATCTGGGAGTGGATTGTGGGCCGTGGGCCATGGGCCCTGGACCTAGCTGTCAGGAGTGTCAGGCCCGGCAGTCACCCCAATATGGGGTGGACCCTAGGGACACAGCCCAGGCGGTCCTGCACATAGGCTCCTCCAGAGGAACCCGGCACCCTTGGCCGGGTGGACACACTGCTGTCCGAGTCCCCAAAGCGTGGCCCCAGCCCCACCTACTCCCCAGAGCCCTCTGTGCAGCAGCAGCAGCAGGCCAGAGCGCACCGCGGGGCCAGACCTGAAGCCGCAGAGGCCTGCTCTTAGATGCCGGGCCCAGGACACCCACCACCACCATTGCTGCTCTGGCAGCCACTCCTGCCGCCTCCGCCTCCGCCTCCCCGCTGTGTACAACCTGCTACTGTTGTCAGTGGAGCACATCTGCAGGCGTGTTGGACTGGGTGACGAGGCCACCAGGCTGTGGTGCAAGGACACCCGGAGCTCCTGCACCCGGCCCTCGGGCAGGGCTGGCTCTCCCAGTCAGCACAGGGCGATGCCCAGGTGATCGTGCCTGCTTAGACGCCACTCCACCCCCAGGCACCTGCGGTGGAGGGAGCCACCTTGGCCTCCTGGGCGTCCCTCTGCACTGGTGATCTGCCCAGCAGAGGGCAGCAGAGCTGTGTCCTTCTCAGGTCAGCCCAGGTGTGGGCCAGTCCCGGGATAGAGATGCAGGCTCTCCCTCCTGCCTTGCACAGTGGAGACTTGGGAAGTCCCAGCTCCTCATCAGACAGTACAGAATGCCTTAGACTCTGGGCTTACAGGGTTGTCTTCAGGGATTTTTTTTTTTTTTTTTTTTTAGTAGAGACGGGGTTTCACCATGTTAGCCAGGATGGTCTCGATCTCCTGACCTCGTGATCCGCCCGCCTCGGCCTCCCAAAGTGCTGGGATTACAGGCTTGAGCCACCGCGCCCGGCCAGGGATTTTGTTTTTTTAAGAAAACTGAAAATGGCAGGAAATGAACCTTGCCCCACCCTGCCTGTGTCTCTGAGCTTGAGTCCCAGGTGTCTGTCTGAAAACAGAATGGGCTCTTTTTCTGCTGTTTTCCAGTATCTCAAAAAAAAAAAACCTTTTTCTACTATTGTGAAGTCAAGGGTGTGACAGAAACCATGCAGAACATACTTGTTACTTATATGTACTCCCAAGTTAAAATAAGAACAGACCGACGGGGAGGTTACGTTGGAGATGGCTCCGTGGAAGTGAGGCTTGGAGTCAGATGGCCTCGGCTCGGCCGCAGCTCCCTGTGTCGTCTGCCTTGGCTGCGTGGTGCAGTGGCTGGGAGTGGGGTGCCTTCTTACCTGCGCTCCTGTGGAGGGTGTGGCCGTGCCGACCGGTATGTTGGGAGCCCAGTGACTTGTTTCTTAAGCCGGGCATCCTCGTGAGCCACGTGTTGTTGAGATGCTAGACCAGGGGTCAGAGGCGTGGCCCACGCCAGTCCATCTGGGAGTGTGGCCCTGTTGGTGGTGCTTCTCAGGCCCATGGTCACGTAGTCACATGGTGCCATGCTGAGGCATTTGGCTTGGACCAGACATAGTGCTGTTTCCTGCCATCTTAGTGGGAGTCAGGAGCCAGCCAGGGCCTCGGGGGTTCTAGCCTCCTGCACCTCCTTGCCGGTGTCCTCAGGGTTTCTGCGATCAGCTCCTTCACCTGTGGGGGAGGGTGTTGGGGACTGCTGTAGAACTGCGATGGGTGTATCCTCATAGAACTTGGGGCACAGAGACCGGCCCAGGCAAGTATGCCCGGCACCTGCCTGAGGATCACAGGGACTCCAGCTGCTGCCCGTCCTGGAGCACGTGACGGCGACTGGGCACACGTGTCGTGGGCACAGTGCAGCCGGCTAAGCCTTTGTCGGATTAAAGTTGCCAGTTGGATTTAAAGGCCTTAAAAATGGTTTAAACACACAGCAGCAGCAGAACACACAGGAGAAGATTCCCCTGGGCTCGGCCAGTCTCTCCTGTGCCTGTGTCTCGTGGCCTGGCTCCTGTTCACTCAGCTTGAGATGAAACCGCGGCCGCTGCCATACTGGGCGCAGAGGAGCTCCCATTGCCTGGTGGCGCTGAAGCTCACAGCCATCCACGGGGCCAGCACCTCATGGCATCACGCAGGGAGACAGGAGAGAGGCAGGGAGAGTGGGCATGGGTGGGCCTAGCTTGCCACACAGCCCCGGAAGAAGCAAAGGGACAGGCTGTGGATATGGCCCCTTGCCTGTCCTGTTCAAGTCCCGGCTCTACCATCTGGATCCAGGGGCTGAGTCCTCAACGCACAGGGTGAACAGCCATGTCCTTGCCACCGTGCCCCACTCACCGTCATGCCTGTGGCTGAGATTTGAGGGTTAGGGATCAACCTTTATCTAGAATTACTTTTGTAGAAAATAACATTTCATAATTGAAAAAGTAGCGCATATGCACACATTGCAGAATAGGCAAATATGCACCATTGGGAGATAAAAGCCAGGCCCTGCCCCTAGAACCGCCCGAGCACGCCGTGTGGGCACCATCTCTCGCCACCCGAGGGCGCTGTGTGGGCACCGTCTCCGGACCACACGTGTTCTTGCCCAGGCCTGCTGCCTGTGCTGATCACTAACTGGGGTGGGACGTCTCAGGAAAGGCCCTTGCCTTAGCTAGCAGCATCTTCAGGAGCCCTTGCTGCTCCGTGTCTGAGCAGGGTTCGCTGGCCGTGTGTGGCTGTTGTGGGCCGGGCCCGTCTGGATCTCACTGGCTCACCGAGGTCCCTAGGCCGCCGTCTTGGGCTTGCGCTGCTCACCACCCGGGAAGCTCGGCCACTGCCTTTTTCTGTTTGCCAGACAGCAGTCGGCAGCTTCCCTGGCCGCTCAGGGAGTGACTCCACTCATCAGAGCTGTCTGCTGTCAGGGCTAATGTTTAAGTTGTTTCTGGAACTTTCACATCAGAGTGTGTGACCCGATCACCTTGGACCTGGCCTGGGGGTTCCCAGGAGCCGCCTTCCATCACTAGAAGGTTGGCCCCAGGGCCCTCCTTCTCCCCTGCAGGTCTGGCCCCAGCTGCTTCAGGACCGCCCTCCCAAGGGGCATGCTGTGCCCAGCAGAGGTCTTTTGTCTGGGTGGACAGTTGGGGTTATGTGGCCCCGCGGGACCCTCCCTCGTTTGGGGTGCTGCTCTGTGGGTGTCCGTGTCATGTGCTCCGGGCGCCCTCCTGCCCAGGAGACAGCGGGGCGGTGTCTGAGCATGTGGGTTGCTATTTCTAAACCTGGCACTTGGAGCTTGGTGGCTGGAGCTATTTAAGGCTCTCGACATGTTCTGTTGGTGGGGCCTGGCTGGTAGCATCCTGCTGAGGCATCCTGCACGTCGCTGTCCTCCTCGACAGCTGGGGTGGGAGGGCAGCTGAGTGTTTTCAGATGGAAACAGGAGTGAGCAGGGACGGGCTGGGGCCCTGGACGCCACTGTGTTCTGGGCATGGCACCCATTCTGACTTGCAGGCACTGTCCTGAGGCTAGCAGGTCCCCAGGGCCCTGCCTCTGGCAGCCTCCCCCTTGGTTCCCCACCTGGTGTGTTTTCCAAACCCCGCCTGGGAAGGCCCAAGCTGAGCCTGTGCAGCAGGCTCTCCTGGTTCACTCCTCAGACCCTCCTCCTAATGGGAGGTGGCAGTGAATGCCCTCCTGGCTACAGGGCTCTCCCTTCCCCTTTGGGCGTGTGGCCGGCCTGTCACGGTCAGGGGCCCCGTGCAGCTGTGGGTAGGACCCGTGGGCAGCGGAGGCCTGGGCACTGTGATTTTCTGATGTGCTTGTCCGAGGAGTAGGCAGGTCGTGGAGGCTCTTGTGAGATTCCCTAGGGGGGCCCCCAAACCAACTGAACCCACCAAGTGCTGCGAGTGGCTGTACCTCCTGGGGCAGGATGCCTCTAGGTGAGTAGGACAGCCGCTGCTTCGGGCACCATCCCCGGCGGTGGGGCCCTGTGTCCAGGCGTCGGGAGCCTGTCCTGTGTTGACTTAGGACTGAAGCAGTCCTCTGGGGCTCCCTCCTTTCCAGGTGGGACGGGTAGTTTGGGCAGATGCCGAGGACACAGGCCAGGTGTGGCTGCAGGAGGCCAAGAGAGCCCTCTGGCCCCGCAGCCCGGGTTCCTCAGTGCAGTCGCATGACCTTGGCACTCTGCATTTCAGTGTCCCTGGGTAGCGCCACCCCTCAGGGAACACTTGGCTGTGACTGCTCTTCCCTGCGGCGCTGTAAACCTCGGCCGCACCCCAAGGCCTTGCTGAAGCCCTCAGTCCCAGTAGCTGTGGATCCTTTGGCATTTTCTGCATCACGACCATGCCATGTATGGGGACGGTGGTGGTTCTGTCTCTGGCTTCTCCGTTCTTAGGCCTTTGACATGTTTCTCTTGCCTGCTTACCCTGGCTGGGAGCTCACAAGACCGCAAGAAGCCACACTGCTCCCGGAGTGCCGCATCCACCGCTGGCTGCGCTGCCCGTGGGGGTTCTGGAGGGTCCTTGTGGGGTGAGCTGACATTGGGGGTGGTTATGGAGTGTGCCGGGAGCCTGCTGCCGTGTCTGTGGAGAGAATCCTGTGGGGTTTGGAGCCCACGTTTCTTATTTGTATCAGCTCTGTGACACTTGCAAGACCAGATCCCGTGGTCTCTGCATCTTCTGGTCGGTGGGTTGCTGAGAGGATCAGAGGGGCCGAGCGTTCTGCGGGCGCCATGCACAGGCTGTCTCGGGTGCTCCTGGGGACCCTTCTCTCAGAGGCCCTGTCTCCCAGGCCACCTTCTCTCGGGGGGAGTGTGGAGCCCCTGGCTGGGGTGGATGGTGTTGGCTGGAGGGTGGGGGCTGCCCGACATGGTACTTGGGGAACTCTGGCCATCGACAGATTTGTCTGTAGTTTTGAATGCCCACCCTCAGGTCCTGGGAGAAGGGAGTTGAGGTGAGCCATTTGCCTTTCCTCGGAACAGCAGAGGTGGGCACAGGGACCGGCGGTGGAAACATCCTCCGGCCCTGCAGCCTGGGTTCCTCAGTGCAGCAGCATGACCTTGGCGCTGTGCGTTTCAGTGTCCATGAGTAGCGCCACCCCCCAGGCACTCTTGGCTGTGACTGCTCCTCCCTGCTGTGCTGCTGGTACTTTCCTCACTGCAAACCTCGGCCGGGGGTGTCTGCTGATGCGGACCCTGGATGGCAGTGCCTGGTTTGTTCCAGTTTTGTTCCAGGACGCTATCTTTGACCAGGACAATTTGTCACCAATTTTGAAAAGATCTTTGAGTTTTTCTTTAAAATGGACACCTGATGACAAACATGTAGTATAAAGAAGGAAGAGGCCGGGGACGGTGGCTCACACCTGTAATCCCAACACTTTGGGAGGCAGAGACAGGTGGATCACTTGAGGTCAGGGGTTTGAGACCAGCCTGGCCAACATCATGAAAAACCCCGTCTCTAGTAAAAATACAAAAATTATCTGAGTGTGGTGGTGCGTGCCTGTAATTCCAGCTGCTCCAGAGGCTGAGGCAGGAGAATGGCTCGAACCTGGGAGGCGAAGATTGCAAGATTGTGCCACTTCCCTCCAGCCTGGGTGACAGAGTGAGACTTGTGTCTCAAAAAAAAAAAAAAAAAAAAGAAGGAAGAAAGCTTGGAAAACAGAGAGGCAGGGGAACCTGGCCCTCCCACTGCCCCGCTCCCGGTCCCCTGTGCTGCTGCCGCTTCTCCCCGCTCCCGCGGTGCTGGGTGCGTGCACCCCCTTGGATGCTCGCCCACCAGTGCTCCCAGGGAAAGCTGTGCTTGCTTTCTCCAGCGTATTCCGGCAGCACTGCCTCTTTGTGAAGTTGTGCAAAGTAGCAAATGATAGATATTGTGAAAAACTCAATGCACATTACCCTTGAGTGACAGCCTCCCCGCTGCAGACGTCTTGATCTATCTGCTCCTCTCCTTTTTTTTTTTTCTTTTCTGAGGCGGGGGTCAGTGTCTTGCTCTGTGGTGCAATCTGGGCTCACTACAGCTTCGACCTCCTGGGCTCAGGCAGTCCTCCCCACCACTTCAGCCTCCTGAGCCGCTGGGACCACAGGCACACTGCTCCCAGCCCCCTATGTTTTTACAAGTCGGGGTGTGTCTGCCCCTGCCGCTTCCCTGGGCTGTGTTCTGGGGCAGCCTCACGTCACGGCTGCTGAGGTTTTGTTGTCCGGTGCACCCAGCTCTATAGGGAGTGTGGGCCGTCCTTGTGAATGTGAGTAAAGAATTTGTAGACCAGACCGCAGCGGTGGAGTTGCTGATCCAACTTGATGAACATCTGACACTTGACAGGCGTTGCCAGGCTGCCCACTGCAGACCCCGCCGGGAGCAGCACCCAAGTCGGCCTCCACCTGCGGCCAGTCCCTGTGGAGGGTACGGACGAGGTGTCTGCCGATGCGGACCCAGCCGGACCCAGCCGGCGGTGCCTGCCTCGTACAACGCGCGGCTCTTCGTCAGCAAAGCTCCATTCAGCCTTCATTGCTGTGAGCTGTCTGTATGTGCCTTTTCCTGGTTTTCTTTTCGGCTGTTGGTTGGTTTGAGAAAGCTATGCAGGAAGGAAGCAATCTCTTTTGTTAACTGCAGATGTCTCCCCCTCGTTGGTAGTTCTTTTGAATTTGTTCATGTTATTTTTTTCTCTGCGGAGGTTTAAAGTTTCTCTGTAGCAAATTCTGTGTTTTCTGTGTGTTTTGTGGCCCCTTTGTGTTCTCTGCAGTGCTTTTGTAGTGCCTTTTTAATGTATTTAGTCCATCAGGACTTTATTTTTGTGTATAAAGTGAGACGGATGATTCCCACTTCATTTTTCCCCAAACGGCCTGTCTCGCAGTGCATTTCGCTTGCATTCACCCAGAAGGCGTGGTGAGGAGAGCTTCAGCACCGTGAGATGCTGCTGGCTGGCATGTGCTGCTTCATCTCGTGACCTGGGTGGTGGTGGCAGCATCTGAGCGGCTCTGTAGGCCACAGCGTCTCCCAGCACCCGAGCCCGAGATGAAGCAGCACGTGCCAGCAGCATCGCATCTTGTGTTCTGTGCCGGAGCCTCATGCAGATCTTTGTGGGGTGAGAATCGTGGCTTGTTGATGGCGTGCGCGGAAAAGCCAGTCTCATGCTGATTTTCCTTCGGGTCCGTCGGAACACGTGCCCCGTGAACCGCATCACCCTACAGCCCAGCTCTGGTGAGCCTGGTTCTGTGTCTGCCGACCTGGTGAGGGCTGGGAACCAGGTGAGCTGCCTGCAGCGCACAGGCTTGCTGTGTGGCTGCCACATGTGGTGTCCTCCACTGTGCCTGGTTTACTGCATCTGTTCCCGGGACCCTTTGTTAGATCAGAGAGCCCAGGCAGCACCGTGGCAGCTGAGAAGGCCGTGGTTCTGGCGGGGCGGTTGGCTTGCCCAGGGTCCCCAGAATTGCACTTCCAGAGCGCGTGCCCTGGCTCCTGCGTGGCAGCGTCTCACCTTCACTTTTCTTGTCATGGGTTTTTAGGCAGCCTCTACCTGAGTGTGTGCCCATCCCTCTCTGTGCGGAGCCATTCAACTCATGCTGCAGATCTCTGCTGAGTCGGCCGGCGTTCCAGGGACCAAAGCCACCCCCAGGGCTCCGTGGCGAGTCAGCTCAGGGCTGGTTTCTAGTCACTCCCCGAGGGCAGGGCCGAGGCGGGATCTTCCAGAGTCAAGGATTAGAGAGGCTGTTCCTCGAATGGCCCTCGAGTCCTCCTCAGAGTGCCTCCCACTGGACTGGAGGGGCTGTCCCACATGGTCCGTCCCCACACGCTGCGTGTGAGCCGGGCACCTCTTTGCAGGTCGGCTCCGTGGCAGCTGCATCCTGGGCTCCTGAAGACTCAGGCGAGGGCATGGCTTCTCATCCTCCTCGTCTTCATCTCCACCATCCATCTGCCCTGTGCCTTGCAGTCCACCTCAGGTACAGGCGCTGTGGCAGCCAGGAGCACCCTGGGTACCACTGGGTGGTCCCAGGACGCAGATCGCAGGAGCCACCCCGTGGCTTTCACCCTTTGGGCTTGTTCACTGCCAGTAGCCACGGGTGGCCCCAGAGGGTTCCGCCGAGTGTGAGGAGGAGTGGATGGCACCTGCAGCATATTTCCCCACAGGGAGGCTCTGTCTTGGGGGGATCCTGTCTCAGCTTTTGGGGGGAATGAGGGTGTGAGCACCTCCTCTAGCCTTGCCTCGGGGGGGGTCCTGTCTCAGTTTTTGGGGGAATGAGGGTGTGAGCACCTCCTCTAGCCTTGCCTCAGCCACTGGCTGGGGTTCTTTAAGGTTCAGTTTAATGGGGACTTGCCCGTCTCCCCTGATGCCTTCGAGTCATGGACTGAGCGGGCCAGAAGGAGTGGCAGTGTCTGAGCCGCCTGTGCAGCAGGTGGCCTAGTGTGTGAAGCAGACAGGGCACAGGGCGCGGAGGAAGAAGCCTCTCTGCCCAGAGCGGGAAGCCGAGGTCACAGCCCTTCCAAGTGTGCACCCTTCAGCCTCAGCTCGGCCGGCCGGTCGCTTCTGTGACGGGTTTTTACCATCAGCTCTGGCTTGGTATTCCTGGTGCCCACTCGGACTGCCAGGCTCCATGTGAGACGCTCAGGCTGGGATGACGTGCCTCAGGGGTGGCCCCTGCTGCTGTCATTTTGTCACTAATCAGACGTGTTTGGTGACCTTCCCCTCCGCATAGCCACTGGGCTGTAGTGGTGGCGCTGCTGGGATCTGGGTGTGGGACGAGGCCCAGGACAGCGGCGGCTCTAGACACCCTTGCTTGAGGCCCAGCATCTGCACTCCCAGCCCAGCCCTCCTCCAAGCTGGCGTTGCTGCTGCACCCACAGGACACTCCTGTGCTTCTGCAGACCTGTGGGAGCTGTGTTGTGCTGGCCTTGTTGTGGGTAAATTTAGAAACCGGAGCAACTCGAGCTGACTTCACACTGTCCCCTTCACAGGTGGGGGTGCACCCACCTGCCCTGTCCCTGTGGCCCTGGGCCCACGGAGGAGAGAGAAGCGGAACCCACAGGGCGAGCCCCCTCTGTAGCTCGTGAACACGCGTCAGCCCATCCAGAGGCAGGAAGGGGAGGAGGCATGAACCTGTGCCAGGGCACTTCAGCGAGGGCGCCTTGGGCCCAGAAAGCAGTGGGAGCTGGGGGTCGTGGGGCCACTGCCAGCAGTTCCAGGCAGCCTCTGCTCCGGCTGCAGCATTCCAGGCCCTCTCCTCCTGCAGGAGTAGCGTGTTTGGTTCCTGTTTTCCTGGTGCCATGGCAATGGGGCTGGGGAGCTCCCTGGGGCCAGAGCCAGGAAGGGTCACTGTGCTGCGTTCCCGACCCGGCCTGCGCCCAGGCCTCATTTTCTTCATTCCGACACAACACAGGTCACTGTCCGGGTCAGTTTCCACTGGTGTTAGATTCATTTTTCTTTTGAAACAATTTCAGAACTACAGAAAAGCTGCAGAATCAGCCCCTCCCCTTTGTGGTCGGGAGCGAGAGGTCGGGGATGCAGTGGAGGAAAGTAGGTCAGCCCAGGCACACCGGGAAGCTGTGGGAGGGGATCAGATCCTGCAGGAAGGAGCCCTGGGCCTTGGAGGTTTCACACCAGCTCCCGAAGTGAAGTCTGAAATGCTGAGCGCAGCGACTGCCTTTCTCCAGGCAGGGCTTGCTTCTGCTTTGTTTTTCTTAGACGTGGTGGATTTGTTGGACAAGCCAGGAAGGTCTGCATGCATTAAAAGAGAAATTGGGAGATGTGTTCTGGGGAGAATGCGGCAGAGGCTGAACCGTCTTGGAAATAGTTCAGGCCGAGGAAACGGGGATGCCCTTGAGTCCCCTCTATTTTAGAGCAGACTAGAGTCAGAGACGCAGCACCCAGTGCCCTGTCCTGCTGTCCCCACCTGCATGGCCCTGCAGGCTCATCCCACCCCTGCCCCATTCCCTGAGCAAATGAGGCTCCTTTCCCCACCTGCCGGGCAGGTGTCTGAGCTCCGTGTGGACCAAGCACAGGGGCACCTGTGGAGTTCACTTTTGGGGACTCCCTGAGTGGGCCGCTTTGTGGGATCCAGGGATGGAGCCTCTGGTCCACTGAGCACGTCATCGGGCCTGGCAGGGGGCAGGGAGCAGGTACATCGCTGGGCCTCACGTGACCGTGCAGGATCTTGGGGATGTCCCCGTAGTGGCCTCTGCCCTGTTCGTGGCCCCCTTCATGAGCCGTTGGGTGTTCCTGCATGGCTTTGCTGTGGCCTGCCCTGACAGTCATTCGGGGCGTGGGTGGGAAGGAGGCCTCTGTGTTGGGACACCTGCTTTCCGGGGCAGGTCAGCAGTGAGTGGCCAGGCCATCGCTGCGGGGAGCCGCTGCTGAGACAGCCTCCCAAGCCGGGTTGAGGCTGCAGACGCCCCTGGTGCTGCCCAGAGCCGTGGAGCCTGAGAGGCTGGCACAGGACAGACCAGTTGCAGTGACTGCGGTGGCTCCACCGTCAGAACCTGCCCCAGCCCATTCTCAGGTCATGGGGGTGCCACCTGGACACGTTTTCTCACTCCCATGTTCTCTTTCCTCAGGTGCAGAGGCCAAGACCGTTTTGCCCAAGAAGGAGAAAATGAAGCTGAGGCGTGAGCAGTGGTTGCAGAGTAAGTCCATGCCTACATCTCGAGGCAGCTGCCGGCCCAGGTCCCATCCCATGGGCCCTCCTGTTCCCACAGCCACACGGTCTGGCCTTCTACACCAGCCACACTCCCTGCAGGGTGCCAAGGGGATCTCCCAAGACCCTTTAGAGGCGGCTGTGGGGGCCAAAGGACAGTGGAGGCACAGAGAGGGTGCCATGGAGACTTGGCAGCACGGCCGAGCCGGTCTGGCCTGTTACGGTGGCACTGCCACGCCATCCCTGTGCGTACCTGCAGAGCTGGGCTGCCTCCCTTTGGAGGACGGCCTTGGGACGCTGCTGCTCTCGGCTCCTTGTTTGTAAAAATTACCTATTTTTGTTCCCCACTGTGAAATTTTTTATTATGGAAATAACCTGTGCTTGTGGAGTCTTTATGGTTCAGAAGTGCCTGCAGTGGTGTGTGAAATCCTTTCAGGCCTTGCCCGCGGTGAAAACACAGTGTCTGCGCATAGCGATGTGGGTGTGGGCAGGGCTCCTGGGGTCCCCAGACCCTTTCAGGCCCGTGGCTCCCTCTTTTCTGAGGCTCCACGTAGGAGGTCGGCCTTGCCACGTGCTCGCAGCCGCACATCTCCGAAGGCTGAAAGCCACGCTTCCCACTCAGGTTGTTTTGGAGTATCTCCTCATTTTTCATGATGCTGGATATTTGCCAGCGTTGTTCTGTTTCTCGTCAAAATTATCTTGTACTTTTTGGTTATCTTTTTAGTGTGATTCTGCTGCCTTTGTGAAATTAATTTGAAATATTTTCTTTTTTATGTTCTCACACGTCGGAGTATGATCTGCTTTATTTTTTCTTTGGAGGTTATGTTTTTCAGAGGTAGGACGGAGAAAACGTTGTCGGTTTATTTCGTGATTATTAGTTTTATGGTTTCTATCCCTTTTTGGATATTTCTCAGGGAAATGATTCATTCCTCCATGTTCTTTTTCACAGTTCCTAGCATAGCTGTGAAAGTGGATTTGGACGGACTCCTGGACTGTGGCCATTTGGACCCTGATTTTCTAGGCCATAATTCTTTGATGATGTGTAAATTTTATTCCACGGCTCTTGGTCCTTTTTTTTTCTTTTTTCACGACTTGAGTCAATTTTGGCCACTCATGAAATGATCGAATTTGTCTGGGGATGGTGCCTCATGCCTGTAGTCCCAGCACCTTGGGAGGTTGAGGTGGAAGGATCACCTACACCCAGGAGTTTCAGACCAGCCTGGGCAACATAGCGAGACTTTGTCTCGACAAAAAAATGTAAAAATTAGCCAGATTAGGTGGTGCGTGCCTCTGAGCCTCTAGTCCTAGTGACTTAGGAGGCTGAGGTGGGAGGATCGCTTGAGCCCAGGAGTTTGAGGCTGCAGGGAGCCATCCAGCCTGGGCGGCAGAGTGGGTCTCTAAGTAATATTAATAATCAAATGTAGTCAGAGCTCAATCTTTATGTGTTAGTTGCTTTCTTATTAAATATTCTATTTTCTTTATCGTTCTTTATTTGTATCCCCCTTTCATTTCTGATTAAGAAGTTTTGTCTCTTCCATTTAATAATTAATGTTTAATGATCAGTTCTACTCTTTTGTCTTCAAAATTATTTGCTTTTATTTTGATCATTCTCCCATTCTAGCTTTTTTTGGGTTTCAGTTGCTCTGCTCATCTGTTTGTATATGTTTTGTTCAGGAGTGAAAGGCTGTAAGTTGTCTCTAAATACAGCTTTAGCTACATTTCCCAAGTTACTTTTACTTTGTATTTTATTATGAAAAATTTTATTTAGGAAAGGGGGAAGAATTTTATAGTGAATACCCTATACCCACCATACAGATTTTACAATCTTCATTACATAACTGTTCATCTAGCAATTTCTGTCCACCTACCAACATGGGTTTTTTAAAATGCATTTCAAAGTAAATTGCAGACATCAGTACACTCCGCCCCAAATAATTCTGCTAGAATTTATGGTGCTTTTTTTTCTTTTTCTTTTGAAGATTGTATTTACATAACATGAAATGCAGATCTTAAGTGTGCCATTCAGTGATTTCTGACAAATGTCGTAGACACCTGTGCAGCTGAAATCCCGTTCAGGTGACGGACCGTCGCCACCATTCCCGGACAGCCCCGCGCCCCTCCCAGTCAGTTACCTCTTCCACCTGCCCCAGAGGTAATAACCACTGTGTCATCCTTTCTCGTCCACAGTTGAGCTTTTCTTGCCTTAGACTTCATATAAATGGAATCAGGTAGGATGCACTCTTTCTGGGTCTGGCTGCTTTTGCTCGGCGTAATGGTTTTGAAAGCCATCCGGGCTGCATGTAGCAGCAGTCCATGCCTTCTGATTGCTGAGAAGTATTTCATTGTGTGAATACACCATTGGTTATTCACTTTCCTACTGATGGGCACCTGGGCTTTCTTCCATTTTTAGCTACTATGAGTAAGGCCGCTCTGAACATTCTTTACAAGTCTTTTTGTGGACATGTTTTCATTTCTCTTGGGTAAATGCTGAGGAATGGAATGCTGGGTCATAGGGTAGGTGTATGTTTAGTTTTATAAGCAGCTGCCAGACGCTTTTCTAGAGTGGTTGTACGTTCATGCTCCCACCAGAAGCCTGTAAGAGTCCTTGCCCCGCAGCTTTGCCAACACGTGGCGTGCCGTCTCCTCAGCCTTGGCCGTCTGGCGATCATGAAATGGTACCTCACGGTGGTCCTCATTTTCACTGCCACCGAAAGCGCATTTTCATGTACTTACTGCCCGTTTGTGTTTCAGCGTCAGTGAAGTTCATTTTTCATGAGGCTTTTTGCCTTTTTATTATTGAGCTCTAAGAATTCTTTGTGCTAAAGTCCAGTCTTTGGTTGGATATGTGTTTTACAGATGTTTTCTCCCAGACTGTGACTGTGACTTGCCTGTTCATTTTCTTAACTTTTTTTTTTTAAGACAGAGTCTTGCTCTGTCGCCAGGCTGCAGTGCAGTGGTGCGATCTCAGCCCACTGCAACCTCTGCCTCCCGGGTTCAAGAGATTCTCCTGCCTCAGCCTCCTGAGTAGCTGGGACTACAGGCGCGCGCCACCATGCCTGGCTTTTTTTTTTTTTGTATTTTTAGTAGAGATGGGGTTTCACCATGTTAGCCAGGATGGTCTCGATCTCTTGACCTCGTGATCTGCCCACCTCAGCCTCCCTAAGTGCTGGGATTACAGGCGTGAGAACTTTTTTTTTTTTAATAAACGGGGGTTTAATTTTGAGAAGTTTAATTTATATTAGTTATTGTGTGTGTGTATGTATGTGTATGTGTGTCCTATTTGAGAAAACTGCCTAATCCCAAGTCATGAAGATATTATTCCTCTTCTAAAAACTTTATACTTTGAACTTTCATATTTAGGGTTTTTTTTTTTTTTTACTATCTTGAATTGCTCGTCTGTGTGATGTTAGTGGTTAAGTTCCTTTTTTCCCCTAATGTGGATATTCAGTTGTTCCAGCACCATTTGTTATAAATACTTTTTTTCCTTATTGGATTGTTTTGGTGCCTTTTTGAAAAATCAAAAAGTCTCATAAGTGTGGATCTGTTTCTAGGCTGTCTTCTGTTCCATTGATCTATTTGTTGTACCTTAGCAAGTACCAAACTGTCTTGATTACTATAGCTTTAGCATTAGTCTGGAAGTCAGATAACACAAGTCCTTTTTGTTGGTTCGTCTGTCCTAAGGTTGCTTTGGATAGTCTAGGTCCTTGGCGTTTCCATATAAATTATTATTAGCTTGTCTATTTCTTTAAAAACAACAAAAACCTAGTGGGGCTACGATTGGGATTTCATTGAATGTATAGATCAGTTCAGAGTTACCATCTTAGCAAAGCAAATCTCCAGATTCGTGAACGTGGTGTATCTCACCGTTTGATTTTCATCATCAGTGTTACATAGTTTTAGTGTGGAGGTCTTACATCTTGTAATAAGCTTATTGCTAAGTATTTTTATAGTTTTTTATGCTATCATAAATGCAGTTTTTTCTCGGCTCTCTGCTAGTATATTAAAAACCAACACAACTGGTTTTTTAAAATATTGATCTTGTATCCTATGAATTTACTAATGTCATGATTAGGTAGGTCTGGTAGTCATTTGGTAGATTCCTTAGGATCTTTAGAAATGCATAGTTTCTGCATGTGTGGATTTTTTCATTCAATTTGCTTTTTTTTCCCCAACATATGTTGAAATTTTTGTTGTGGATCTGCACGTGCCACCCCACCTTGTCTTTGTGAGGACAAGCTCGCAAACTTTGTCCTTGCTGTTCCTCCCCCTTGCAGGGCCCTCCCATTCCTGGAGGCCTCCCCAGTCACTCTCTATCCCTTGCTTTGTTTTGTCTTGTCCACACACCTGCCCAGTGCCCAGGTAGTGCCTCCATGCTCCACCACACAACCTGTGCCCCAACCATGCCGCAGGCAGTGGCTCCCCACGTTCCGTGGGCGGGAGGGTGGGTAGTTGGAATCACACGCATGTCCCAGTTGACTTTCCCAACCCTCAGTTGTCCTCCTAGGTGGCATCATTTGCTTTAATATCCGATAGCCCTACTTTCTTATTGCTTGTTCTTTTTAAAAAATGTCTTTACTATTCTTATGCATTTAATTGTGTTTTTTTTTTTTTGAGACGAAGTCTCGCTCTGTCGCCCAGGCTGGAGTGCAGTGGCCGGATCTCAGCTCACTGCAAGCTCCGTCTCCTGGGTTCACGCCATTTTCCTGCCTCAGCCTCCCGAGTAGCTGGGACTACAGGCACCCGCCATCTCGCCCGGCTAGTTTTTTGTATTTTTAGTAGAGACGGGGTTTCATCGTGTTAGCCAGGATGGTCTCGATCTCCTGACCTTGTGATCCGCCCGTCTCGGCCTCCCAAAGTGCTGGGATTACAGGCTTGAGCCACTGCGCCCGGTCACATTTAATTGTTTTTAAAAAATAAAATTTAGAATTAGCTGCACAGGTTTGACTAAAAATCCTGTTGAAATTTTAATTGAGGCAGCATCAGATTTTTCTGGAGTAACTGACAGAGAAGAACTGCACTCTCCCGTGGGTTCTTCTGGCTGCGTGGAAGCTGGTGTTTGTGTGGGGCCCCCTCTCCCCCAGGTGCGGCAGATGAGAGCAGTGCTCAGTGTTCCCAGGGCGTGGGTCCCGCCCGCCACTGCCTGGCTCCCTCCCTCCCCTCTCAGAATGGAGTGGGCCAGGTGGGATTGTCGATATTGTGGTCATCTTTTTCTTGCTCTGATTTATCATTGAGTGTCTAATGTTTTGCCCTGAAATGCGATACTCACTGTGGGTTTCTAGCAGCTCATCTCTGTCAAGGAGCTTCCTTCCGTTTGTGGTTGCATTGTGATTTTTCTCATTTGTGGGCAGTGAGTTGTGCAGAATCCTCTGGACACTGGTGGTGGTGACCATAGGCTTTCTCGCCTCTTGAGTGGCCACTGTGGCGGGTCACCCTGAGGCATTTCCCGGGAGAACCATCCTTGCATGCCTGAGGCTCACCCTGCTTGGGCACGAGTATCATTCTGTTGAAAGGCTTCTGGCTTTGACTTGCTGAGGTGCAGGCCTTTGTGTCTGTCCTCATGGGAGCCACACGCATCGCATCTGCTTTGCTTTCCCTGGCCTGGGTCTGCAGCCTGTGAAGGAGCCACCTGGCCTGGCCCGCCCCTCCCTACCCCCGTTTTCCAGGGTGCCCTGGCTCTCTTTTGGATGAGGTGCTGTGTAATGTGTCTACCACAGTCCGGGCAGGATTGAGAAAGTGCTGGATTCTTACTTTATGTTTATGGTTCCCGAGGCTGTGGAGAGCTGGTGTACACCTTCCAAGCTCTCAAGCTGCACTGGGGGCTGAGGACCCAGAGGAAGGGTGGTCTTTGTCCCAGGTTCTTGTCAGTGATTTGGAGCCAGGTAAACACTCCCTGCTACAGGGACCCAAGGCAGGGTGGCATCCCTGACTTTGGGTTGGTCAAGGTGGGCCCTTCAGTCCTTGCTCTGTGAGTCACCTGCCCTGGTTGCTGAGAGGGACGCCGCCGTCCCAGACAGTGAGATTGGAGAGGAGCTGGCTGTTGGCACCTCTGGAAACCTGGGCACTCCTCCTGGGGGGCACAGGTGCTGCCATGCCTGGGCCTGTATCACGAGCTGGCAGTGTTTGAGCTGCAGGCCTGTCCCACTGGGTTGCCCTGAAGAGAGCAGGCTTTGTCCGCACTCCACAGCCTCCAGGAGCCACGTGCAGCGAGCATGTCCGAGCATGTGTTCTCTTAGCAATTTTGAAATAAATAAATTTTTAAATGAAATCAAATCCCAAGGCCATGCCCCTTCTCTCCAGACCCTGCCCAAATCCCTTCTCTAGTGTGGAGGCCTCAGCCCTGCCTGCCAGCCCCCATGGCCCCAAGCCCTCAAGTCTGTCCTGGGGCTCCTCCCCTTCCCTCTGGGGAGCCCTCTTCCTCCTGGGAACAGAGCTGAGCCTCCCAGGCTGTGACTTGGCATCTTAAGTTGAGGACCCTTTTCCTCATTTCCCCTCTGCTCGGTAGCTGTGTGCACTCCCCCATGCATGCTCTGGCTTCGGTTGCCAGCATCCCTTTGCAGGAGAAATCCTCAGTGGCTGCAACTCCACCTCATTGTCAGCCCTGCGATTAAAAAGCACAGCTCTGTCATTAAGGGGAAAAAAAAAACTCAAGCCTGCCCACCCTGCAGGTTCCTGGGGCGGAATGGGGGCGACAGCGGGAAGGAGAGAGGCAGTGGGGCTGGCACCCCGCCAGGTCTCTCATGGGCCGGGGGCTCTGGGCCTGGGCTCCTCCTCCACCTCTGGCTTGCCTCTAACGTCGTTTCTCCTTCCTTAGAAATCGAAGCCATAAAACTGGCTGAGCAGAAGCACAGGGAGGAGCGGAGGCGGAGGGCCACGGTGGTGGTGGGGGACCTGCACCCGCTCAGGGACGCCCTGCCCGAGCTGCTGGGGCTCGAGGCTAGCGGCCGGCGCCAAGCCCGCAGGTGAGTGTCTGGGAGTGGTGGCCTTGTCTGAGCTGTGGGGCTGACCCGGGCCCAAAGGTGGAGGGATATGAGCCAGACCTCTGGGCCACGGTGGCTCCTGACCCTGCAGAGGCCAGGAGCTGGGGCTTCAGCTGGTGCTCCACGCAGGTACCCCGTTCCCAGGGCGTGAGTTTGTGAGGCTGGCGGGGGCTGTGGGGGATGTTTCGGGGGCACCCAGGCCCACCCTTGTGAGGAGCCTGGTGACTCTGCTGATGCTGAGCTCCCTCGTGTGCCCCTCCCCTCACATTGGCTACAGTTCCTGCCAGGTCCCACTGGGGGTCCCCGCAACTCCCTGTTCTGCCACAGCCTCCGTCCTACAGAAACCCTGCTGTGCTCAGCGGAGGCCCCTGAGCACCTACCGTGCTCTTCCCGTGCCTCTAACGGGGGCTCCAGTCTCCCCTCCAGAGTGGACCTTTCCCTGACGCCCACCTAATACTGCACACCCTACCCTGTCCCTTACTCCGTCGCACAGAGGGTGGCCCGTGGGGATGGCTCAGACCTGCTGTCAGGCGTGTTGAGGGTGTGGGACCCACACATGCAGGCCCCTGGGACACACATCCGGAGCTTGTCCCCTCGGAATGGGAGCTGCCTCGTGCATCCTCCCCAGGAGGAACGGGGCCTGGTGTGAGTGCGGCTGCTCTCCCGAGCTGTACCTACCTCTGTGGGAGGCACATGCCACCCAGCCTCACCATGGGTCTGGATGTGGTTTGTTCTTCGGGGAAGAAGCAGGCCCCTGCCCCACCCTTGGCTGCTGGCATCATAGTGCCCCTCCCCTGCTCCCTGCTGAGAGCTGGGGTGGTGGATTCTGGACCCTGAGTGCGTGAATGGCCGAGCCAGCAGGCCTGGGCCTCAGTGAGGCCCCTCTGCCCTCCTGCCCTGGGCAAGGCCTGGTCCCCAGCATGAGCCCTCCTGACGCACTGAGATGCGCCCTCCAGAACCCTGTCACCCAGTGAGCCATTTGCCAGTGGCAGGTTCCTTGTGCCCTGGCAATGTGGATGTGGCCCTGCCAGCCTGCTGTGGTGTGTGCGACCCAGGATGGCTCAACCAGGAGGGTGGCGGCTGCATGACCCTCGCTGTCACCTTGCAGGGGCTGCAGCCTGCCGATAAGCTGCTGCCTGTGGCGCCTCTCTCCCGGCAG
>NW_012117154.1:8684164-8697066 GCF_000951035.1 Colobus angolensis palliatus
GGAGCTGCCGCCCGAAGTGGAGATGTGACGACCAAACATTCCTGGTTCTTGGACAAAAATGTGACCCTGGTCAAGTATCATTTCCCTGTTTTCAGTTTTCTCATCTGAAAAATGTGCTTGGGGCTCCCAGAAGGGAGAGAGCTGTGTAAACACCCAGCCCCCGGGCCGAGGAGGATGTGCCCCTGCCTCAGGGCTGCCTGCGCCTCCGTGCGGGGCTCTGGGCCAGGGGCTCTGGGCCGAGAAGGCCCATCTGCTCTCAGCCCTGAGAGCCTCCTGTCGCTGGAAGTCCCCGTCCCTCCTCGGATGCGGCTAGGAAGCAGTGCCTCCTGACCCTGGTGGAGCTCTGGGAATGGGCCCTATTTTAGACAGGCTTTAGATTCATAGAAAAATGGCAGAGGTGGTACCGAGAGTCCATGGAGCTCCGGCATCCCCGCTTGCTGTTCCTCTGACATGAGTGTCGTGCATTTGTCACATAAGGAACCAGCATCAAAAGAGAAATAGTGAGCTGTCAGTAAGTAATAGTTACCTAAAGCCCATACCTTAGGTTTCCTTCATTTTTCCCTAACGACCCCTTTCTGCCTCAGGATCCGTCCAGGATCCCAGGTGACAGTCAGACGTCACGGCTCCTAGGCCCCTCTTGGCTGTGAGTTTCTTAGACTCCTCTTGGTTTTGGTGACCTTGACTGTTGTGAGGAAGTTGTCCCTCAGCTGAGATCTGTCTGATGTTTTTCTCATGGTACAGGAAGGGACTGAGTGTGGGGGTGAAGCCCCCAGAGGTGGAGGCCCACTGTCACTCCACTGTATTGGGCACACCCTGTCTCCGTGACTGACCACTGTGAGGCTGAGCTGACCCCTGCTGGGTTGAGGCCCCCCCCACCATGCTGTCCCCTTTGGAAGGAAGTCACTCTGCAGCCTTGGCTTGGGGTGGGGGTTGTGCTCCACCTCCTGGAAGACAGAGCAGTGACAAAGATTGTTTGGAATTCTGCTGGGAAAGGAGCTTTGTCCGTCCTCCCCGTATATATATATCGGTCATGCCTTGGTGTTGGTCTGGACAGATGGATGTTTAGTTTACACTTGAGGTTGTCTTCCAGCACTACTTGATTTTGGTGCTGAAACTATTCCAGCATTGGCCGCTGGGAGTTCTTGCAGTTGCCTCCGGCTCCCTTTGGCCCCGTTGAGGTGGGGATCATGTTTTTAGCTCTTTTCCACTCCCCAGCACCAACAGGTGCCCCAGGTGTGTCTTGGACATCTCCTGCCAGTCCTGCTGTTTCTCTAGGGAGCTCTGACCCTGGTATTGCAGGAGGCGTGAGACCCTGGGATCTGGGGCTCGGCGTGCCTGGGCGGCGGGCCATGTCTCTGGGAACTGCATGTAGGTCCCAGCAGGCAGGTCTGTGCCCCACTGACCACCACTCATGGACTCTGCTGTGCTCTGGGCTTGAGGGGTCAGCAGGCGAGCACCAGTGGCCTGGGAGGCTGGAGGGTGGACAGCCCTTCCTTCCCAGCCTGGAGCCCTGTCTCCCGCTTCTCCCCTTCCCACCTAGCGGGGAGAATGTCTGGCTTGGGCTGGCAGAGCCGTCCTTGTGGAACCCAAGCTTTGGGTCCTTGCCCCACGGCCCCTCCCAACCCTCAGTCCCCTCAATCCCCTGTCCTGGCCCCCTGCCCTGAGGGCCTCATGCTCCTGAGGTGCAGGGTGCAGAGCTGGAATCTCAGAGGCCAGGGCAGGGCCCGTATTTGGGGATCACGTCGCTCCTGGCTGGGAAGCAGACATCGAGCGACACTTGACCCCAGTGACCCCCCAAGCTCTGGACCTCGGCCTCCTGTGTGCGCTTTGTGGGCAATTGTCAGGAGGGGGGTGGTGGTGACGTCACTGCTCCTGCCTGGAGGGAGTGCCGTGGGGACTGGCGAGGGTCCACACTGGGCAGAGCTGGGCTCGAATTCCTCCACGGCTTCCTGCTGTTAGGCCTCTCGGAGTTGCGTCACTGCCGGTGCTGCCCTGCGGGTCACCTTGGCCCGTGACGGTGACTGCCCAGCACTCTGTTCCCAGGACCCTGAACTCGGGAAACCCCACTGGGAGGCTGTGCGTCCCGCCTGGGAGGATGGGGTGTGGGACGTGTGGGTGGGGGGTGGTCCCTGCAGTGAGGAGAAGGAGGTGCTGCACCTGGCCCTGTGGGCACTGCAGCCACCCTGGGTGCAGCTCCTCTGCTTTGCGACCTTGGGAGGCATTGGTCCTGCCCCCACTGCTATTTCATCTCTTAAAGTGAGGGTGCAGCTCCGGGCCCAAGGTTTCCCCAACCAGGAAGGCTGCCCTGGGCCCGAGCTCAGGTCTCCTGATGCCAGCACGTGACTGCCTCCACTGAGGGCTCTGCCCTGGCACCAGGGGTGCGCCTAGAGGAGGGGGCCCCACGCTGACGGCTTCTGCAAGGGCGGGGACCCAGGACAGCTCTGGGTAGTCGCTGAGGGAGCTGCTCCTCAGGGGTGGACTCAGGGAGGGGTCAGCCGGCCAGAGGGGCAGAGCTTCTGCGTGGGGCAAGGCTGGCCCAGGAAAGGCCATGGGGAGATGTCTTCAGCCCTGGCAGAGCCCCTGGAATGAATGGAGCTGTGGTTTTGAGCGGGCGGAGGGGACGGGAGACGCGAGGGGCTGTCATCTGCCGGTGTGAGCAGGAAGGGGTGGGGACTGAGTCCTTCCCCCAAGTCAGCACAGAGCCAGGGTTAAAAGAAAGCGGACGCTGAGGGCTATTTTGGGCAGACACAAAATGTCTGTCATTCATATTTTAAGAGATCCATGAATAAAAGATCAAGTCTCCTGGCCTGAGGACTCCGCGGCTCCACCTTCCTGCTGTCCTCTGGGTCTCGCCTCACTGTGTGGACGGCAGGTCTGGGAAGGCACCTGGTGTGGCCCTGAAGGTTTTCTCTTCCTTTCAAGGCCCAGGTCGCTGTCCCATCTGAACATTCGGCCAGGTGGGCAGCTGCCTTGGCCGGCTGACCACAGGGAGTGCAGGTGAGCTCCCAGAGATTCCCACGGTTACCTGAGGGTGAGAATTTCCGCGGGGAGCCAGAGCCTGCCTGGGGTGGACGTCAGAGATGAGAGTGTCCTGGCCCGCCTGTGCCCTGAGTCAAGGCCCAGCTTGGTGGTTTGGAGATCCCAGGACTAAAGGGAATAACCTGCAGCACTCAGGAAACCTCCTCAGTTCCTCCACCTGTCCATGGGGGACCGCAGCGCTCACTGGTACCCCCTCCCCACAGGTGCAGGCAGGGCAGAATCTACAGGAGGTCCACGCCCCTGTCCCCAACTTCAGTCATCAGGAGGGCAGGTGCAGCTCCCCACTGTAGAAAAGCATGCGCCTTCTTCTAGAGAGAGGACGTGGGGACGTATAGACATGGTTGGGTGACTCAGTCTTCCTGGGAAGTGGCGTGTGCTTCGGGAGTGGGACGGGCTCTGCCTGCCAGGGTCATTTGGCCCGAAGCGTGAGGTGTCTGTGCAGCCTGCCCTGGCCAGGCAGGTGGGGTGGAGCTGCTGTGTGTTGTGAGACGTGTTCCTGACTGACCACTCCCTCCGTGCCCCACGGAGCCAGGAGGAGCTGCAGGAGTCACCAGGTTCCCTGCGCAGCAGCTTGGGGCCGGCGGTCACAGGACTGTCAGGCAGTTGTACTGCTTGTCCGGGTCCAGCCTCCACGGCCACAGTGCAGCATGGAACTTGTGGTTCTGCAGCGGTTTGGTCACCTCCGGCCACCACGATGTCTGCTCCAGGAAGGGAGGAGCCAACCTCTGCCCTCGGGAAGGTATTCAGGGGATGCTGGATGTTGACTAACATGGCTTCTCTGTGTCCACAGCAGGGAGAGGGAGAGCAACAAGCCCCAGCCCTCAGAGCTCAGCCGGATGAGCACGGCCCAGAGACAGCAGCTTCTGTGAGTGTCCCCACCCCGCCCACCTCCCCGGGAGTTCAGCTCCTCAGTGCCCACCTCCCCACCCACCTCACCGCCCACCTCCCGGGAGTTCAGCTCCTCAGTGCCCCCACCCCGCCCACTCTCTCCAGGGGTTCAGCTCCTCAGTGCCCACCTCCCCACCCACCTCACCGCCCACCTCCCGGGAGTTCAGCTCCTCAGTGCCCCCACCCCGCCCACTCTCTCCAGGGGTTCAGCTCCTGTGTGCCCCCATTCTGCCCTCTCCAGGGGTCCTGAGTGCCTTCGGCCTGCCCTCTCAGGGGTTCAGTGGCTGAGAACCCCGCCCCCGTCCCCCCCAGTCCCCTCCACACCGCTCCACCAGCTCCTGCCTATCCACTCCAGGGAGGCTCTGCAGTGCAGTCAGGTCCTGTGGCCCTGGGGCAAGGCCCACCTCCCAGGAAGGCTTCCAAGGGGAGTCATGGATCTAAAATGATGGGCGGACGCAGCCCCCTCTCCGCCCCTCCCCTCCCCTGGCTGGTTGAAATCCGGATGGTCATGTTTGGTTCTGTGGCTGGGCACTGCGGCCCCCAGTTAGCAGGGCTAGGACACTGTGATTTGCAGAAACTTGTACTCAGTGGTCCTCTTGGGTACAAAAATCTGCAGACCACGCTCTCTTGCCTCTTTGTAGACTCAGCTCCAGTTTCCACTGAGGGACATTTTACGCCCTTATAAGATGGTTTTAGTTAAGCTACTGGAGTGATTTTTTTCTTTGTTTTTGAAATGACTTTGCTAAGATATTTCTCAGTAGGGAACATTCCATGTCAGTTTCTGCTGCGGCCCACTGTGCCCTTCCCGTGTAGAATCTGAAGTCTGTTTCGTGAGTACGGTTGTGTTTAGCAGCCGGTGTCGAGTGGTAGCTCCAAAGAGTTCTTTATGGTCTTGGCTTTTCTTCAGGGGCACCAATTACGCATTTACTGCATCTCTCTGATCTGTCTTCCGTCTCGTGTCCTCTAATCCATTTTTACTCTAGACACTTTGTCGTGTCTAGAGTGAAGTATAGATAGTATAGGAAACTGTCTTTTTGGGTTTTTTAAGTGTTTTTGTGTTTATTTTTAGAGACAGCTCCTTGCTCTGTGGCCCAGGCTGGAGTGCGGAGGTGTGATCAAGGCCCACTGAAGCCTCCGCCTCCTGGGCTGCAGTGATCCTCCTGCCTCGGCCTCCTCAGGAGCGGGGTCTTCCTGTAGATCTTTATGTTTGTCCTCTTTGGTTTCTGCTTCTCTGTTTATGAACTGAGTTCTTCCCAGGTCAGTCTTGTCTGGAGACAGTTTGGAAACGGCAGAGCCCTCTCCATGTGGCCATCCTCCTGCCTGGCCTCCCTGTCCGCCTCTCCCCAGGGTACAGCCTGGTCCAGGGAGCCCTCCCTGCCTGGACAGGGCGACGGGTTTTCCTCTCGCAGACTCTCTGTGGCCCGCACCCCTTGGTGCCCCCACGTCCTTGGGGTCGCTGCATTTCGAAGCAGCTCAGCTTAACAGGTCTCCTGGTTTCATGAGAGATTGAGTTTGGTTTCTTGTTGCTTCTGAGAGGAGAGCGGGAGGCCCCTTGTTCACTCCGTGTTCTGTGTCCGTGGTGCTTTCTAGCATGTGTGGACAGGGCTCAGATGTTTGAGTGGCTTTGGATCCTTCAATCCCAAGATCCCAGTGGGAAGCAAGAGTGGCCCCTCCCTGGGTCCTGCTCCCCTGGGGGCTCCGTGTTGGACGTGAGCCTTGGAGCTCCTGGGGCTGGTGGTCTGTGCCCCACGGCTGTTCCCATGTGTACCAAACCAAGGAAAGGGCTGTTCTCTCAGGTGGGAGGGCCCGTCTATGAGTCTCTGTTTATGGTTGTCCAGGATGGCACCTGGAGGCCTGGCCCAGCATGGGAGTCACACAGTGCCAGGGGCTCTGAGCCCGTGTCCCATACCGTGTCCAAACTTGGACGCAGGCCCAGGCTCCCCCTGCAACCCCTCCCCGTGCAGCTTCGCTTCCAAGCGTCACTGTCACGGCTCCTTTCCTCCCCAGCTCTGACCCAGGCCTCTGCCCGATGGACCGTAGTGCTAAGAACCTGGCCTGGGCCTGCCCTGGGCTCAGCTCTTCATTTGCCCCCGGTGGGGCCTTGTTGGGTCCTGGTAGCCTCAGAGCTCACTAGTGATGTCCAGGCTGTGACTGAGGCATTTCACCCTGACTTTACGGGGAGCGTCCCAGCTGCCATGCTGGGGCCAGGGTGGCAGTGGCAGGAGGAGGTGGTGGTCAGTGACTAGCAGAGCCCTGACTGCCTCCTGCTGTGGAGATGGCCCCAGCCCCGCTATCCTCGGTGGCTCTGGTGTGTGGGCAGCCTGCCCAGGCGGTCATCCAGTGGGGTGTGAAGGAGCCTTGTTAGTTGCCCCCGAGGCTTCTGTGCCTGAGATGGGACCCATGTCACCTTTGTGTTCCACAGGGCACCTCTCTGGGATGCCGGCAGCTGCTCTGGGTTTAGAGCAGGAGCTGAGTGGCCGCCGGGCTGGGTGGCGGCTGGGGTGAGCTGGTGCTGTGCTGGGTCGTCGCCGTGGCACCCATCTGGGGCTGCCGTGCCCCCCTCTGCTGCAGGCCTGTGCCAGCTCAGGCTCTCCGGCTCTCGACTCTCCTTCATGTGCGTCTATTTTGGTCGCCCGTGGAGGGAGTCGTCTCTTATGTAAGGTGTGGTCTGCAGGGCTTGTGAGTTGCCGCCCCGTTTCTCAGCCTTCGCAGCAGCCGTATCAGCCCCAGACTTGCTGCCGGGGCCGGGTGACACTTCCACGGCACACCCCACAGTGGGCACTGCCAGGGCTCTGGGACGCATGTGGCCCTGCGGGCCCGGGGCAGCCTCTCCCCTCCTGCTGGAAGTTTCCAAGGCCCCGACATTCAGTGCAGTGGTGGCCCCAGACCTCTGCCATTCATTCTGGTGTCCGACGTGCCTGAATGTTGAGGGGCTGAGCTGTGCTGGATCCTGGGGGTACTGAGGGGCCTGGGGGTTCCTGCCTGCTGATCTGTGGTTTCCATTCTTTCAGTGAGGAAGAAAGGACCCGGTTTCGGGAGCTGCTGGCCAGTCCGGCCTACAGAGCCAGACCCCTGGTGGCCATCGGGCAGACGCTGGCCCGGCAGATGCAGCTGGAAGGTGGCGGCCAGCTCTGACCAGGGCAGTGGGCGTGCCCCAACTCCTCAGGACACACGTGTGGGCCAGGTAGAGAGCGCCAGCCCCTCGAGGACCATGATCTGAGCCTGGTGGACGCCCTTCCCTCTGGTCGGTTGTGGGACTCAATAAAGGGCTCTGTGAACTTCCCCTGCACCCCCAGGGCTGTTCCCATGAGCTGTTCCCTGATTCACAGGGCTGGGCCCACCCTGGGACAGCTGCCCCTGTTCTGCTCAGGACAACAAGCCACATCCCTCCGCTGGCGGCCGCAGCCCCCACACCGAGTCAGGGCGGGCTGTGCACAGGGTTTGTGGGGACTGTAGTTGTGGAGGCCCTAAATCCGTCCCTGAACAGGCACCGGTGCCCCCAAGATAGCCTCCTGGCTGTGTTGGGAAGGAATTGTGCCTGGGTGTGGCCCCAGCTGTGCCACCAGCTACCCTGATTTGCTTCAGCCTTGGTTCCTGCTGCGGCCCTGGTGGGATCCAGGAACCCTGAGGCCTGCAGGGGCTGCTGTGGGGGCTGGCTTGGGGCCCTCCCCACCCGGGGGTCTGTTTCCCTTCCAGTCTCCCTTGCCACCCTCAGTGACCAGGGACACAGATGGCCCTGGCAAGGCCCCAGCCTGCTCCTCGCCCGTTGTATGCACCCCCTGGGCTGTGCCCCCTAACCCCAACCGTTGCCCCTGCCCTTCCCCACTGCTCCAAACCCAGGCGCCCACTGCCTTGCTCTGGGGGTGGAGAGCAGAGGACCCTTCTGCAGGGAGGAGATGCGGAGTGGGCCCCGCCCTGAAGCTCTTGCTGACCCAGAAGCAGGAGAGGGCCTCCTTTGTTGCTGGAAGCCCTGGTATTTGAGGGTTTGTTGGACTGTGAATCAGTGACTGATCAGTTCTTGTTTTCAGGGTGTGGAAAGCAAGGGGGTGGTGCGTCCCCAGGCCTCTGAGGCCCAGCTGGGCTCCCCCTGCCCCTGCTCCCCCCACCCCAGTGCTCTGCGGGACCTCGCTGGCCCGTGTCCTGCAGCAGAGCTGGGCAGGCTGGGCGTGGTGGTGCACCCCACTCGGGGTGTCTGGGAACTACAGAGCAGGACCACTCTCAGCTCCCAGGCAGGGGCCCAGCACCCTTAGCCTTTCCAGGCTGCCTGGGATGGGGGTAGTCCCAGGGGCTCCACGGCCTTCTGGCTCCAGGGCACGTGGGTGGCCCCTGTGTTCACGGCCCCTCTTGTCGTGAGCGCCCGTGGTCCAACCTCCCCTGGCCCTGCCGCCTGCTCAGGGTTCAGAGCCCCAGCAGCCCCACCAAGGCTTCCTGGCGAGTGGGTGGCCGAGACGCCTTGGAGCCTGCATCCCTTCTGTTCAGTGTCCTGGCCCTTCCCTGACACGAGCAGACACGGCATCCAGAGACAGCCTGGACACCCTCCAAGGCCTCGATGATGGGACAGACGGGCGTACAGGAGCCACACGCAGCAGATCCCACACTCCCTCGGGTGGGGCCGGCTTGGCTGCCCAGCCCCAGCTCCTTAGAGAATGGACTTCTCGCTTCAGAGGAGCTGGTCACAGACCAGTGCTTGCAACAAAACCGTTTCTGTGGTAGAGCGAGTGTTGGGAACAACGTCTGTGGGATGCACGCAGGGCAGCGTGGTGGGGAGGCGGGCAGGGGGCGGCTTCTACTTTCTCCAACATCCTCATCCCACGGTCTGGGTTTCTGGTGAAAAACCTGGCCGGGCACAGTGACATACACCTGCAGTCCCAGCACTTTGGGAGGCCAAGGCAGGTGTATCACTTGAGGCCAGTAGTTCAAGACCAGCCAACATAGTGAGACCCCATCTTGACAAAAAAAATACAAAAAGTAGCCAGGTGTGGTGGTGCGTGCCTGTAGTTCTAGCTACTGGGGAGGCTGAGGTGGGAGGATTGCTTGAGCCTAGGAAGCCATGGCTATAGTGAGCCAAGATTGCGCCACGGCACTCCAGCCTGGGTGACAGAGCAATCCTGTCTCTAAAAAATAAAAATTTAAAAACCTTCTTGCTTCCTGGTTTTGAAATTGCTCCTGTCTGGTTGTGGCTCGCAGCCCCTCTTCTAGGGATCCTTGCAGGCTCAGGGGCCTCTAACTCCTCCCTGGGCGAGCAGTCCCTGGCGGTGCCTGAGAGTCGCGTGGAGGAGGGCACTGTGGAAGGACAGCGACGGGCAGGAGTGGCAGCAGGTGTCCCATCGGCTGAGATGGACGCAGATTGTCCCAGGAAAGTAGCCCTTGATAGTATTCGCGGGAGTGCCACCCCAGCATTCTTTGCAGGCGCAGAGAGCCCGACCCTCAGCCATGGCAGCAGCTGGGAAGGGGTCGTCCCGTGACAGAAGAGTGTCCAAGTGTGCGGTTCACCGTGGCTGTCAGCTGAGTTCTCCCGGCCACCATTGGGAGGGAGGCTCGAGGCAGAGGACGGGGCATGTGCGTTCTCTGGACAGACACCTGGGGTGGAGCCGCTGCATCAGCAGGTCGGAGAGGATGACTGTAGGAGCTTCAGGAGAAGGAACATGAATCCCCTAGTCATCGGTTTAAACAAGTTCTACAGTTGACTGGGCTTTCATGCCTTTTAGACCCTGGGCCCCTTGGTGCATTTTTCCGAGTTAAAGGGTTAACAGCAGGTCAAAGCCTCCTGGGGCCTAGAGGTGCCTGATGCTGGCCTGCATGACCCTTGGAGAAGCTCTGGGCTGGGATGGTGGACACCGGGCTCGAGGCCCACAGACCTGGCCTGGGCACATCCTGGGTGCCTCAGCCCCAGACCCAGTGTTGGCATATGGGGGGCTGCAGGGCACAGTGGGAGACAGGAGAGGCAGTGGGAGGAGCCCCCCCCCCCAGCCAGTCCCGCAGGAAGGGCAGTGTCTGGTTGCAGGGGGTGTGGGGTGTTGGCCAAAGGAACAGCAAACACGAGGCCCAGAGTGAAGGACTCCTGGCTGGGACAGCAGCAGGCCCTGGGGGGGTCACCCTCCCTCAGCCCGGGGCAGGCCTGGGTCTTCCTTCTAGGTGCCCGGGATCTCCTTTGTCCCTGGCTGTCCTCAGTCCGCAGTCCTCAGCCCCGGGCAGGCCCAGGTCCTCCTTCCAAGCACCTAGGGTCTCCTTTGTCCCTGGCCGCCCTCAGTCTGCACTTAGTGTGGCCCCTCCAAGGGGGGCTGAGGAAACCACCTCGCACCACCCACCAGGCTTCTGCAAGGCCCACACCCAGCAGCTGTTGGATCCGTCTTTCGCCAAGAAAGCCCCTGGCCCTCCTCCCCTTCCTCTCGGGCCCCTCACTGAGTAAGCAATCCCTGTTCCCAGGAGCTGTGTGTCCGTCACCAGCTGCCGCCCTGGTCCTCATGCAAGCAGGGACCGTCCCCACCGCTCCGGGCCAGGCCCCACACACCCTGGCCAGCCTCGCCGGCTGAGCGGTTCCTTTCCTGGAGCTGCCGTGACAAACTGGCGCACAGTGGGGGCGTCAGACAGCAGCACATTGTCTGTGTCCCGGAGGCCGGTGGTCTGCACTCACGGTGCCGAGAGCTGCGCTCCCTCAGGCTGCAGGGCAGGGTCCTCTTTGCCTGTCCGGCCGCTGGTGATTACTTGTGTTTCTGATTCCAGACACTTCCTCCTGGTGCCACAAATGCCAGCAGCCCTTGGCGTCCTGGCTTGTGGCCATGTCGCTCCCGTCCCTGTGTCTGTGACGTCCTATGAGGACACCAGCCACGTTGGGCTAGGGCCCTCTCTACTCCAATGTGGCCTTATCTTGACTGGTTCCAAAGACTCTGAGGTTCTGGGGGACATGAGTTTTGGGAAATCTCCCATCTAGGGGGTGGACTAAACCCTCGGGCACCAGAGTTTTAGATGCCCCTGCTGCAGGTGGGAGGGGGCCTGCAGCTGGAGCTGAGCACCGTGGGCGTGGTGGGGGCTGCAGAGGCGGTGTGGGCCTCATGGCCAGAATCTGGGGCCTGGGTGGCCGTAGGGTGGCTGCTGATGGTCACGAGTGGGCTGAGGCTGGGATGTGACAATGAGGGAAGGAAGGTGGAGGCTGTTCAGGGCCCTTGGGGGCATCCACGCCGGCTCCCCTTGCCCAGCCGGACCTCTGGCCCCTTCTCAGGGTCTGATCTCCTAGTTCAAACAGAAGCACCCGGCCCCTCCCTTTCTTTGTCCGCACCCTCCTGGCCTGGCCACGATGCTCCTGGACACTTTGGGGCCCTGATTTTCCTTCTTTCCTCGTCGGAAGGAAAGCTCCTGAGAGCAGGGTCTTTGCTCTGTGCGGTGTGGTCAGCACCAGGACTGTGCACAGATGAGTGTCACCGAACGAATGGGAGGCAGGAGACAGCTGGGCCTGGACGGGCCCTGCACACAGAGCCGACTCCAGCGTGCGGGTAGACCTCTCCCTGAACTGTCCATCTCAGCCTGCCCATTCCACCTTCCCCTGTGGGGAAGAGCGATGGGGTCCACCCGGATCACCCCAGACGTGTGGGTTGGCTCAGCTCCCGGCAAGGGCTGTGTTCCATGCGGCATTGCTGTGGGAGGCGGCGGGACCCCGTGCTGGCCCTGAGGGCTGGCTTGCGTTCGGGTCCTTTGCTCCACGGCCCGGATCGCTGGGCTCTGAGGGCGTCCCACACGAGGAATTTGTCTAGATGAGGCCTGCACCTGGCTTGTCCAGGCCCCACAGCGCCCTTGCGCCAGCCTGTGTTTGTCCATGAAGGTTACATCAGGTCTTCGATCTTCGTCTTGCATGGGGAGGGAGGGCGGTGGCTGGGGCCGCATCGGGCAGAGGCAAGGCACAGCCGCGGCCCCCAAGCTGGTGAGTCAGGGTTCTGTGCTGCTTGGAAGCCAAGTGTTGTACAAACACCAGGCGTGTTGCTTCTGGAATGTTCCCTGTGTGGCGATAAAGCCAGTGACGGCAGCCACGGTCATTGCTCCGAGACACTGGTGGGGGCTGGCTGCCGCCCAGGCCTTGTCTGCCTGCAGCCCCTGGCAGCCCCTCCAGCCTGGTGGGTTCTCAGCTGCCGCCGTGACCAGGGTTTTCCAGGGGCGCTACTATCAGCGAGTGCTTCCAGGATGCCGGGGTGGCTGCTGGCAGGCGGGGAGGCAGGATGCTGGTCTTGCCTCTTTCCCCTTTGAAGTTGCCGTCCCGGGGCTTCCATGCCAGGTCCTGGCTCCTGGCGCTGAGACCCTCGGGTCTGTACGGAAAGCTCCGTTTTTTTAAAGTCAAACAGACCCAATTAAAGTGTTTTTTCCAGAGATGTTAAAATAATGTGGGCCAGGATGATAATGCCAGGCCTCTTCCTGGATTGTTTCAGTCTTCCTGAAGATTAAGGAGTTTTCATTTAAAAGTTTTTGGTGGGGTATTACTTAGAGAAAACCGGTGATGACATGTTTTCTGATTCCAAATACTTCTTCCCGGTGACACAGATGCAGAGGCGTCTGGGGCCTCAGAGTCCCTGCAAGGCCATGGAGCAGAGGCCTCATCTCCCGGCCACTTAGGACAAAAGGCCCTGGAGCCCTGAGTGGGGAAACTGAGGCCTGAGAGGAGAGAGCCTCCCTCCCCAGCCAGCCAGGTGATGGGCGCTGACATTCAGGAGCACGGAGCTTCCAGCTGTCCCCTCCATTCTCAAGGTCAGCATCCACCCCAGACCCCGTCTTACTTGCTGAACCTCCCACCGTGCTCCGGTCTGTGTGAGGGGGACTGTGGCACACACTCCGGTGTCCTGGGAGGAGTGGCTCCCCAGGCGTCATGGGGCCGGAGGCAGGGTCCGAGACAGGATCTGTTTTCCATTTGAGCCCCTCCCTCCCGAACTCAAGTTCAGGGGTGGGATTCGCACACTCACACCCCCCTTCACACACCCCACACATCCCCCCAC
>NW_012117154.1:8697702-8714939 GCF_000951035.1 Colobus angolensis palliatus
TCCCCCACACCCCACACACTTTCCCACACCCCACCCCCACACCCCACACACCCCCTCAAACACCCCACCCTGCTGTCTCAGGAGAAGCCGCCATGCTGAGCCTGTGGCCTCTCGGGCTCTGGCATCCCCCACCGGCCCTGATGGTGGCAGTGACCACACAGTCGTGAGGACGGGTGGCTTGAGGGCCCCGCTGAGCCGAGAGTGACCTGTGTGTGCTCCGGCCCAGAGCTGGCGTGGCCGGAGCACCCCTCATGGGTGGCTGAGTCCTGGCTTTCCCGCCTTCCCAGTGGGCAGCATGCTCCCCGCTTCCCCCCGCTGTAGCTCTGGATTTCCTGGCACAGCCGTGATTACTCCATCTCGGTCCCCTCCCTTGGGCCCGGAAGACTCTAATTAACCCTGATGTTTAATTGGAGAAGGTGGCCGGGCCTGTGTCTGTGCAGCTCCTGCGGGCTGGGGGCAGCCTCCTGTCTCTCCCCTCTGGGACTCTGCATGGCTCCTGGGTGGCCTGGGGTTTGACTGGACCTGGCCTTTGCCCCATGACCCCTCCATCCCCGGCAAAACTGCCCCTGCCCACACAGGGCCTGGCTCCCGTTTCCTGAAGCCTGTCCCTGGCAGGGCCCACGAGCTCTGTCTCGTTTGTGCGACAGCCATGATCCCTGCTCCAGCCCGCCCCCTCGGAGCTCAGCCACAGGGGCATAGGACAGCCACAGGAAGCCCACAGGACAAGCCCAGCCAGACTGACCGTCAGGGCACTGCTGAAAGTGCCACCAGGAGGTATCTATGCATGGGTGTTTCGAAAACCCAAAATCCTTTCCAACGGGCATTGCTGCTGGTCAGTGTCAGCCAACCTCTGTGACCTGGTGCATGGGGAGGGTTGGGGCTCCAGGCCTGCAGCCACAAGGCAGCGCCCGCCTCTGCTCGGGGTGGCACAGAGCTCTGGGATCCCTAGGACCCAGCCCGTGGACCCCAGGCTCCGGGGTGCCATGCTGGGTCACGTTCCTCCTCCCCAGAAGCATCCTGGCTCCCCTGGGCTCAGTGAGAAGTGGCCAAGGACTCAGGCCAGGGGACAGCTGAGCCCAGTGGGCACTTGGGTCCACTCAGACAAGGCCCTGCCTGGGGGTGATGCCAGGGGCCGAGGCAGTGACCGTGCTGACCACTGGCTGTTCAGGCTGGGGGGGCCCCATACTTCCCACTCAAGCTTTGGGGAGTGGGGTGGCGTCCGGATTTAGACGAGGCAGGTGGGACCCAGGGGAGGCGCTGCAGCTGCAGAGGATGCGCACACGCCACTGACCCCTGCTGAGGGGGCATCTGAGGGGCCTAGTCCTTCCTGCAGCCCAAGGGAGGAAGCCCCAGGGTGTCCTAAAGTCCTCGGGAAAGCCTGCTGACAAGCACCATTGCACCTGGAAAGTCAAGACACATGGCCTCGCCCTGGCTCTCCGGGGCGGAGCTGGGGGCGTGTGTGCGCGCACTTGAGTGTGTGCACAAGACACACGGCCTTGCCCTGGCTCTCTGGGGCGGAGCTGGGGGCGTGTGTGCGTGCACTTGAGCGTGTGCACATGTGTGTGTGTCTGGTTTTAGGGGCAAACCCAAGCATTCTCAACAAGTACGTAGGCATTTGCTTTTATACGCTCACTTGTATCGAGTAGGAATGAAACCTGTCATTGCAGCACTTTTATCAGGAGCTTTTACTGACTTCCCTCCCGGTGCCCTTTGAGAAAACTGGGTGTTTTGTTTTCCTGCGGGCAGGTGTGCCGCCAGCCTTGTGTTTCTGAAGTCCGAGCTCAGGCACGGGAATTCCTGGGCCGGGCTGTATTTTGCCTGCCAGGGCCTCATTTTGGAGTTGTCCTCTGCCCATGAGTGGACTGGCCCGTAACCTTCTGTTCCAATTTCGTATTTCGGGGCAGCAGAGGTTTCCTCCTGGCTGGTGTCCAGCCTGGCTGAACAGAAGCCTGTCCTGCAGGTCGTGTCTCTGAGGCCTTGGGGTTGCAGATTTTCAGCAGCGTCACCCAAGCTGCAGCTGGTAGGGAGGGGGACGTGCTTGCCGGCCACCGCCCTGCCCCTGCCTCGCCCTTGGCAGGTGGTCCTCCAAGGTGGGACCCCACCCTGCCTGCCCTGCTGCTCCCCGACCTGGTGCCGCATAGAGGTCAAGACCCCTAACTTCTCCCCTCCCCGCGGCTGCAAACCTTGCTGGGGGCTCAGAGCCAGGCAGCCCAGGCCTGAGGGAGGCCTGTCTGGGAGCAAGGCTTCTGTGTGGCTTCTCAGGACTGACCAGGTGTCCTGTCCGTCCTTGTCTCCACCCGGAACTGCCCCCTGGGTGGGGGTCCTGGGGTTCTTTGAGGCTGCTGCCCACTACTACCTGCTACTCCCGGGAGTCCCAGCACTGGGCTGGCCCTTGGATGTCCTGATGTTCGGGCCACTGTCCTGCTCCTGACGTTCCAGGATGAGCCCAGTCCCTGAGCTCTCTGGGTTTGTGGGCCTCTGGCAAGGTTGTTCCCTTGAGTTTCTCACTAGACAGGCCGCTCCCATCCTACCGTGAGGTCTACTCGTGTCTCCTCGTCACTGTTTGACGAAACCCTGTTCGTGGGATTCCGCGCCCTGGTGGGTGAGCATGTAGCTGAGGCCGGCCCCCCGGGAACGGCGCGCTGCAGCTGAGATAGGCACACGTGAGGCACCCCCAGGCACGCAGGAAGGCTGGAAACAGACCCTGTGTCGCACTGAGGTGAGAGGTGCTTGGACACTCACCCGATGCCCTCCAGAGCCGCTGTGAGGTCAGAGAGGAGCTGATGCTGCCGTGGCTTCCAGAAGGTGGCCGGAAACGCACTGACTGGGAGGAAAACTTCTCATCTAAAATGTTTTTATTATAAACAAGAGAGAATACAAAATAGATGAGCTAAACATTCAGTTCCAGACAGTAGAAAAGAAAACCACGATAAGCCCAGAGCCCCAGGAAGCAGAGGGTTGTGTGATGGGAGATGAAAGCTGGGCTTGGCCTGGCAGACGGAAAACAGCTGCCGTGATCAACCCAAGGCCGAAAACTGTCCCCAGGGAGCGGCTCGCATGGCACCTGGTGACCTGGCGGCTTTCTGACCTGGAGCCACCGTCCGGAATGTGATGCATCCTGTCTCTGCCCGGAGGATCCGTCCCAGGTTGGTCAGGAGCAGCCCTGGGGCCGGATGACCGTAGTGTCCCCTCTCTGCCCGGAGGATCTGTCCCAGGAGGGTCAGGAGCAGCCCTGGGGCCGGGTGACCCTGGCATCCCCGGACCGTTCTCTGGAGCTGGCAGCCCGGGGCAAGGCACGTGGCCTCTCTGTGCAGCACCTGTCCCTTGTGCAACACGGATGGTGGCAGGCTCTGCACGGAGGCGGCTGGAGAGGCCTGAAGTGCCCATGCTGCTGTGTACGTAGGACGGTGAGACCCGGCCTGCACCCCGCGAGCAGGAGCTGAGCCCTGGGCCTGCGGGTTCCGTGGTGTGTGGGTGCAGTGCTCAGCATCAGCCGTGACGGTCACACTGGCACTCGCTGTCTGTCACACATTCGCGTCCACTGTCAGCACGTCACAGCAGCGTTCGTGGTGACGGTCACACCGGCGCTCGCTGTCTGTCACACATTCGCATCCACTGTCAGCACGTCACAGCAGCGTTCGTGGTGACGGTCACACCGGCGCTCGCTGTCTGTCACGCATTCGCATCCGCTGTCAGCTCGTCACAGCAGCGTTCGTGGTGACGGTCACACTGGCGCTCGCTGTCTGTCACGCATTCGCGTCCACTGTCAGCGCGTCACAGCAGCGTTCGTGGTGACAGTCACACCGGTGCTCGCTGTCTGTCACACATTCACGTCCACTGTCAGCGCGTCACGGCGGCGTTTGCGGTGAGGATGGGGCATTGCTCTTGGCCGGTGTCTGGGAGCTCTGGCTGTTGGGCTGGTTCCCCCGGGCTCACTGCTGGCCTCACCATTCACGTCCTTTCCGTCCCGCACCGGCCTTTGCTGTTTTCTCGGCACGGGTGTTAGGGACACTGGCCGAGAGGCGGAGCGTCTGCCCTCCTGCAGCTCGGGCTGTGCTCTGGAGGAGCGAGGGCAACATGAGCTGAGCGCCTGGGGACTTGAGGCCTCTGCTGCCCTTCCCCTAAGGCCGATGTCCCTGGGGACCACTGACCCGCCCTGTGGGCCCTGACAGCACTGCTGGTGCCGGAGGGCAGAGCTCAGAGCCGACTCTTGTCTCATCTGCCCTCTGTTCTGAGGAGAACCTTCCGGACCACAGGGAGTCCAGTTGAGGGTCGGAGGGTAGTCAGCGCCCCGGCTGCCCCAAGGGGGTGCTTCTCAGAGCTTTTAGAAGACACCGGAGCCCAAGGGTCTGGATGGCCGTGGCTGAGCCGGGCCTGAGAGGCCAAGGCCAGGAGGGCGTCACATGCACCCATGTCAGGACCAGCTGGGGTGGGAGCCTGAGGCCGGGGTGGGTGTCTGGGGTGCCCTCCACGGCTGTGCTGGGGCGAGTCTGGGGGCATCACCTCCTCAGCCCTGTCCAGGAGTGTGGACCCCAGATATCAATTGTCCAGGGGCCTGGGGCATCCACGGGCCGCACGGTAGCGCTGAAAACACAGGTCCCTTGCACCCGGGGCAGACCTCAGCACCGTCGGAGACTTCGCTCCTGCCCTCCTTGCACTCAGCCCGAGAGCTAAAGCTTGCTCAGCTCAGCCCCAGGAGGAAGCAGAGCCACAGCCTCCAGTACGTTGGGGTGACCACGTCGCTGAGGGTCCCCTGGCCCAAGGTCAACGTATGTCTTCCAGGGGAGGAGTGACCTCTGGAGCCCCCATTCCAGCCTCAGCCGCAGGCGCTCCAGGGGCCGGGAGCTGAAACTCAGCAGCTGCTGGGTGTGCAGGGAAAGTTGTTTAGATAAAATCCAAACAAGCACCTCATATATTACGGGATGCTGTAAAACAAACTTAGCCTTGTGCTAATATTTTGGTTTTGTTCCACTATCCATACCTAGAAGAATGTGAGCGCCATCCCAGCCCAGCGGTCAGTAACATTCCAGGAGCTTTGGAGAGCGTCTCCGTTGCCAGTCAAGAGCCAGGCTCCACGCACCTCAGTCCGGAAGGACCGCTCAGCCTTGGGCTAAAAAAGGGAAAAACCGCAAGCAGACAGCGTCCGCAGCCACGTCTCCAGGCCACGGCAGGCAGCAAGGCAGCTGTGAATGGGAAGGGCAGAGGCGGCCAGAAGCTCATGCCCTCACTGATGCCGGCCCTGGCTGTGCTTTCCAGAAATTATCCCACTCAGCTCCCTGGATCCCACGGATCAGGCGTCCTTAGCCTGCTGTGTGGGGGGTGGGGGAGACTGAGACACAGAAGGCCAGGCCCCCCAGGCACCGAGCACGGCCCACGACCCAAAGCCGTGGAGTCACCCAGGCTGCACAGCTGGCGAGAGCAGCCGCAGATGTGGTGGAGCCTCTGGATTCAAGGCCAGAGTTCCTGCTGCACCCCCGACCCTGGGCCTGCCACGGAAGGTGTCAGGAGTCGTGCTCCCTGGGCTCCTCTTCCCCACAAAGCCCCTCATGTATGCGTACGTGTGTGTGTGTGCACGTTTCCCTGCCTGAGCACTGAGCACGCCTCCGCACAGGCATCTGCTGCCACCACCTCATGGTCTCCCAGCGGCCGATATGAGGAGGGCAGAGGCCACCGTCTCTGGCCCAGCAGGATGAGGACCCCATGACCCCTGAGGGGTGAGCAGAGCGGGGTCTGTGTGCCTCGTGGCCCCTGGGGAATGGGCAGAGCAGGGTCTGTGTACAGGGTTCCTTGCTGGGCACGTGGCCAGCACTGCAGGAGCTGGCATTGTGGCAGCCCGGATGCCCTGACCCCGTGTAGATGTTTTTGGTGCAGCCCCGCCCACGTGGCCTTAGGGTAACCCGCGTGTGACCACAGCCCATGGCAGGCACAAGGGAGGCCACTTCCAGACCTAGGGGGTTAGACTGTGGCTTCTGGCACCTGGAGGAGACTTGGCAGCCTGGGGGTGCCATGTGGTCAGGGGCTGAGGCCTCTCCACAGCCCCGTGAGCCCCTTCCTGGACATGGGACTGCCTGTGGCTGCCACCTGAGCGACAGCCACCAGCCACGCTGCCCCAGAAATGGGGGAGCTAACACGTGGAGGCCTTTTTAAACTGCTAAGTTTTGGGGTTATTTGTTACACGGCTATAGATGTCTGATACGCCGTGAGGTGTGCCCTGAATGTGGGGTCTGGTTGGCCCTAGGTTAGTGTCAAGCTTTGGGCAGCCAGGGCACCAAAGCCCCCACCCCTGCCGACTGGCCGTGCACCTGCAGGAGCGGTTCCACTGCTACGTGGGCCTCGCCTCTGGACACGGGCCCCAGGACCCCGTCACTGAGGCTGGCCTGGCTCTGTGTCCTCCCACCCACTCCCATTCAGTGCTGCCAGGCACCGTGCCATCTGCTGCCCACCAGGACCCGGCTCCTGGCAGGCCTGAGCCCCCTTCCCATCTCCCTTCCCTCTCCCTGATCGCCCCTGGGCCCCTGGGCCCAGCCTGCTGCGGGTGACTTCTTCACACCCAGACTCTGGGCTCCGGTTCCTCACCCCATCCCTGGGACTTCCTCCTGGTCACACCTTCCTTCCGGCAGTGCTCCCAACACACATGGCCATTCCTGGGGAGTCTTCCAGGCAGCCCTGCCCACCATCTCCACCCACCTCCTTCCCACCTGCTCACCGCAAGGTCCTGTTCCCAGTATACGGCCCTGCTGCTGGCCTGGGAGGAGACCTGACGCCTCCAGGGCCACTGTCAGCCTCCCCGGGACACACTGCTGCCGGGACACACTGCTGCTGGCCTCCCTTTGGAGTCCACCCCTGTCCTGTCTCCACCTGCCCCATCCCCACCTGTCCTGTCCCCACCTGCACCATCCCCCCACCTGTCCTGATTCTGCTGAGCCTGTCAGGTGGCAAACCCTGGCCGTCTCCTCCATGGGGCACCTGGTGAAGCTGAGGGAGGACTCTGGGGCTGGGACTCAGTTTCCCCTCCTAGGGGCCATGAACTGGTCTGGATGTCAGTCATGGGGCTGCTGAGGGAGGACAGGTCGAGGGCACCATCTAGGGTGAGTCTTGGTCGGCTGGCAGAGGGCTGGGCTGACCCAGGGAGCCCTGTCCCTCCCTGAGGGCTCGGCCTGCCCGGTACCGTGGCCCGTGGCCCGGGTTTGGCCTGTCCACCAGATCCAGTCCTTTGGCACCCATGTCCCTAGGGCCCTGGGCTGTGAGGAGGTGTGAAGGGGAAGGAAGGACATTGGGGGCGGGGGGCTGTCACACATGGGAGCATCGCTGTTGGAGAAGGTTTCCTGTAAATGCAGCTGTGTTCATGGATGTTCTAAATGGAACTGCCAGCTGGCTTTTGGTTTATGAGTCTTCATTAAAGATTACATTTCTGTTCAGTCACTTATTAGGTGTTTAGCCAATATTTCTAAATAGAGGACATGATGCTGAGACTGGGGCTACGTGGCCATGGGTGTGTGAGTGTGCATGTGCACGTGTGAGCATGTGTCGTGTGAGCACGTGTGTATGAGCATGTGTGTGTGTGCACGTGAGTGAGTGCATGTGTCGTCTGAGCGCATGTGTGTGCACATGTGTGAGCAGGTGTGTGTGTGTGAGCAGGTGTGTGTGTGTGAGCGTGTCCGCATGAAACGGAGCTTTCTTGTTCTTGAATTTCTGGGGCCCGAGGCATCCGAATGCTCGAAGAACGATGACCTGCAAAGCAGGATTCCGCAGCAAGTTGGTGCCCGTGGAAGCCGAGCATCAATTTGCTCTCAGGGAATTTTCCACGTTCTTCCGTCTCCCCGTTTAGGTGCCAGGTCCCAGCTTTCAGGGTGGGGCCGTCGGGTCTCTGCCGCCTGCTTCGTGGTGGGACTCCTGGGCGCCCACAGCTCTGCCTGGCAGGTCAGCCCAACAGAGCCTGTTTCATAGATGGTGTTTCCAGGAGCCTCATAACAAACACACTTTCCAGAAACAGCCGGGAGGAGCAGCCATCTCCCAAGAGGGGAAGGAAAACGAGGCCGCCGCAGTCCCACTCCCCACGACCGCCTGGGCCTGCAGCCGGCTTGTGCAAAGGCCCTGGAGCAGTGGCCACTGGTGTCTGCACACCAGGGCCCAGCCCGTGGCCAGACCTGGGGCCGGTGGGTGTGGGCTGGTGCCTGGCTCAGCTTGGAGCTCTGCTATCCCCTCCTCTGGTGCCAGGCTGGTCTCCCAAGGCCCAGAGCAGGTAAAAAGAGTATTTAATGACACCAGGAGCCATCAGCCTTCAACCACTGCCTCCACGGTCTGGGCACCCCAGCCAGCAGCTTGAGGGCCTGGCCCAGGCAGAGACTGGGGCAACCCCATGAGGGCTGCAGGCTCTGGTGGGGGCGAAGCTGCCGCCTGCCCAGGGGCCATGGCCTCTGCCTTGGGCACCTGCTCCCAGAACCCCCGGCTGCAGGGGATCCTGCCTCCATCGCCCCTCAAGCCCGGGCCCAGAGGCAGGGTGAGGGGGGAAACCTCCCAGAGGAAGATGCAGGCTTGCAGGCAGCTGGAGGTGGTGGCCTGAGCTCTCTTGGGACTCGCGTCGGACATTGTGTAGAAAATCTGCTTTTTAAACTCGGCCCTGCTGTAGAGATGAAAGGAGGCCCTGTGCCTGCGGCGCTTTGCTGCCCATTGGAGTTGGGTGTTGGCTTTGCACGGGACCAGTGATTCTGGCAAGCTTGGTCTGTCAGCTAAGTCTGCAGCCCTTGCCAGCTCGGGCAAGCTGTGGAACAGGAGCTGAAGACAGGGTCCCAGCCCACCCTCCACTGAGGCCCCATGCTGGCAAAGATGCATGGGGGTGGCCACATGGGGTTCCCGGTGTGTGACCTGGGGATGCAGCGGCAAAGCAGCTGACACCATGGGCAGGTAGGTGCAGAGCCAGTGAGGTGCCCAGCAGCAGCCCGACTTGAGCCTCCAGGCCCACCTGCCTCCTCCTAGCCTCAGTGGGGAAGGAAGAGACTTTCAGGGCCCTGGAGTCTGACCAAGGCCCCAGCTCCAGTGCAGGACCCCTTGGCCAAGATGTGGGGGAGAGAAAGGGTCCCCCTCTAAGGTCCTCGGAAGGCTGGGGAGGAGTTATGGGGGCCACTCAGTGGTGAGGTCTGTTCCACCTGCCCCTGCCTGCCCCCCTCACTGAACAAGGGCATCCAAGGGCGTATCAAGAAGATCCCAGAGTGCCAGAGGCTGAGGCAGGAGAATGGTGTAAACCCGGGAGGCGGAGCTTGCAGTGAGCTGAGATCCGGCCACTGCACTCCAGCCTGGGCGACAGAGCCAGACTCCGTCTCAAAAAAAAAAAAGAAGAAGAAGATCCCAGAGTGGCTCTGGGGGAAGCGAGAAACAGACCCCACAAGGGGGCTTCGCTGCCTCCGCTGGCTGCTCCAGAAGCCGCTGGCCGTGGGTCTGAGTGCCCATGGGCAGGCTGGCCGCTGCCAGCCCCTCAACCTCCAGCCATCAGGCAGGAGTTGGCACAGCCTCCTCCAGGTCCCTGGGCTCCTTTCAGCTCTGTAACCTGGGAAAGAGCTCACAGGGCACGAGCTCAGCCCTGTCACCGCCAGGAGTCTCACTGTATTTTTTGTCTGCATCTTCAGCTTTGCAGGTGCCCCGAGGATGAGGTGCTGCTACTGGGTGTTTTTTTAAAGCGCTTTGGAGAAGGCTGAGTAGCTGGTGCCAGGCCAGGCATCTCCAGCCCTGAGGGGGAGGGTCCCTTCTGGGCATGGCCCAGGAGCCCGGGGCTGGGGCTGGGGCTGGTCTGGGGGCTCTGGAGCCATCTGCACCCTGAGGACTGCTCTGGAGGCTGCCGTGGTCCCCTGTTCCCTGTGGCTGGAGGAAGGGGCTGAGGTGAGTCTTGAGCCCTCCCTGGGTGAGCAGATGACCCCATGTGGGAGAGGCCAGGCCCTGGTGTTTGCACTGCCTGGTCAAGGCTACCCTGGCTGGGCAGGTGCAGGTGCGTCTGGAGGCCGTTGTGAGACTCCCTGCCCGGGACTGGACACAGGCGGGACATGCTGCCCCTGCAGACACAGCTCCCCAGGAACCCCATGCCATGGGAGGAAGATGGGGTGCTCCGGGAGGATAGTGGGTGCCCCCGGAGGAAGGTGGGTGCCCCCAGAGGAAGGTGGGTGCCCCAGGAGAAAAGTAGGCGCCCTTGGAAGAAGGTGGGTGCCCTGGGAGGAAGGTGGGGATGCTGGAGAGGAAGGTGGGTGCCCCGGGAGTTGTGCCCAGCAGGAGGGCGGGTGCCAAGGGTCAGAGTTGCTCAGAGCTGTGATTTGCTCAGGCCTGAGCAGCTGGGAACGGGGGTGCTCGGCCCAATGCCAGCTCCATTCCTGCCCTCTGAGTTGGGGCCCTGAGTCTTGTTTCTGCTGCTGGGCTGAGCAGCGCGGCAGAGCAGGGGCCAGGCCGAGGCCTCAGGGCTGCCTCCACAGCAGGCAGGAGGGAGCCACTGTCCTGGTGCCCGCACACCCTGTCCCTGCAGCTCTGGGAGCTGGGCCACGGGCCGCTTCCTCCTCCCCAGGCAGTGGGGGTTACTCACATCAGCCCTGCAGGAGAGCAGCCGACGGGGGTGAGTGGCAGCAGCGTTCTGGCCGTGTGTGGGCCTCCTGCATCTCCCTCAGTGGCGGGTTTGGTCCGAGGCAGCACACCCAGCTGTGCGGGGCAGGCCCTGGGCCCATCTCACGGCCAGGAGGAGGAGAACAGGCTGAAGTTTTCCCCTAGGAGGCCGCGCTGGACTGCAGCCTCCACAGTGGCCAGGGGTGTCGGGGGAGGCCCAGGCCTGTGGCAGATGATGGCTGCTCAGGTCCCACAGCCCTGCTGGTTCAGATGCCAATGCTGCGTGGACTCTGAAGCTTCGCTGGTCTGACGCCTGGCCCTCCCTCTTCCCCATCCAGGGCCACGAGTGCTGTGTGTAGAGGCCTCCTCCAGGCAGTGGTGGTGGCAGTGGAGACAGGCTGACCTCCCTCCTGCACACCCTCGCTGTCCCTGCTGCGTGGAGCTGTCCCTGCACTGGGCCGCGGGCTGGTGGCAGGGACAGCAGCCAGAATCTGGCCTGCCCCCTCTGGACCTCCTGTGCCCCTGTCCCCATCTCGTGAGGGTGGGAGGGTCCCCTGGCCAGGGCCCCATCAGGCACCTTCCGGCCTACCTGGGACGGAGACAGCACGAGCAGCAGAGGCTCAGCCGGGCTGAGCTCAACCTCTGACCCCACAGGGAGTGATTTGGGGACTCCCCTGGCCTCAGTTTCCCTCATCTGAAACAGTAACCTGGACCACATGTCCTTGGAGCCTCTGCCCACGCCACAGTCCTTGATCCACACTCCAGAGCGCTTGGCAGGGAGCTTGGTGGGATGGTGCCCTGTCCCCTCGCCTTGGCAGGGAGCCTGGTGGGACGGTGTCCTGTCCCCTCGCCTTGGCAGGGAGCCTGGTGGGATGGTGCCCCGTTCCCTTGCCTTGGGCTGGGAGCTTTGTAGGGGGAGCAGCTTCTGTGTGTCATGTGAGGAGCCTCCTGGAGAAGGCGCTGTGTGCCACCCGCCTCTCCCGGGAGAAGAGGGCTGGTAACATGGGCCTGGCTCCCTGAAGACAGTGGGGGAGGCGTGGCCAGAGCTGCTTCCCAGGCCAGTTCTGCCTACCTCTCGCCCAAGAAAAGCGCTGTGCAGAGCAATGGCTCACAGACAGCAGCCCAGGGGGCCCTGCCAGGCTCAGAAGAGAAAAGGGGAATAGGAACCCTTCACTCTTTTCTCTCTGCCAGCCAGGGTTCCAGGGCTCTGGGGCTCCGTGTGGGGTCAGGGGTCGCATCTGTGTGGATCCCGGGAACCTGACAAAAGACCAGGCTGCGCGGCACCGTCTTGGCTGTGGGGCCAGTCCTGGGTGCCCAGTGCCTGGGACCCCCATCCGGGCAGCTCAGCGGCTCCACACAAGCGTCCTCCTGCAGGGTCAAGCAGAGCTGTGGTCGCTGCAAGGCTGCCTGGCACCCCAGCACCTCGGCCCTCACTGCCCACATGAGTCTGTTAGGACCCCCACCCCAGCCATGAGCTCGGGAGGCTAGTGCCCCTGGGCTGGGCACAGCGCTGGGCAGAGACTCATGAATCTGTTGAGTGGACGGACAGACAACCCACAGGTGAGCAGTGGCTTTGCCAGTGCGGACCCATGTTCCTGCAAGGCTGCTTTAAATTGCTTTTTGATAAATTAATTTCCCACTGACTTGTTATATTTTCTGAAACACTTTCTTTTTTTTCACTCATGATTGAGCTTTCCATCGGCCGTGGCCCTCACGCATAGCAGGCACCTGCAGGCTGCCTGTCTTTACCACACGTGCTCCCCACTCATGGAATGTGGAGAGGCCACTGTGAAGGTCGTCCCTACTCAAGAAAAAGGACTGGGCTGGAGGCCAGAGCCCTGAGTTAGAGCTCCACGTTGGCTGTGGCTGTGCGGTCTTCTCCTGGGTAGGGTGTTGGCCACTTCTCAGGGCACCCGGCTGGAGCCTCGTTCACTGTGAAGTGACCACAGGTGCCTGAAGAGGAGGCACCTGCTCCTTCAGACCCTCTGCTCACCAGGTACTGGGCACCTCTCTGGAGCTGGAGCTGTCAGTCAGCAGACGCTTGGCAGCCAGGGACGGTCAGGCCTCAGAGCAGAGCTGGAAGGGAGACGGCGTCGGACAGACATCACGTGGCTCTGCAGGACCCGGGGCGGGGACCTCCAGGAGGGAGAAGCTGGGCCGTGTTTGTGGCAGGTGGCTGGTTTGTGGCTGTTGTTGCACCCCTGAAACTCACTCTGCCCAGAGTCCTTAGGGAGTCCATGCTGCACAGGTGCTGGGGCCACCGTGCAGTGCTGTCAGAGCCACTGTGTACAGTTTAGCTCAGTGCTTTGCTTTGAGATCAGCCAGGCAAGAATATTTACACCACAGTAGCTGGCAAACACTGCACATGGGCAGCCAGGCATTGGATGGGCACCCTGGTGCTGGAGATTTCACTGGCCAGACCCCCACCCCCAATTCCACAGGAAACCCAAGAGGGACGGTGCTCGTGGTCCTGTCCTGGTGGGCTCTCAGTCCATTCCTGGGTCACAGGGGTGCCCCACGCAGGCTGCTCCACAGGGACCCCACCCTGGGTGCCATGCTGGCATCTCCCCCAAGTTCCTGTGTGATGGGCATTCACACAGCGAGGACAACACCTCCCAGGCACCCATGCTGGGCGTGGAGCATGGATGGGAAGCTGCAGCGTGGCTGCGAGTCCTGACGGCTGCTCATTTCCTGGGCCAGCCCTGCCCATCCCCACCAGTGGGGTCAGGGAGTTGCTTGCTGTTGCCGCAGAGGACAAGTGATTGGAGGCTCCTGTGTTTTCAAAACCAAAGCACTATGCAGCTGGATCTCCCTCTGGGACCTGAGGATCTTTGGATGAGAAAGGCCCAGGCTTTCCTCTGCTGTCTCCTTTTTCCGAAAGTTCTTGGCTAGTGGATCGGTTGTGTGAAATTTTTTCCAGGCCAGGATGATTTCCAGTTATTTTATGACATTTGCAAACTGTTCAATAGCAAATAAATCTTTGCTGTGATGTTTTCCAGGGAATGTCTTGTCTCCAAGCAGCCCTAACTGCTTTCTTGCAATGCTGTGAAGAGAACGGGCGGCCTCGGGGCACCCTGCCTGCAGCGTGAGGAGGGCCGGGGACACGTCCGGCTTGCCCAGGCCCTAATCCTGCGGGAGGCCTGTGCTCCAGGCTGGCAGCAGGTTCCTGGCTCAGGGCTCTGTGACCTGGATGTTGCAGAAATGTGTGCCCCATGACAAGCACCTTTGGGAACCGGAGCTCAGATGCAGCCGCACCACGGCGCGCCTGTGAGGCAAAGTCGGGATGGCGTGGGGCCGGGCCCCTCCTCTCACCCCCACGAGATTAACATGGGCTCGTTAGCTGGTCTGTCAGCGTTGTGGCTGTGTGTCCTTCCCATGCTGGCCGACGACTGTACCCCTGGCCCACCCGGTCTGTGGATAGAGACCCTTAGGAGACCGATGGTCCAACAAATACAAAGCAGCATGCAGACCTCACTGGCTGAAAACATTTGTAGACAAGCCAATAGTCATTTTACAGTTTTCTCTGTGAAAAACTGGGTGTTAATTTCATGTTTGTGCCCATAAAGGGCTGATGCTGGAGATCTTCCCCAAAGAAAGGGGCTTCCTGCTCCACCAGTGAGTTCTGCTTTAAAAAAAAAAAAAAAAAAAAAAAAACCTGACGAATTCATTCTCAGGAGATGCCCTCCCAGTTTGCGTGAACATCCGTCCACACTGTCAGCTCACACATGCCGGGCAGTGAGTCGCTTGTGTGCCTCTCAGGGGCAGAAACAAGGCCCAGAGGCCCGCGGGCGCCACTACACAGCGTTAGGGGCCCCGGCCAGGGCACCAGGGCAAGGAACAAATGAGTCATGTCCGCAGGTGACACCATCACCAACCGGAAATGTCCGTGAGCGTTCATCAGAAAAACACGAGGATGGATGCGTCTCACGTGTGATGCCGTCTTACCAAACTCCTAAAACCACCCTCTTCCCCACACCACAGAGGGCGTCCAGCTGGGAATCCGAGAAGAGCTCTGGCCTGTGCACCAGGCGGGCAAGTGCCCCAGAGACACATTCCCTTTCTCGTCCCTGGAACTGTGAATAGGAAGGCGATGAGTCGCTGTTCCCTGGATGGCAAATGCAATTAAATTAAGGATGTTAAAATAAGGAGATTTCCCTGGGTTACCTGGGAGGGCCCTAACCGCCATCACCAGCATCCTACAAGGGGAAGGTAGAGGGATCCGGCTGACTCAGAGGAGACGCAGCAGGGAGAGGGGAAGACTCCATCCTGAAGGGCTGAGCAATGCGGCCACAAGCCAAGGAGCTCGCACAGCCGCCAGGAGCTGGGGGAGGCAAGAAGGACACATTCTGTGGCTTCCAGGGGCGTGTGGCCGGCACCTTGACTTTGACCCAGTGACACTGGTTTGGACTCTGGTCTCAGGGCTGTGAGAGAATGAGCTCCTGTCACAGCAGCTGCAGGAAGCCTGGAGGCCCTGCGTGCTCTCACGGGCTCTCCCTCCCTGTGGGGAAGGCCTTGGAGTGACCCGTGGACCTGCGGTTGGATTGATCTTCTGACACCATTTGCTTTTCCTTCTATCCTCAGAACAACAGAATTGACCAGGCAGGGCCATCCTCTGTGCTGTGTCCCTTCCCCAGAGCCTCCTAGCCATGCCCATATCAGCCTCTCCAGCCTGGAACGCCTGTCCCATGTCTGCAGGGCAGGGCCTTCGAGCCTCACCTGAAAGCCACATGTTCAGGGCCTGGGGCCAGTGAGATGTGCTTCTGGCCCTCACCTGGGAGCTCCTTGCTCAGGCGATCCCGGTGGGGTAACCAGGCAGTGAGGCCGGGGAGGGGGTCAGGAGGACCCTGCTTCTGTGGTGTGGCCCGGGCTCTTCCTGATGCCACCTGGTTCCCTGGAACTGAGGACGACAGTGGGGCGACTGCTGTGGCCACGGAACTGCACAGGTGCCCTGTTGTCTGAGAAAAGCCAGAGGCGGCCGCCATGGCCTCCCGGCTGCTGGGGTCTGTGGCCCCGCCCCGGTTGGTCAGCTCACCAGGTGGGTGCTGTGGAGCCTCAGTTTTCCGGTTTTCCGAGCAGCTGCCTCTGAAGAGCATTCTGGAAACTGTGCCGCTGAGGCTGCTGCACTTCCTTGCCCACACTCCGTGACCACCCCTTTGTCCAGGCAGACCCTCCTGTAAGAGGAGCCAGGGCTCAACGGAAACCTGTCCTGGGCGTGCACCTGAATGAACTGAAAACCTGTATTCACACAAAACCTGGGAGTGAATGTGGAGAGAGGGTGTGTTTGTAACCCCCTACGCACTGCAGAGAACTCAGGTGCCCGTCACTGGCGAGGGGATAAAACAGCTGTGGCCCCCCCACACTGCGGGATCTTGGGGGCAAAAGGCACACAGCACAGGCGAGTCCTAAACGTGCTTTTCTAAGTGAAGGAAGCCAGACGGGCTGCATCCTGTGAGACCTCATTTCTGTAACATTCCGGAAAAGGCAAAACTTTGGCGACAGAGCAGAGACGTAAATCAGATCCAAAACCAGACCCTGCAGATTTCCGCGGCGCCTCAGCCCAGGCTTCTGCACCAGCCAAAGCCTGGACCCCAGAAGCACTCACGGCGCCTCTGCCCCAGGGTGTCTGTGACTCCAAGTGCGCCCCAAGAAGAGGCCCCCATCACTCGTCCCGGGGGCCCGGCGGTAGGTGGCCAGGCCGGTGCCCCTGACCACACGCTGAGGGCGCTCTCCACCCTACTGGCTTCCTTTCTTGGCGCAGCGGCTCCTGCCCGGTGACTCACACACAGAGAGAGTGGCAGGAGGACGGGCTGGCGGAGCTCTGAGCGAGGAGCGTGGACACCAGCCTGGGCCAGGGCCTGTGGGGCAGGAGAGGCCGGGCGGCAAGGTGGGCTCTGAGGCTGGGCCTTGGCCGCTCTCGCTCAGCCTGGGGCCTGGTAACAGCAGGGAGGTGCACAGACATGGAGGGGCATCCGGGCAGGAGCCGTGGACATGGGACATGCCTGAGAGCATGTGGCCACCAGGGGCCCACTTGCCAGGATGCAGCTGACTTGCGGCCCAGCCAGAACTGCAGTTGGGGTCTTCTGAATTCCCCAGCCTCATGCTCCCACCCCCCAGCCCACGAATGTCTGCAGAGGAAGGTGACCCTGGATCCAGCCATGGCAGCTGGGGGTGGGTCTGGCAGCCCATGTCCCCGTGTGGAGGTCCTGGGAGGGCACCCGTGCTGGGGCAGTGGATCCCGAGATGCTGAGTTGGGGCAACAGGCCTGGAGGCGCTGCTCTGCACTCCCAGACCTTGGTCTCAGCCCTGAGCTTGCCAGGACAGCCAGCTGTGAGTGCGGCCCGGCTGGAGGCCCAGCGCCCCACGCAGCTACTGAGTCAGCCCTGCTACCTGGGGGCTGCTGCCCCTTCAGATAGTGTTGTCCCGAGCCCATAGTCAGTCCCCGTCATCTGCCCTGTCATCTGCCCTGCTAACTCTCCTGTGAGGGGGCTGGGCACGGGGGCCAAACGCCTGTGTCTGCCCCTGCCCCAGCCCCCTTAGGCCTCCAGGGAGCTGCTCCAGAAAGCCCAAGAGCCAGCACCACGGCCAGCTGGTCTGTCCTTGCAAGAGGCCAGGTGATGCAGCCTTGAAATCCAGGGGCTGGGGAGGGGGCTGGGGAGGGG
>NW_012117154.1:8715409-8720405 GCF_000951035.1 Colobus angolensis palliatus
GGAGGGAGCTGGGAAAGGGTTGGAGAGAGGGTTGGGAGAGGCTGGGGAGGGGGCTGGGGAGGGAGCTGAGGAGCGGAAGGGAGAGAGCCAGACCCTCCAGCCACCCCCTCCAGGCTGTCTCCTCATCCTCAGAGTGGGCGGAAGATCCCTGCCCTCCCCACCTCCCTGCTGTGGGGTGAGCTAAGACAATGAGTGCAGGATTCTCCACAAGAACAGCCCCCTCTTAACAAAATGAGACTCAAAGGAGTGAGAGCACTTCGGGGGTCCAGGTTAGTTAGGCAGAGATTGTGCCAGGCAGGGGGGCGAGACTTTGGAGAGAACCTGGCTGGAGCCCTTGTCTGCACACAAGGAAAACCACGGCCCAAAGACAGGGCAGAGCTCAGACCCTCGGTTCCCAATGTGGTGCCCCCCGACCCCTCCCAGCACTGTGTCCACACAGTGGTGCCCACCAGTGTGGGCAGGAGGTATCCCTGGACACGATTACAGCAAGACCAGGGACCAAGAGGGAAGCGTCAGGGAAGACTGGCCAGCTTGCGGGGATCACAGAGGCTGCCCTGACCTTGTTCCTAGTGGACAAAATAGGACTGACAGCCACAGACAAAGCCAGGCACAGCCCAGCACAAACGCAGACGGCCGAGGAACTGTGCTGCCTCAGTAGTTAAGGGTCAGAAAGATCGTTTTTAAAGATGTCAGGGTTGGCTGCCAGAATCCTCTTGTACAACGTTCCATGACTGGGAGTTGGGGACTTGAGTTCCAGGCTGGCTCTGGCCCGGCCTTGAAAGCCTGGCTGAGCCTCAGTTGCCGCCTTGGGAAATGAGAGGCTAGACCGAAGCCCTGGGGGTCCTGGCTGTGCTTAGAGCCTGCCGTGCCAGGTCCACAAGGAGAGGTCAGGGCTGGGGGTGCCAAGACAGCTTCCCCAGGCTCGGGGTCGGGTTACCCGGGTGGGAAGGAGGCCTAGCACCTCCCCCACTCTGAGGTCTGGTTTCTAGAATCTCCTGCAGAAACACAAACCCATCTCACTACACTGTAAACAACATCCTTGGAATTAGAAATCAATGGCAGATGCAGGCAGATTCAGCCTCCGAAGCCACGGAGGGGCCGGGAGCCGACTGGAGCCAGGAGTTGCCATGGGAGGTGGGTGCCTGGGAGCCCCAGCACAGAGGAGGCCCCTCTCAGGCCAGGCCAGGCTGCAGCATCTGTGGGCCCCTCCATGCCCCCTCCCATTCTTGCTGGCCCCACTGGCCTGGGCTCACAGCTGGACTGCTGCCTGGGTGGGGGCACCAGGGCCCACCGTGGTGTGGCCCAGCATTGGTGCAGGCTTTTAAGCATAGATGGCATCTTTAACAAAAATGATCTCTCACAGAATGTTTTTAAGTTCAAATGTAATTGACCTACCTTGGAGTTCACCCCTTGAAAGTCCAGGCAGTTCAGCGGCATTCGGTCCACTCCCGTGGTGGTGCAGTGGATCATCCGGCCCACCGCCCGCAGGAGAAACGCCATCCCCATAGCCGGCCCTCCTGTGCCCCCCCCTCCCAGGCCCTGGCGGCCCTCGGCTCTGTGCGTTTCCCACGGGTGAGGTCACAGAGCGTGTGGCCTTCCGCGTCTGCCTCTTCCAGGCAGCAGCACGGTGGGTGTTTCTGAGGCTCCTCTGTGTTGCTCCACGTGAAACTCCATCAGTACTTCATGCCTTTCGAGGCTGGGCAACATTTCGTTGCGTGGATGGGCCACGTTTTTAACCTGTCCAGCAGCTGACGGACATTGGGGCTGATGTCATCTTTTGGCGATGATGAATGATGCTGTGATCAACATTGATTTGCAAGTTTTGTGTGGACCTGTTTTCGGTTGTCTTGAGCATCCGCCTAGGAGGAGACTTCCCGGGTTTTATGGTGATAGAGTTTAAATGCACATCCTTGCCAAGTCTCATGTTGAATTGCGATCCCCCTTGTTGGAGGTGGGGCCTGGTGGCAGGTGTTTAGGTCACGGGCGTGGCTCCCTCAGGAATGGTTTGAGCCACCCCCTTGGTGCAGAGTGAGCTCTCGCTCTGGGTTCCTGGGAGATCTGGTGTTTAAACATGTGTGGCGCCTCCCCCACCCTGCTGCGCCTGCTTTCACCACGTGACACGCCTGCTCCCCCTTCACCTTCTGCCATGAGTAAGAGCTTCCTGAGGCCTCCCCAGAGGAAGAAGCCCTTATGCTTCCTGAAGCCTGCAGAACTGTGAGCCAGTTAATCCTCTTCTCAGAAATCACCCAGTCTCAGGTATTTCTTTATAGCTCCATAAAAACAGCTTAACACATACGGTGACTCTATGTCTAAGCATACAAGATTAAAATTTAAAATGACATTCATACCATCTTCTATATTGACCTCCATGGTTACCTTTACAAGTGTTTGTTTTTTTTTTTTTTGAGACAGAGTCTCGCTCTGTTGCCCAGGCTGGAGTGCAGTGGCCGGATCTCAGCTCACTGCAAGCTCCCCCTCCCGGGTTCCCGCCATTCTCCTGTCTCAGCCTCCCAAGTAGCTGGGACTACAGGCACCCGCCACCTCGCCCGGCTAGTTTTTTTTGTATTTTTTAGTAGAGACGGGGTTTCACGGTGTTAGCCAGGATGGTCTCGAACTCCTGACCTCGTGATCCGCCCGTCTCGGCCTCCCAAAGTGCTGGGATTACAGGCTTGAGCCACCACACCCGGCCTACAAGTGTTTTTTATTTCTTCATGTTGATGTGAGTGGCTGTCTGATGTCCTTACATTTCAGCCTGTAGTCCTCCCTACAGTATCTGGTCTGCTAGTGATGAATTATCTCAGATTTTGTTTAAAAACTGTTTAAAAAATTGATATAGAATATGTATATACACACACATACACAATTGTATTTCTATTTAGAATTTTTAATATATATAATTTTATATATAATGCATTGTATTTATATAATTTTATTTATATTTTATCATTTTATTTTGTTGTTTGTTTGTATTAATTTCTCCACTTCTGAAGGATAGCTATGCTATTATACAATTCTTGATTGGCAGTCTTTTCCTTTCAGCACTTTGAATATGCCATCCCATTGCTTTCTGGCCTCATGATTTCTGATAAGAAGTCATCTGTTAATCTTATTTAGGATTCCTTGTATGAGATGAGTCCCTTCTCTCTTGCTGTTTTTAGAATTCTCTCTGCTTTTCACTTTTCACAGCTGGATTATGATGCGTCTGGGTGTGGATCTCTCTGAGTTTATTCTACTTGGAGTTTGTTGAGCTAAGTCTAGAATGTGTAGATTCATGTTTTCATCAAAGTCAAGTTGGCTGTTATTTTTTCAAATATTCTTTCTTCCCTTTCCTCTCTCTCCTCTCCTTGTGGGACTTTGTGATGTGTGTTTTTGTCTGGTTGATGGTGTCCCAGAGGTCTCGGAAGGTTCTGTTCATTTTTCATATTCCTGTTGTTGTTGCTGTTCTGTTTCTCACACTGGACAGGCTGACCTATCTTCTAGTTTGTCGATTCTTTCTTCTGCTTGCTCAAATTTCTGGTGGGCCCCTACAAGGAAAGATTCATTTGAGTTATTGTACTTTTCAACTCCAGAATTTTTTAAAGAAATACTTTACATCCCTTTGTTGTATTTTCTACTTGGTGATACACTGTTCTCATACTTTCTTTTAGCTCTTTATACATAGTTTCCTTTAGTTCTTTGGACATATTTAAAGCAACTGATTTAAAGTCTTTGTCCAGTAACTGTAATCTCTGGACTTTCTCAGGGACAGATTCTCTTGTTTGCTTTTTTCCCCCAGGTTTGAGACTTTTTAAAATTTCTTTGTGTATCTCTAAAACTCTTTTTTGAAAACTGGACATTTAAAATAATAGAATGTTGTAATTCTAGAAATCAAATGCTCTTCCCTTCCCAGAGCTTGTTGTTGTTTCTACTTGTTGTTGTTGTTGTTTGTTTAGTGATTTCTGGACAAATTCTGTCGCGTCTATATTCTCTATGGTGTGTGCCTGCTGAAGTCTCAGCTCCCTTAGCTTAGTGGCCATTGAATAATTGGGCAGAGACTTCCTTAAGCGTCTGGAACTGAAGAGTCTCTCCGTCTTTGCTGAGGAGCTCTGTGCAGTGATGGGGTGTGCTGTCAACACTCAGCCAGGCCGCTGTCAACTCTGCCTCAGCCTTCGCTGCCTGCCTCACGATTCGTGGGAGATGAGCACATGGTCTTCTTTACGGACCCTGGGCATGACCGTGGCCTTTGAGGTTCCCAGGAATATGCAGGAGCTTTTCATATCTCCCTACGGATGTCTCATTCCCCCAGATTTTGCTTTTAAACATTTTTGTTAGCCTATTTCCCCCCCACCCCCACCGCCCAACTGCTACCCACTGCCTCAGGCACCTGCAATGTTGCCTAATTGCCTGTTTGGGTTTTTTTTCTTCTTCTTTTTAGCAAACGCCCCTGGGGAAATGGCTGTTCCTACCGGTTAAGCTCCGAGTCAATCAGGCAAGTTAGCCCTGCAAGTAGAGCCTTCCATGGGGCAGAGAGGCAGCTCAGACAATGGCAGCTCTCTGGGAAGAGGCTTCGGGGGAGCTCAGCTTCCGTTCTCCACCCCAGTGGCTGCCAGGCTATTGCTTTTCACCGGAATTTCATTCCTCACTGCAAATCTTTGGCTAATTTCCAGAGGTCTGAAAAACCTGATTCTGATCATTTTTGCCAGTGTTCTCATTGCTTTTATCAATGAGGCTTTTTGGACGTCCTTGTCCTGCCATTTTGCAGTCGTCATCATCTAGAATTTTAAAAACAGAGGTAATGCTGATGTGAAATAAACACACATTTAAAGCATGCAATTTGACAAGTTTTGAGACGTGTATACTTATGAAACCATCACCACAATCAGATAACGAACCTGTGCAGCACCCCCAACATTCCCTCCTGTCCTCTGTGCAACCCCTTCCCCCTCCTGTCCTTCCGTGCAAACCCATCCCCCTCCTGTCCCTCCATGCACCCCCAACATTCCCTCCTGTCCCTCCA
>NW_012117154.1:8721313-8732542 GCF_000951035.1 Colobus angolensis palliatus
CCCTCCTGCACCTCCATGTAAACCCATCCCCAGGCAACCACTGATCTGTTTCTGTCACTATAGATTAGTTTGCATTTTCTAGAAACTTATATAAGTGGAATCATCCAGTATGGTTTTTTGTTGTTGTTTTTTTGGTTTGTTTGTTTGTTTTTGGTCTGGCTTCTGTCACTCAGCATGATTCTTCTGAGATCTGTCTGTGCTGCTGTGTGGATCAGTGTGGCATTCCTATTAGAATTCCATTGTATGGAGAGACAGCAGTTTGTTTACCAGTTTCCCTGTTGCTGGATATTTGGATTGTTTCTAGTCCGTGGCCACTACAAATAAAGCTGCTGTGAACATTTGTGAGTATTTGTAGACAAGTCTTTGTGTGGACATACATGCTTTCATTTCCCTTGATGAAAAACTTAGGGTCAAAGGTCTGGATCCTATGGCAGGCATATCATTAACTTTTTAAGAAACTGTCAAACTGCTATTAAAAGTGGCTGTTCCATTTTCTATCCCCACCAGCATTGTCAGTTTCTCCATATCCTCAGTTGTTTGGTATCTTGATCTGCTCAGGCTACTCTAGCAAAATACCACAGAATAGGGGGTTAAACCACAAAAATTAATTTTCCCACCATTCTAGAGGCTGGAAGTCCCTGACCAAGGTGCTGCTAGATTTGATTCCCAGTGAGGGCTCTCTCCTGGTTTATTGATAGCCACCTTCTTGCAGTGTCTTCATAGGGCCTTCACGAGTGCACACATGCAGAGAAAAAAGAGCAAACTCTCTGGTGTCTCTTCCCATAAGGACACTAATCCTATTGGATCAGGGCCCCACCCCTAGGACCTCATTTAACCTTAATTGCTTCCTTAGAGGCCCATCTCCAATACAACCCCACTGGGCGCTAAGGCTTCAATATACGAATTTTGAAGGTACATAGACATTCAACCATGACACTCCACATCCTCACCAACACTTGATACTACCAGTCTTTTTCATTTTAGCCATTTTAATGTGTGGACAGTGGCATTTCATGGTGGTTTAAATTTCCCTGGTAACTAATGATGTTGATCATCTTTTTTGTGTTTTGATTTGAATTTCTATGTCTTCTTTGAGGGATTTTCTGTTCAAATCTTTTGCCCATTTTTTAATGGTGTTATTAGTTTTCTTATTATTGAATTTTGGGAGTTCTTTAATGCATGCTGGAGTCTTACCAGATTCATCGTTTGCAAATATTTTCTCCTAGTTTGTTGCCAATCTCTTAATTCTCTTAAACATATCTTTTGCAGAGCAGAAGTTTTACATTTTGATGAATTCTAGTTTATTCATTTATTGTGGTGTTGAATTTAATAAATTCCTGCCTAACATACAAAGATTTTCTCATGTGTTTTCTTCTGGAAGTTTTATAGTTTTGGGTTTTACGTTTAGATCTATAATCCATTTTGAGTTCATTTTTTACACGGCCCTGGGGTATAGATAAATATTCCTTCTTCCATATGGCTCTTCAGTTGTTTTAGCACCACTTGTTGAAAAGACTCTCTTCTCTTCACTGAGAGTCTTTTGTCAAAAACCAATCGTCCGTGTGTGTATGGCTGTATTTCTGAGCATTATATAAACACACTATCTTGGTTACTATAGCTTTATAAAATCTAAAAATCAGCTAGTGTAAATCCTCCAACTTTGCTCTCCCCTTCCAAAGATGTTCTGGTTCTTATAGGGCCTTTGCCTTTCTATATGAATTTTAGAATGGGTTTGTTAAATCCTCTTCCAAAAAAAAAAAAAAAAAAGAAAGCCTTTCGAGACTTCAGTTGGGATTTTGCTGAATGTATGGATCAATTTGGGGATAACTTCTATCTTACGCACATGGAGTCTCAGCCCATGAAGATGGTGTAAGTTTTCATTTCTTATGTTCTCTTTATGTTTTCTCAGCAATGTTTTCTTGTTTTATGTGTGCAAGTCTTTCACACCTTCTGTCAGATTTATCCCTAGTTCCTATTTTTGCTGTTATAAACGTGTTGTTCTTTCCATTTTAATTTCTGGCTGTCCGTTGCTGGGGTATGGAAATGCAGTGACTCTTGGCATTGATCTTGACCTTGCAACCTTGTGACGCTCACTCCTCAGCTCTGGCAGCTTTTTGTTCCGTGAATTCCATTAGATTGTTTTTCTTGCATAGATGAACTTGTCTTCTGCAAATAAAGACTGTATTATTCCTTTCTTTCCAATAACGATGCCTTTCATTTTCTTTTTTCCTTCCTAATTGCCCTGACTAGAACCTCCTGTACAATGCTGAATGGGACCATTGAGAGTGCTGTCCCTGACTTGTTCCTGGCCTCAGGGGAAGCACCCAGTCTTTCACGAGTAGGTATGATGTCAGCTGTGGGGTGTTCAGAGATGCCTTTTATCAGGTTGAAGAAACTGCTTCCACTCCTGTTTGCCAAGAGTGTTTTGAGAATGCGTGTTGGAATTTGTCAAATGCTTTTTCTGTGTCTATTGAGAGAATCACATTGTTTTTCTTTCAGTTTGTTAATATGGTGACTTAAATTGATTTTTAAGTGTTCGATCCTTAAGACAATCATGACATATTGGGGAAAATTCCCCTTGGTTGTGATATATTATCTTTTTCATGCATTGTTGGGTTCAATTTAGTAAGCTTCTGTTTAGAACTTCTAAAGGGGGATGCTTGTTCCTATTTTCTTCTCCTGTAACGTCTTTGGTTTTCATATCAGGATCATGCTGGCCTCCTGGAAGGATTCGAGAAAAATCCCTGCTTTTCAACTTTCCGGAAGAGCTTATGTAAAATTGCTATTAGCTCTTTTTTTAAATGTTGGCTGGAACTCCCCTGTGAAGCCGTCTAAGCCCAGGGTTACTTTGTATGTGAGAGGGCAAGATTTTTAACTACAGATTCAATTTGCTAATCAGCCCTCTGCACCTCTCCAGGGTTCTTGCTAAGTGCAGCTCCCCTCTCTCGCCCTCTGCCCTGCAAACTGTGGCTGCCTTGGTCTCCCCGACTCTCAGTGTCCTCAACTCAGGAGATCCCCTGGCTCCACCTGCGTCACTTCCCAGCACTGTGACCTGGAAACTGTCTCCGGGAGGTTGGCTGGGGCCTCGGAGGGCTCATCGCTTCTGTGTCCCGTTTCTCAGGTCACGGCCCCATTTTGTCTGATGCCCATTGCCTTGAGGACCCTGGTTTCAATCGTCTCGTCTCTTAGTTGTTTTGGGCAGACAAGTACATTCAGCCCCTGTCACGCCATCTTGTCTAGAAGTGGAAGTCTACTATCTTTTATTTCTTTCTTTTTTTTTTTTTTTTTTTGAGACGGAGTCTCGCTCTGTCACCCAGGCTGGAGTGCAGTGGCCAGATCTCCACTCACTGCAAGCTCCGACACCAGGGTTCATGCCATTCTCCTGCCTCAGCCTCCCGAGTAGCTGGGACTACAGGCGCCCATCACCACGCCCGGCTAGTTTTTTGTATTCTTTTGTAGAGATGGGGTTTCACCATGTTAGCCAGGATGGTCTCGATCTCCTGACCTCGTGATCTGCCCGTCTCGGCCTCCCAAAGTGCTGGGATTACAGGCTTGAGCCACCGTGCCCGGCCTCTTTTATTTCTTTCACTAGAATAGTAATTTAATACATGTTTATTGTAGGAAATCTAGAAATACAAAGGTACATGAAGAAAACGGTAGGAATCACTTGTGGTCTCACTGACAGCTAACCTGTTTAGTGTTCTCGAGAGCACAATATTCACCGTCTCTGCTGAGACCCCCAGCAGAGAGGTGCTCGCACAGCAAGGCTGGCACGGGCCTGTGTGGGACCTGCGGCCGACACCGAAGCCAGGGTATAACCTCAAGCTTCAGGGCCAAGGCACTGAGGGACAGCCCCCCTCACCCCTTCTTCCAACCTCTCCAGCAACAGTCAGTGAGCCCAGACCCTGCCTGGAACCCTGGGGCCACGTCGTCTGTCTGAGCAGTGGCCAACAGTGGCCCACAGGGAACACCAGAAGGTGTGGTTGGGGTGGTGCCTCCCACCAGATCCACCAAAATTCGAGGAGCGGCGGCATCAAGCCCCTTCCATTGCGCATCTGATCCCCACGCATGGCGTTTCCTTAGAGGCAATTTCTAAAAAAGGAATTTCTGATCAAAGTGTGTGAGCCTGTCGGGCTCTGCCCAGTCTGCCGAGGCTCCCTGCAGGAGCGTGTCACATTTGACCAGATAATTATTTGGGAACAGCACCTGCACGGAGCAGCCCCCCCAGAAGCTTCGAGCCCACACCTGGGTTCTGGCCTGTTGTGTTTGGGCCCCCCATGCCCCGCCCGACCCCAGCTGCTACAGGAGGGCGGGCTGCTGGAGGAGGTGGAGACGTTGGTCCTAACAGCCGAGCAGCCTCAAGGGGACCACACGCATGCCCCCCTGGGCCTCCAGCACCTCCGCTCAGTGCCCCGGCTTCAGCAGGAATGGGGGCCACGCATCCCGAGAAACACAGATCACACCACCGCCACGCTGCGCGGCCTTCAGCTGCAAGAAATCGCCACAGAGCAGGCAGCTGCAACATCAGAAATGGACGTTCTCACAGCTCCAGGCCAGGTCCAAAGTGGTTTCACTGGGCACAACAAAGGTGTTTGCAGGACTGTGCTCCCTGTGGCTCCTGCCACCCCAGTCCCCGTGCTGCCCCCTCGGCCTCCCTCTCGCAGCCAGCAGAGCAGCACGGGGCTGGTGTCACATGGTCTTCTGGGGCAGACCTCCCCTCCTAAGGACACAGGAGGCGTCTCAGGCCCACCCACATGATCTGGGATAATCCCCCGTCTCAGGGCCTCTAACTGAATCCCCCCTGCAAAGATTCCTGCCAGGTGAGGTCACGTTCACATGTTCCGGGGATTGGGGCCCGGACATTCCGGGGCCGTTACTCAGCCCACCACACAGTGAGAGCACCGGATGCAGTGTCACAACCAGACCGAAGAATTGTTCCTTAGCTCCTGTTAGGGGCAGAATAGAGAGCACAGGGCTGAGGAGTGGTCCCCCGACCCCCCATCTCACCTGCCCCAGGTCACCTCCAGACCCTTTAACACCCAATGGTGACATTTCAGAGGCAAGGAACAGATGGACAGAAATCAGGGGTTTGTGCCTGCAGAGAGTGGTGGGCGGGGTTCAAGGTTGTGCAAAGGAAGCTCCGGCAGACTGGTCCTGGCAGGAGGCTGCAGAGAGGAGGGGGCACCTGAGCCCGAAGGGAGCAGCCAGGGGTCGGGAAGCCGATGTGTCTGCAAGGGATGTGCCTGCCACTGACCCAAGTCTGTTCCTGTGGGTTACCCATTTCCCATGTGGACTTCTTCAGGATGGCAGCCTGGGCAACGCCCTTGTCTCTGTCCCCAGCCCACACCTGGAACTGATGGGCGATGCATCTGTAGTGAAAGGAGGAGAAAGAGAAAAGCCTCAGCAACTCTTGGAGGGCTGAGCCTGGGAGCCCAGGGAGGTGAAAGCAGAGGGAGGCCCCAGCCCTGGGGAAGTGAAGGCAAGGGCAGAGGGGCCTTGATGGTTGGGGGGCATTGCAGAAACAGCAGCCAGGCCAGTGACTCTGGGGACCCTCCCTTTCAGGGAGGGGGAGGCCCCTGCTAAGGGCCAAGGCTGCCCTGCACCCAACGAGCTGTGCAAACAGCCAGCAGAAGGCCAGCCGGCCCTCTGGGGACAGAACCGAACTCACCCTGGGCTCTGTAGCACCACCAGGGGCAGCCTGCTGCTGTAGGGCGGGCTCACACCTGGAGAAGCCATGGGCAAGCAGGCCCTACCTTGGGGGCTGGTACTGCTGTGGGTCCCCTGGCTTTCACAGACCGGCCACTCATGCCACTGATACCAAGTGGACCTGGGATCTGCATGCCCTCGGCTCATCTGAGGGTGATACTGGTGGGCTATGTGAGGTCCCCAAATGCTTATGGGACCTCGACCCCAGCCGGCGTCAGGGCTTTTGACACCATCGTGAGACGGAATTCAAGGACAAGTTCGAAAATAGTGAAAGTACGGAGATTTATTGCAAAGCATAAAGTCTACACTCAGGAGGGGAGTTTGCATGGACTCGCAGGACGGAGTTGCCCAGCAAGGTTTGGGGCTGCTACCTTTATGGGTTTCTTTAACTAAGGGGCAGAGTTCAAGAAGATTCCTGGAAAAAGGTGGAGATTTCTCAGAACTGTGGTCCCACCAGTTTTTACTCCGAACATGGGTGTTCCCAGAACTGTCCTGGCACCCATGTGTGGGATTTAGGGTTTTTTTATTTTTTGAGACACAGTCTCACTCTGTCGCCCAGGCTGGAATGCAGTGGTGCGATCTTAGCTCACTGCAACCTCTGTCTCCCGAGTTCAAGCAATTCTCCTGCCTCAGCCTCCCAAGGAGCTGGGATTACAGGCATGCACCACCACGCCCGGCTAATTTTTATATTTTTGTAGAGACAGCATTTCACCATGTTGGCCAGGCTGGTCTTGAATTCATGACCTCAGGTGATCCACCCACCTCAGCCTCCCAAAGTGTTGGGGCTACAGGTGTGAGCCACCATACCCGGCCCGGGATTTAGGATGTTAATGAGCGTATCATGAGGTCCTAGGTGAAACCCAGGTCAAATCCAGCACCAGGGTGGGTCCAGTTGGTCTTAGGCAGCTTGGCCCACACTCTGGTTGTCAGGGTCATACAGCTGACAACAGACAAAGAAATCTATTTCAACAATTCCCTTTTGCTGGTCATGGGAAACTGCTGCCTGGAATTTTCTATCCTCCTGCAACCACCCGATATGATTCCTGTCTCAGGGGATCTGCACTTGTGTTCCCGGGGGAAGACAGCAGGAAGCCAATACACACACACTGTGGGCAGCAGAGAGAAACGAAGTGGCAGACGGGAGCGAGACGGGAGGGGCAGCCCCCACTGAGCAGGGCCTGGTTGGGGGAGGAGCCACTCGAGGCCCTGGGCGGAGACAGAAGGGGCAGCAGGTGCAAAGCTGGCAGGTTCGGCCAGGGCCAGGGGAGCTGGGGGAGGTGCAGCGAGGAGCAGGGAGGCAGGAAACACTATGCCAGGTCCCTGGGCCTTGAGAGGGGTTAGGGTTGAACTCTGAGTGCAACAAGAGGCCCAGGAAGATTCCAGAAAGGAGGCAGACAGGACCTAGTGTGACAGCAAGGCTCCCATAGTGCCGTGCACCGGGCAGCATTATAAGGACTTTGCATCTGTTGACTATTCTTATTTCACTGTATGGAAAAGGCTGAGGCCAGACACGCAGGCTGCTGCCTCAGGTTAGGACTCCCCACTGGCAGCCACCACGGGGGCTCTGGAAGCCCCTCCAGTACTGAGTGGAGATCCCCGGAATCTTCTTTGCTCATCTCAATCTTTGTCAATTCTTCCGACACCCCTCACAAATGTGAGTGGTTGGTCTAAGCTGGTCACAGTGGGAGAACCCCTGGCTTTGGGGATTGGCTCAGGGTGGTCCAATCAGCACAAAGCCCTGTTGCGGCCACAGCCACCCCAAGATGGGAGGGGCAGCGTGGGCAGAGGGTGGAAATGGTCCCTTATCTCGACCATCCCACAGCCCTGGATCAGCCATGCCTGAGGCCCCCCGTGCCCTGAGCTGCCCAGCTCTGGGAGCAGTGAAGGTTCTGGAAGCCAGTGAAGGTTTTGTGGGGTGGGCAGTGTGAGAAGAGGCTCCTGTTAGTTGCACCTGGAGCATCCTAAAGGCAGCAGGAGGGTTGTAGAACCGGCCTTGTAGAACTGGCCACGAGGCAGGAGGACAGGAAAAGCAGGGTAGGGGAGGGATGGGGAGAGGGGGCCATGGAGGTGCTCGGGGAGCATCAGGAGCAGAATCCAGCACCTTGTCACCCCACAGCGCCCACCTCTGCAGACCTCCAAGGCTTGGGGAGCCCCTCACACTCACTGAATGAGCCCTGAGGACCCCTGACGGGGCCTCCAGACTCAGAGTCCTGTTTGTAGGGCCACAGCCCAGCCTGCCCTTGCCAAGTAACTCTGAACTCGATTTAGACACTGGGGAAGGATTCTGAATTCAGTCCAGTGTGAATGCAGCCATGAGGCCAGGGTGAGGCGGCCCTCACAGTGGTGATTGCCTAGAAGTTTCTGATGAAGCAGCACACACATAGTGTGACTGTCTATATGGGACTCAAACAGGCAGAGACACCCGTGGAGACAGAGGTTAGAGCCGCAGCCACAGGGCCAGGGTGGCGTGAACCGGTATCTGGATCCGCCACTTTAAAGGGTGTGCTCGGTTCGTGAACACTTGCTGGGGGTCCACTTACGCTTTGTGAAGCTGGGCTGGGAGCCCCACCTTGCAGAAGCTGCTGGCAGCAGAACACAGCATCCCTATGAAGGGTCTACAACTTTGGGGGACTGTGTCCCACAGCACAATGGGTAACTCATTTGTTTGAAAGTTCTAAGGCAAAACATATTTTTTTCTTTGCTTTTTGTTGGTAGCTGCATAAACTCAGCTGTCTACTGAAGTCAGCAAATAGCCATCCGTTTCCCTCCATGATGCCAAGAGGCCAGATGTTCGGGGAATTGCCCGGTGGACTTGGTTGCACCCCTCTGAAAGCCAGCCCAACCCAGCTCTGGCCTCGGTGGCTCCTGGTGGAAAAGCCCCTGCCCCCAGGCGTCCCCTTGGTCCAGGAGAAAGGTGGCAGCAGCCTGGACAGAGGCAGCTGCAGCCCAGCTGCTCATGCCAGCACAGCCTCCATCAAATTAAACATTCTATCCATTTACTTGATGGATGTTTGACCAGAGGAATCCAAAATTTAAATGTAAGCAGTGAGCCCGCTTTCATGTGAATGGCGCATTAGGAAACAAAGCATCCTGTGAGATCAGTACTTGGCTTCTGAGCTCTGCTTTTCTGAAGGGATCACTAAACGCCAGCAGGCAGGAGTAGCCAGGAGCTCCGAGACCTGGGAGGGGCGTTGAGCAAGCACCTGCACCAGCTAGGTTTTGGGGTGACTGCACCCCTTGAGTTGTGTGGCTGGGTATCTTCTGGTGAGGGACAAGCATGCTTCTCACTGTGGGAGCTGTCACCATCGCACATGCCAGGCCCTGTTCAGACGTCAGGGCAGTCACAGGGAAGCTTCCTCAGGCTCAGAAGGAACAGATGGGCCCTGTCGGGGAGTTGGGGAGTCAGGGAGCCGAGGGCAGCCGTGGAAGTCTTCTGCCAGGGAGGGTCCAGGTCTGGGGGAATCATGGCCCGGGTGTGAGGACCTGGGCTGAACAGCAGCAGAGACAGGATGACCCAGGGGTGGTCTGCAGGTCCTGGCCCTCGTCCCCGGCTGGGAGGATGCCTGGTTAGGCCTGGAGCAGTGCCAGGCCGTCCACCGCAGCCGGTGGGGGCTGCTGAGGAGGATGCCCCCGATATGTTTATCCATGGTGTCACTTCCTTTCTATTACCAAAGGAATGTGTTCCTTTTGGGAACTTGAGAAAAATGCAGATTGGCAAAATGAGGACAATGCAAATCGATCGTATTCCAGTCACTCAGATACGATGACTGTCGGTGTTTATTCCACCGCATGACATTTCATCCGGACACGGGGCCTCCCTGTTGGTGTCTGTCACTGTGCAGACGTTTCATCCGGACATGGGGCCTCGCTGTTGGTGTCCGTCACTGTGCAGACGTTTCATCCGGACATGGGGCCTCGCTGTTGGTGTCCGTCACTGTGCAGACGTTTCATCCGGACACGGGACCTCGCTGTTGGCGTCCGTCACTGTACACCATCCCTGTGACCGGATGCTCCACATTCCCTGCGTGCACACACTACAAAATCCAGCCACTCTGTAGACATTTGGTTATTTCCAGATTCCCACTATTGTGAATAACACAGCAATGAGTATTGTGGTGGCCTTAGGTCATTCATCTGCCTGATGTCTATTTGGGGACCCTCCCCCAACTCTTAGACCCTGTGGCTTGGTCGCGGCTGGTCCCATTCCCAGTTCCAGGTGCGGGTGAGTCAGGCTGGGCTAGTCAAAGCCTCTCACCCTCTTGATCACAGAGACAGGGTTGGGGATGGTTGCGTGGCCTGAGCCAAGCCCGTCAGAGCCCTCCCAGGGCTTCTGCCGAAACGCAGGGAAGGAGTCACCCTCTGTTATTGGAGCTTGCAGGCCCTGGAGGGGGTCACCTCTGACCCACCATGGGGGAGAGCCCAAGCTGGAAAGTAGCAGAGCTCTAAGGGACTTGAGTGGACAGGACTTGAGTGAACAGGACCTGAGTGGACAAGAGTTGAGTTGACAGGACCTGAGTGGACAGGACTTGAGTGGGCAGCTCTCCAGGGGAGATGTGGAGACGGCCAGTCGGCACGTGTAAAGATGCTCTAATCACCAGGGGAGTGCAGGGAAGAGTTATACCCATTAGGATGGCTACTAGTAATAAAATGACAAGTGTGAGGATGTGGGGAGACCGAAACCCTTGGACTTTGCTGGTGGGGTGTAAAATCATGCAGCCATTATGGAAACCAGTATGGTGGTTCCTCAAAAAATTAAAAATAGAATTACCATAGGATCCAGCAACCCCCTTGTGGGTCTATACCCAGAATTGTGGGTCTAGAAAAGATCTTAGTACCCCATGTTCACAGCAGCATTATTCACACTGGCTAAACGCAGGAGCAGCCGTGCCTCCAGGGAAGATCAATGGGTGAACACGACGTGGTCCCCGCGACAGCAGGACCACTTCAGCCTTCGAAGGAAGGGAACTGGGACACAGCTGCCAGGGGTGAGCGTCGGGCCACGATGGCCACTGGCCTGGGCCTCGCGTGGGGTCTTCCTTGGGAGAAGTGGCGAAGAGGCCACCCCTGCCCTCAGCCGTGGGTGCGCTTGGCCCAGGCGGGACCCTGCAGGACCCCCAGCAGCCCCGGGAAGCGCCGGGACGACGGCACGGGGGCCCCAGGGCGCCACGAAGGAAGTCCCCCGAGGGCATCCGCGCTGGGCCGGGTGAGGCCAGGGGGCCGGGGCCGGAGGCGGTGGCGGGGGGCTCTGGAGCAGGAGCAGCCGCGGTAAACGAAGACACGCGCTTCTTCCTAGTGGGGATGGCTGGGAAGGAAAACCAGCCAAGCCGCCAAGCCCTCTGCGGGGGGCTTCGCATGGCGGCCGCACCTGAGCCCGAGTGCGCCCTTGAGAGGCGGCGCCCACCGGGGCAGAGACCCACGGTCCACGCGCAGACCCGGAGAACCCGCGATGTCGCCGCGCGCAGCGTCGCTGTGAAGGACGGAGGCGGGGTGGGGCCCTGGGACCGGGACATGTAGCGGGGCGGG
>NW_012117154.1:8732982-8737389 GCF_000951035.1 Colobus angolensis palliatus
CCGCCGCCCCCGGCCGCTGTCGCGCGTTCCCAGACATTCTTTGGGCCCCAGGCTCCGGGCGTTCTGGCGGCGGCGCTGGGAAGAGGCCGGGCGCCGGCTCCCACACCCGGGCCCTGTCCCGCTGGGCGCGGGCGATACCATTCGTCACGCTCTGTTATTGTAGGCAGCGCACCCCGGGGCTCGGTTCCCACACTGCGCCTGAGGCCTGGAGCCTGAGCGTGGGCTGCACCCGCCAACCAGGGGCACCCTGGAGGGAGCAGCTCGGAGGGGCCCCCCAGTGCCCGGGCAGGTGGAGCTGGGAAAGACACCACCGTTCCTGCCACGTCACTGCTGGCTGCAGGGTCCTGAGGTGGTGGCAGTGGTCGGTGGCCTGTGCCAGCTGTCAGTGCCGGCTGCAGGGAGTGGACAGGCCAAGGGGCCCACCCCGACATTATGACTAGAGTGTTGGGCCGAGGATGTCTGGTTAAAGACTTGAAGATCTGCCCATTCACAGCCACGGCCCAGCCAAGACCACCTTGTGCATCCCCCCTGGGCACACACCCCGTTCTCAGGACTCAACATGTGAGAGCTAATGTGGCAGGCGCTACTTCCAGCCACCCTCGGGGTCGGAGTCCAGACTTAGTTTCCTCACCTGGGAGACCACATGGTAGCACCTTCTCCAGAGGTGTCTCCAGAGGTGCTGGGAGAGGGGCCTGGCACCCGTGGCTATGGAAGCATGTTTAAGTTCTCCCACCAACACACAGAATGCTGCTGCTTCTGCTGCCACAGTCGCATGACACAAACCACAGTTACAGGACCTGGACTCTGGAGAAAGGCAGAGAACCCATGGGGTCTGGCCCTCCGCCCTAACCAGCTGCACAAGGACTCAGCGGTGACCTGTGTGAGCGAGTGTGCGGTCCCAGGGAGAAGCATCGGGACAAAGGGAGCCACGTGGTCCAGTCTTGGGCTGGAAGACAGGAAAGTAGAACTGTTTTCCCCCGAAAGTGAGCAGTGCGGCCACCTGCCTGGCCACACGGGTTCCACACACTGGGAAAACCGAGGTCAATCAGACTACGGGAGCCACTGGCCTTTGTGGCAGCTACCATCTCTGCAGACCCACAGGCCTGACCTGAACACTAGGAACAGGCCTGCGCCCTCCTCCCCAGTGGAGGCGTCTGCTCGTGCTGACGCAGGGTCAGTTGTCATGGGGGCCATCTGATCGCTGCTGCTCCTTAGCAGTCAGGACAAGCCCAGGGATGCTGCACACAGCCCAGCCCACTTCATGAAAGTCCTGGCCGGAAGTCCATGCGGCTCATGCAGAATTATGTCCCCGCCCCCACCCCTCCAGCAGCCTCCGCAGAGCCTGACCTGAGCTGTGAGCAGTCACTGAGGAGCAGTGACCAGAAGGCACATACCCAGTGAGACCCCAGCCACTGCCTTCCTTCTCTTTCCAGCGGGTCCTGAGACCACCTCCCAGATGACTTACACTCAAATCCTGGACTTGAGATCTAGTTCTGAAGAAACCAAACCAAGATGGGCAAAGCGTCCATAAAAAGAGAAACACAAGTAGCCCACAATGACATGAAAAATGTTTAGGAATCTGAGAGAGACAAATTCTAAGGGAAGATCGTATTTCACCCTCCAGACTGGCAACCTTTAGTGGCTTGGTAAGAAAGCCAGGTATGGCGAGGCCAGCAGCACAGGACGTCCGAGCCCGACCCTCCCACCACCCTCGGGAGGTCTTCTGGGCAGTATGAACTGAGGTCGTCAGAAACATGTGTTTCTGCATCTCAGCAACTTCACTGCCATGATGTGCCCTAAGGAACTAATTGGATAATCGTGCAAAGAGATTCAGGTATGTACAAGATACTCAAAGCTGGGCCAGGGCCAGGGATGGATCTATCAGTGATGGGGGAAGCAAGCCAGGCCGAGGGAACATCGGGAGGCCAGTGCCAGAGGAAACCCGTGTCCCTGTGCCTCACAGCCCCTCCCCAGGCCAGCCAGCCCAGGAATCTCCCAGTCCCCCTTGATCCGGGCCACGCTCCCCTGGGAGTAGCAGGAAGGTGGCTGAAAAACAAAAAGCCACAGCCAACCCCAGCACCAGCTGAGGCCCAGTGACCTCGGGCACACAGGGCACTGAGAACGTGGGCTGGATGGACACATGGCCAGCTAGGCCCAGGACAGCCTGGACACGCCACTCTCGGGTTTGATTCTTCTCCCTGGGACTTCAGGGTAAACAAGAGGCCAGAGGCCCTCTCTCCACTGGGATCGCCCGGCAGTGGGGCCACGGCCCTGGGGCTGGCCGGCACAAGTGAGGCTGGCAGGGAGCCTGTAAAGTGAGCAGGAGGAGGAATCCTCTCCACAGAATGACAATGGGTGACGAGGATGCTAATGTGGCAAAAGCTCTCCATAAACAGTAAGCCCTGAGTGTGCAGAAATCATGTTATTTTTATCATTGCATGTCCTGCTGTGCTGATTACCTGACTGCACGCGGAGACTGTGCTTTTCCAATCTCTCAGGTAGGGCGACCCTGCCCGGATCACTAAACCACGGGCAGGGCAGGTGTGCAAGAGACCCCCTGCTCATTCCAGTCCCCACTCAGAGAACCATGGCTCTAGCAGGGTGCTCATGCCCGCCCTTTGGTCTCGTTGTCTTGGCCAATGACACAAGGTCGTCATTCCTCAGCACTGGGTTGCCCAGGGAACAGAGAGGCCAAGGCCAGGCGAGCGTCCGTCCTGCCGAGTGGGATCCTTGCAGTGACCGGTGGAGCCTGTCAGAGACCTGAGGCCAGTCCAACCAAATGCTGTGAGGCGGGAACAATGACAGAAGTTCTGGCCCAGCACTCACTAACAGACAATTGCAGTTCATACACTTATAAAGCAAAGCCGGCCTCACACTGTGCACACACCACGTGGCAAGACGCTTTTTCGTTTTTGTCATGTGGCCATTATGCAGAGCGTTTCTCCCGGGGCCTCCGGATGGAGCATCGTGGATTTCACCAGAGCCCCCACACCCCATGTCAGGGGGCAGAAGGCCATGTGTAAGCAGCCAGAGGCCTGTTCCCGCCTCCACGTGCCACACCCCAGGTCCCAGTGGGGGCTCTCCCAGCACCAGGGGTCTCACACACACAGAGGACTTCTATTTTTGGCCGATCAGGGAACTTGGTTCCCTTCCCGTCACTCCCACTGGAAGCTGAAAGTGCTGAGTAAAACACAAACACATACAGTATTTTCTCAGACACACGAGTGAGCTGGCAGGTGAGAAATGAACTCAGAAGCTGCAGCTGGGGCGTGGGCGGGAACCTGTAGGGCTGAGGGGAGCTCTGGGCTGGCTGGGCCTGGGAGGGCATTTACTGGATTACAAACGTGAAAGTGAGCTTGGCCTGGAAGCCGGGTGGAAGAGGGCACAGCTCAGGGCCAACTGAAGAAGGGCAGCCTGGTGGGAGACGCTGCCCACATAAAGAACCACATGAAACTGGGCTAGAACAGCATTCTCTGGTCCCCACCCCTGGGGCAGTATCCCTGATTTGGGCACTGAGTGGAGGAGAAACCCTCTCCCTAAAGATTTGTGACCACAAGCTGAGACTCATGAGGTCGGCCCCCAAAAGTCACACAAACCTTCTCCCTAAAGATTTGTGACCACAAGCTGGCACTCATGAGATTGGGCCCCAAAAGTCACACAACCTGGGGGTCCAAAGCCCAGGATTTAGTGTGAGTTGGTTTCAGACTGGTCGGGATTGCAGCAAACACAAGTCCTCCGTGGAGAAACCGGGTCCATCCAGACCTCAAGGCATTGCCGCACACATGTGGACCATCGCGGAAACTCACAAAGCACACCAGGACTCCAGGCACACCCGCGGCTGGAAGCACACAGGCAGCAGAGCGTGGCTCACGGATCCTGCAGCTGTAGGATTTCCAGGGCAGAGGATATAACTTAGATGTGCTTAAGTAAGTAAAAAAGGGATTTAAAATAATGAATATAGAGCATGTGAATATAAAAAGATGATAAAGCCAAATTGAAAAAGGCCAAATAGAATTTCTAGAAATGAAAACTAAATAGGTCAGGCATAATGGCTCACAACTGTCATCCCAGCACTTTGGGAGACTGAGGTAGGAGGATCACTTGTGACCAGGAGTTCAAGAGCAGCCTGGCCAACATGGTGAAACCCCATCTCTACAAAGATACAAAAATAAGCTGGTCATGGTGCTGCACACCTGTAGTCCCAGCTACTCAGGAGGCTGAGGTGGGAGGATTAATTGAGCCCAGGAGGTTGAGGCTGCAGTGAGCTGAGATGACACCAATGCACTCCAGCTTGGGTGACAGAGCGAGACCCTGTCTCAAAATACATAAATAAAATAAAAAATAAAAGAAATGAAAACTAGGCCGGGCGCGATGGCTCAAGCCTGTAATCCCAGCACTTTGGGAGGC
>NW_012117154.1:8737612-8739704 GCF_000951035.1 Colobus angolensis palliatus
CCTCAAAAAAAAAAAAAAAAAAAAAAGAAAAGAAATGAAAACTAAGTGGATTAAAAATAGACAAATGAAATTGAAAAAAAATTCAGTAATAGTAACACTTTAAAAACCCCTTAATGGATAGATTTAACTGCAGTTAGATATAGTTAAAGAAAAAGCTAGTGAAATGGAAGATTAATCTGAAGAAATAATCTCTAATCCAACACAGAGAAACAAAAACATGAACAATGTGAAGAGCACATGGTTCATAGAAAAGAAAGTGGCAAATATGTACAGTGAAGCTGTATAAAGCAGACAATATAAAACAACACACAGACTGTCTAATGAGGCTAAGATGATAAAGATAAAACAAAATACAACACACAAGAGCACATGGAGCAGGGGAGGCTGACTTTAGACTGGAAGGGTCAGTAAGTAGTAAAATGACCAAGAAGACAGGAAGGGCAGGACACGTAACTTTCATACTCATTCAGGGGAAGGAATGAGGGAGGTGTGATTTATTCAAAGAAAGCAAGAAAGGAGAGAAAAAAGGAAAAAAGAAGGTGAAATGAACATACAGTATAAAACAGACAGCTGAGCGCAGTGGCTCATGCCTTTAATCCCAGCACTTTGGGAGGCCAAGGTGAGCAGATTACCTGAGATTGGGAGCTTGAGACCAGCCTGACCAACATGGAGAAACCCTGTCTCTACTAAAAATACAAAAAAAGTAGCCGGACGTAGTGGCTCACACCTGTAGTCCCAGCTACTTGGGAGGCTGAGGTAGGAGAATTGCTTGAGCCCCAGGAGGTTGAGGCTGCAGTGAGCTGAGATGACACCAATGCACTCCAGCTTGGGTGACAGAGCGAGACCCTGTCTCAAAATACATAAATAAAATAAAAAATAAAAGAAATGAAAACTAAGCCGAGCGCAATGGCTCAAGCCTGTAATCCCAGCACTTTGGGAGGCCAAGGTGAGCAGATTACCTGAGATTGGGAGCTTGAGACCAGCCTGACCAACATGGAGAAACCCTGTCTCTACTAAAAATACAAAAAATGAGCTGGGTGTGGCGGTGGGCGCCTATAGTCCCAGCTACTTGGGAGGCTGAGGTAGGAGAATTGCTTGAACCTGGGAGGCAGTGGTTGCAGTGAGCCGAGATTGTACCACTGCCCTCCAGCCTGGGTAATAGAGCAAGACTCCATTTCAATAAATAAATAAATAAATAAATAAATAAAAATAAAACCTGTATCATATGTCATATCTTAGTGGTGAAGTCTTGGAAGCATTCCCCCCTTTTTAATTCTCATTTGATTACTTTTCTTTTTTTTTCTTCAACTTTTATTTTAAGTCCCAGGATAAATTTGCAGGATGTACAGGTTTGTTACGTAGGTAAATGTGTGCCATGGTGGTTTACTGCACAATCCATCACCTAGATATGAAGCCCAGCATGCATCAGCTATTCTTCCTGATGCTCTTTCTCCCCTCATCCTGCCACAACAGGACCCCGAGTGTGTTGTTCCCTTGATGTGTCCATGTGTCCTCATCATTCAGCTCCCACGTATAAATGAGAACACGGCGTGTTTGGGTTTTCTGTTCCTGCATTAGTTTGCTGAGGATAATGGCTTCCAGCTCCATCCATGCGCCTGCAAAGGACATGATTTCTTTCCTTTTTACGGCTGCATAGTATTCCACGGTGTAGATGGATGACATTTTCCTTATCCAGTCTATCATGGATGGGCATTGAAGTTAATTCCATGTCTTTGCGATTGTGAATAGTGCTGGGTCTATTGGTATTTCTGCCTCTAGGTCTTCGAGGAATCACCACACTCTCTTCCACAGCGGTTGAACTAATTTACATCCCACCAACAGTGTAAAAACGTTCCTATTTCTCCACAACCTCATCAGCATCTGTTGTTTTCTGACTTTTTAGTAGTGGCCATTCTGACTGGTGTGAGATGGTATCTCATTGTGGTTTTGATTTCTCTAATGATCAGTGATGTTGAGCTTTTTTTTTTTTTTTTATATTTGTTGGCCCCACACGTATATCTTCTTTTGAGACGTGTCTGTTCATGTCCTTTGGCCACTTTTTAATGGGATTGTTTGTTTTTTTTCTCATAAA
>NW_012117154.1:8739994-8742715 GCF_000951035.1 Colobus angolensis palliatus
GCTAGTTTTTTGTATTTTTTAGTAGAGACGGAGTTTCACCATGTTAGCCAGGATGGTCTCGATCTCCTGACCTCGTGATCCACCCGTCTCGGCCTCCTCGTGATCCGCCCGTCTCGGCCTCCCAAAGTGCTGGGATTACAGGCTTGAGCCACCGCGCCCGGCCCTTTGATCCATCTTAAGTTAATTTTTGTATATGGTGTAGAGAAGGGATCCAGTTTCAATTTTCTGCTTATGGCTAGCCAGTACTCCCAGCACCATTTGTTAAATAGGGACTCTTTTCCCCATTGGACGCATTCTCCTTAAGATCAGGAGCAAGGCAGGGTGCCCACTGTCATCATTCTAGTCCACACTGTACAAGGCCTAGGAAACGGTCACAGGAAAGACAAGAAAAAGAAATGAAAGAGGCTTAAAAAGATGGAATGTCCATTTCCTCTTGCAAACGTCAGCACACCAGGGCTGGAATCAGGGGCTGCACCCTCTTTATCCTGCTGTGCAGCCGTCCTCAATATGTGGGTGCTAACTCCTAGTCTAGGATGGCTGCCCATGTGCCAGCCGTCATGCCTGTCTTCCAGCCAACTGTAGAGAGGTAAATGAAAAGGAAGGACACCTCCTTCTCCCTGTTAGGACATTACTAGAGAGGCCTAGACCACTTTTACTTCCATGCCACTAGCCGGAGTATAATCGTACTGTTGGACTTAGAATCCGTCATTTCTGGATGGTCACAAGTCCTCAACAAATGAAGGATGGGACTGGGGACCATTAACTCAGCCTGGGGACAAACACTCAGAACTGAGGGGAGAGACCAGGCAGGGGGCAGACTGGTGGCCAAGCCGAGACCTGAGGTCCTCCCTCCCTGTGGGGAGCTGTGCTGGGCCACCATTGTCTGCCACCATCCACAGCCTGTGCAGGTCTCCAGCCCCTCGGAGGCAAGTGAAGGAGGCTGGGGACAGCCCCGCTCCTTGATGGCACCTGGAGCAACGTGAGGGGTGCATGAGCACTGGCCCGGATGTAGGACACTGAGTGACTTTGTGCCCCAGCGTCACTGGGAGAGATGCTGGAGCATCGGTTTTGCCTCGCGGAGCTGTGTATTGGCAGGGAGGGCTTTTAGAAAATGTGCAGAGCACAGTTGGATCTTGTTATAAATTTCAGCAGGGATATTTTTAGCTCAAGGACTCAGGAGAAACCTGACTGTGCAGCCCCAAAGTCCCGAAGGTGCCGTCGTAGCCTGGACACCAGCTGCACAGGCCCCACTCGGTCCAGGCAGCCTCCTTCTGGAGGGCCAAGCTCTAGGTCTTGAGGGGAGTTGAGGCCGCACAGCTCCTGTTGGGGGCTTCGTGCATCCTGGAAGGTTTTCCCTGCTGGGCACAGGGACCGCTGGGCCACAGCGAGGACCTGGCTCTGCATTTAAGCCATGAGGATGTTGGAGCTACACCTGCTGCAGAGAGAAACAGACATGGCACAGGGGACTGGAGTCCGGCCTCGCTGTGGCTGGGTGACAGCGCACAGGTCATCAGCACAGGGGATGGGACACTGGATTCTGGCCTCGCTGTGAGCGGGTGACAGCGCACAGGTCATCAGGGCCTCAGCAGTGGATATGATTTTTCCTGCAGGGGACAGGACAGCGTGAGCCATGCCCATGGGAGGCACCCGTATTTCAGTGAACGCCTGTCAGACAGTCTCAGAGAGATGGAAGAGCACACAGCTTCTTCCAGTGGGAGCAGGGAGGGGGTGGCCATCTGGCGGCCACACCGGGCCTTGGCTTTCTTCCAGTTTCCGTAGAAGAATCCTCTGACCCCCCCACAGGTCCAGCCCAGGCAGGGCCTCTGTGGTGATGGAGCCAGGAGGCCATGGCCTTGCAAATTTCTCCTCAAGGTCATTTGTAAGGAGGGAGCGTCCAGAGGACTGGAGGATGTTTTGCCAAGATTGGGGACTGCAGAACAAATAGGCAGCTCTCAGAGGAAACGTCGGGTTTCATCCACCAGACCACCCCAAGCCACTGCATCTAACGTCTGTCCTGCAACTGGGGGAGGGGTGGCGAACACTCGTCCTGTCACAACGCAGGGACCAGGCAGTGAGTGGTGCTCCAGGCCGGGTGCCGAGAGAACCGGTCCTTTTGGAAGGGGCCGTGGACACAGCAGGGTGGTTGGGCATTCAGGTCAAAGTCAAACCAGACCAGATGTGCAGAGCCTCTTGGGACAGATGGAAGGTCAGACAGACACAGGGGCAGGAGGACAGAGCTGGGCCCCCTCACCAGGCAGGGTCCCGGGCCAAGGGATCAGTCCCAGCGAGGGAGCAGGTGGGGAGAGTGCCCCCTCCCTGCACACACGGGTCCTGAGTCCACAGGGACCACGAGATCCCCAGGCAGCGTGGCCCTGGCTTTCGGGACCTGGGGCCTCCCCGGGCGCGTACACCAGAATCCCCTCGGCACCGCCAACGACAGGTCCTCCACCCCCAGGAGGGCGTGCGGATAAGGAGAGGGGCTCAGGCAGGGCCTTTGCTGAAACCCCCAGGGGTTAAGATTTGCTTGTAGATAAAAAAAATCCCTATTCTAGGAACTTACCTGGGGTCCCTGTCCATTAAGATATGTGCCCCCAGTACTGCGCCAACACCTCACCTCATTTCTGCAGAGGGTCCTTGCCCCCCGAGGAGAGGGGAGGAGTTGGGCTGGGTGGGCCAGAGCCCCTGCACTCCTGGGCGCTCCCCAGCCTACACTCAGCTCTG
>NW_012117154.1:8743260-8749486 GCF_000951035.1 Colobus angolensis palliatus
ATTAGCCGGGCGTGGTGGCGGGCACCTGTAGTCCCAGCTACTCGGGAGGCTGAGGCAGGAGAATCGCTTGAACCCGGGAGGCAGAAGTTGCAGCGAGCCGAGATCACGCCATTGCACTCCAGCCTGGGCGACAGAGCGAGACTCCGTCTCAAAAATAAAAAAAAAAAAAGATCCTTAACATAGCGGCATCTGCAAAGACCCTGTTTCCAAATAAGCCACACTCACAGGTTCCAGGGTTCCAGTGTGGGCATCTTGAGGGGTCACCATTCAACCCACTCCAGACGGGTCCGTTGAGCTGGGTCCTCTGCGGGACTGTGGCCTGTACCGGGTGGAGACAGTCCTGGGGTGCTGGAGGCAACGGGGATTTCACTCAGGGCTGCACCTGGCTTCCCCCCAATCCCAACGGAAGTTCAACAAGCCTGGAGCTCCCTCAGGGGGCGCAGTGGCCCCTGAGATCTCCCATCTTCCTTTTCCCCCAGAGCTGGCCATGCCTGGGGACTCTGACCATGGGCCTCAGACAGCGCAGCTCCCCTTTGGCCGGTGACTGGGTGGCCAGGCCCAGGATCTGGAGGGAGAAAGCTGCTGGCCTTCTCCGAGATGCAGCCTGGAGCCTCCGGCAGAGCCTTCGGCAGCTGTGCTCAGCTATGCTCCGGGGCTGCGCTGATTTCCAGCGTCAGTGACTGAAGCCAGCGTTCACGGCCGATCAGCACAGCACTTCTGCCTGCCGGGTTCAGACCAGGCTGGGTCTGGTCCCTGTCGGAGAATGCAGTTCTCATCCTTCAAGAACAAGCCTGCAGGCCGCCCCTTGTCACCCAGCGTGACCCTGCCTCAAGGGCTCCTCCTCCCTCTCCTGAGTAAGCGGAGCAGAGCTGGCCGTGGCCTCCCTGCCTCTGCTGAGCCCACCACCAGCGGGTTTTGTTCGGGGCTAATGAGGCGCTGGGGAAGGCGGAAGGTGTCGGCATGACAGCTCAGAAGATGGAACTAATGAGACCTTGTTGCTGGACAAAGGTGGCATTCAGGATGTCCTCTCGGCCTCGGCCCCCAACTTCCCCACGGGCCCCTCTGACCACAGATGGTTCCCAGACCTGTCCCAGACAAGGGTCCTGAAGCCCTAGCTTCGCTGTGCAGAGGCCCCTCCCAACCTGGATTTAGCCAGGTGCCTCCTCGCCTGTCCCACCCCCCGCATCTGGTCACCTCACCCCCTCAGGCGCAGTTTTGACTGAGAAAACCAGACACTGCGGGAGCCCAGGCTGGCATCTTAAGTCCAAGGTTCCAGGGGCCGCAGAGCCCCAGCCTGGCCTCACACAGGCACCTCCCTCACCGCATGTCAGCCTCTTGGGTCTTTATCTTCCTCATAAATTGGCAATAGCTAATCAGTGGTGGATTTCTGCGGGTTTGGCAGCTGCTGTTCCATTTGAAACAGCTTAAATGAGCTAAGAGCCAACTCAGCGGGTAAAATTATAATCAGTGTACAAACAAATCGCACTTTCATTTAGTACATAAAGCATGGTAATGTTATGCGTGGATCAGAACTCACACGATTCAAGTTTATGTTCAGAAGCCAGCAAAGCCACTTTAGAATTACAAAGGGCAGCTCCCAAGGGGTCTTGCTGAAATCTCAGCCTCTTCCCAAATGTTCATTTCCCACTTCCAACAACTCTAGGCATTTTGATGTGTGAATTGCAGAAACTTTTTAGGGCATTGCTTCTCCAGTGAGTGAGTCACTGAGTCCTGCGAAAGTGCAGAATCAGATTCTGGCCTGGAGGGGACCCTATGTTTCTGAGGGTCTCGCAGGGGTGCTGGTGCAGCCACACCATGCCCAGGGTAGGTGCTCTGATCCTGGAAACCCCTCGTGTCCTGGAAGCCCCTCCTGTTCGTTAAGGTTTGGAGAGAGGAGGAGGAAATCCTGTGTTGCGGGGTGGCAGGGGGGAGCTGCAGATGAGGGGCAGCTGCGAGGGTCTTGGGGTGCAGAGCCATTCCCAGGGACGTGCAGACCTCACCGGGGCAGCCTGGCCTGCAGGGAGGTCCCGGGGGAGGTGACTGTGCAGGGCCAGGAAACCGCGGTCTCCTTTAGGGGAACACAACCCACGCTCACAGCGGGAAACACGGGAAATCCATAAAGACACAAGAGGAAGTCACGAACACTCTCATTTATTTAAAACTGGACGACGTCTTTGAAATTGTCTATGAGCCAGACGTATCTGAGACACCAGATGGAGGCTGAGTGTACCTGAGTGAAGAGGGGCTGATCCCAGACTTCTCGTAGACAGAAAAATAGCTGTTCCCCTAAACCCCTGGGACCTGGGCCCCAACACACAGGCTCCTCGGTACCCTCTCAAGTTTGCCAGGAGCTCACTTGAGCACCAGGGGCAAGAACCCAAGAATCTGGGGCTCCTGGCACCTGAGACCCTGAAGGTTGGGGTGCGTGAGACCAGACTTTTCCCATCTCAAACCGAACGGCATCAGAGGAGGAGGTCAGAGGCCGGGGGCCAGGGTCTCTGTGGAACCTGAATGAATGGAGACAAGGAAGGAGAGAAGCACCTGGGCCCTTCCCAGCAGTCAGGGCTCCAGCCCTGTGACCCACCCGTGCCCTCAGCTCCAGCCAGGGCGGGGACTCATCAGCCCCTCTCCGGAGCTCCCCGACAGTTTACAGGGCACACAGTTACAGTCCCCACCCAGCAGGAGCCAGAGCAGAGAAGCAGAAAACCTTTCTTTGTTAATCATCTTCCATCAGAACTTTGTTTTGGCTTGGAAAGTAGGCCACGGCCAGGCTGCAGGGGGTGGGGGGCCCTGGACCCCCATGCGGCCACTCCGCGCTCGGAAGGGTCAGCCGCCCGGTTGGAAGCATTTTATTTTCTGACTCAAATACGTATTTATAGCAGAAGAGAGATGCTCCAAGGACAGGCTCCCTCCCGCCAGGAGCTGGAGCAACCCGGCCACTGTGCACACAGCTCTGGGGGAACGTCGCCTCGCTGCCTGTCCTTGCCCCAGGCTCCTGCAATGACAGACGGGGGCTAGGTTTTCCCCGAGTGAAAGTTATCAGAACCAAAATGGAGACATTCGTGCTAAAACCCTGGCAACAGAGCCGCAGGTGGCCGTGAAGGGGTTTCTCACACACGCATGCCTGATAACAAGAACGGAAAGACTGTGAAATCCACAACCTCACACAGAAAGTGCTCTGGAGGACCTCCAGGTGCTTGGCACTGCTGTCCAATTACACCTGGAGCCTCCCTTGCTGCTGGTCCTGGGGAGGTCGGCTCCAGCCCGAAAGGAGAGAAAACTGCTGGGAAACCGGCCGGGCAGGCGGGATGGGGAAGGACGGGTGAGGACAGGGTTCCTGTGCTCATGGCCCAGCAAGATGGCTGGTGTGGACCCCTACCTTTGGAACACATGGGGCCCGGCCGAGGGGGTCCCGCCACGTGTCCTGGGCAAAGCACGAGGTCTCAGCTCCTCCCCACCCTGGGTTCTGAGCCAGTTGCAGACAGAGAACAGAGCGGGTGCCTGTCTTGAGCCAGCCATTATCTTCCCCGTGTCTGAGCCCAAGACCCCAGACACAGACCCCACTGAGACTGGAGGTGGCTCTGGGCACCAATTTCGTGTGTGGGGACCCCCCACCGCCCACCCCCGCCCAGTCTCCAGGCATTGTCTGGGGCACTTTGCCCTCCCCAAGGCCCCCCCACGCCCATTCCTCTTTGAACCTCGTGCCCCTGAGTATGCTGGGCAGTCTCTGGGGGCCCTGTGGTGATGCAGCCACACCTCCCGGCCCTGCTCAGAGTCAGGGGTGCCCTTCAGGATGGGCTAGGCCCCGCCTATGGGCCCTGCCTCCTGGAGGGCCGCCCCCCAACATGCTTCAGCACTGCTGTGCCCTGCCCCAGGAGCAGCTTTCAGGACTGTTAGTCATCAAGGCCAGTGGTTGCAAAACAAGTGGGGCCTGAATTTATAGGAACTTAGAATTTCCCCAGGGCAGAAGGCTTACTAAATACAGGGGAACGTCAGGGACAGACGAGGGGAGCCTCAGTGGCAGAGCTGATGTGGTTCCCTCCCTCTCTTGTGGCGGTGGACCCTTGCTTACAGAGAGGGGCCGGCCTGCCCACCCCTGGCTTCCAAAGGTCATCTCCGGTGACTTATTCTCGTCCGCGCAGCAGCCAATGCTGAGTTCAGGGCAGGAGCCCTGGATGGCCCCTCAGATCCCTGCAGGCGTCCCTCTAGTCTGCCGGCCGGCCTTGTCTGCCAGAGCAGCTGGGCTTTGCTCTTAGCAGATAAAGCTCCTGGCGCCCGTTCCACGCTCCTCGGGTTTGTTCTTTATTTTAAATCCTTTAAAGTAAAAATCTCTGTCTCTCTCCCTCCGTCTCTCTCTCTCTCATTATCAACTTTTCTGCTCTCAGAAGCCCTTTTGATCTGGAGCCTTGAGACGCTCTGTCACTTAGAGACAAGCCCCCGCCCCGCCCCGCTTCTCTTTTTGACTTTTCTTCTTCCCTGTCTGTCCTCTCCCATGTGGCCCTCTGTGGCCCCGCTAACCTGGCCCTGGCCCTGGCTTCCCAGTCTCTTGGCTGGCCTCCTGTATTCACATTTACATTTTTCCATTTTGAGTCCCAGGAAGATTTATCACCTTCTCCTCAAATTCCTGAGTTCACCACCAGAAACCAAAGTTTCCGTTTAGTTTTCAGGCTGTCGCCACGAGACCTGCAGGCTCCAGCACCCGTGAGGCCCACGGCCGCTGGGAGGGACATTCGCGTTCCCAGGGTGTGAGGGGCACCTTGGCCGGCACGGCGTGGATGTGGGGTCATGCCCACCATGCTGGTTCTGCTGATGTCACGGGCCTCTGAGGACTCACTGCCCTGGTTGTGCTGGGCTCGGTGTGGGGAAGAGGAGAGTTTAGCACCAGCGATTGGGACAGCCAAGAGCCCGGCGTGCACAGCCCTGTTCGGGAGCAGGGTCTGTTTTCCTCTCTAAGCAGTGCTTTGCACTGGGATTTGCGGCCGCGAAAGTTCTTGGCTAAGATGCTTGTGTCTTAGGAAATGTTGGGTTGCACATTTATTTTTAGCTTTAGGAATGTGATGCTTGATATTATTTGGGTTTTTAAGAGGGCCAATCCTGGAACACTCTTGCCTAAAAGTGAAGGTGACAGCTCCACGCTGGAAGATGCAAGCTGTCCTGCTGTGTCCTGTCCTGCTCTGTCCTGCCAGGGTGGGAGTCACGGTCGCACATCCTCTCACTCTCAGGGCCTGAGTGGCTGGGAGGCAGGGAAGGGGCCAGCGAGGAGGTGCTGCAGGGGTCCTGGCGAGAGGGCAGGCGGTGAGGAGGATGTGTGTTCTGGGGTGTGGGGAAGGTGGAGGTGGGAGGACTTATTGGGGATTAGAGGAGGCACAAGATAAAGACGGGTCGGGAAGGGCTTCAGACTCCGGCCTGAGCCACTGGAGGCCGGGGCGGCATCAGCTGAGCCCCGAGCCCATGGGAGACAGCCCTGACATATGGGTCAGGAGGCTCAAGGTGCCTCTAACAGTCCAACAGCAACACAGTGGCTCCAAGGAGGTGGGCATCTGAGTGGTTGCTCCATGCTGCTGGGCAGCCCTGCTCCACTTACCTCAGGGCCAGGCATCCTCTGCCTTGATGTCCTCCCTAGAAACCCCAGGACCACATCCAAAGAGTAGAGCTTAGGGAAAGAGGAAAGAGAGCATGGAGGGGTCAACTCAACCGCAGGGTCCTCGGGGGCCCTCCTGGTCATGATCGTCATCCTGGGAGCAGCCCTGCCCCGCCCTCCACCGGCAGGTGACCCAGAGGGGTTTGCTGTTCCATGGAAGAGCCCTGGGCTCGTGCATCTGAAGTTCAAGGGTGAGCCTGGGCTGCAGGGGGATCTGTGGGCATCCATGCTGCGAGGGAAGCGTGGAGACAGGGGCCTTGGGATATCTTTCTGGACTTCAGAGGGAAAAGCCTCCCCAAGCTACTGCCCTTGCTGTGGGAAGGAGAATTTACCAGTGTCCTGTGGCCATCAGGGACTTCTTGTGAGGTCTGTGGCGTTGCTGGGCCACATCCTGGTCATTGCAACCTTGGCACCCAAGGCAGCTCTTCCCTGGGAGGCCTCCTGAGCCCTTCAGCCCTGGCACGTTTTGCATGTTCTTAAAATGCCTTATCTGTGGCATGTGGGTCCTACACTCCCCTAACCCTGTCGTCCATCTTTTTTTTTTTTCTTTTTTTGAGACGGAGTCTCGCTGTCTCGCCCAGGCTG
>NW_012117154.1:8750856-8752453 GCF_000951035.1 Colobus angolensis palliatus
ACTGAGATTTAAGGGAATGGTACTGACCTTCAACCACAAGCAGGCTTTAAACATTTGCCTAACAAAGCACATTCCTTACAGCCCAAAATCCTTTCAACCTTAATTAACACAGCGATGTTTCTAGCAAGGACAAGATTGGGGGTAGAGTCACAGATTAACAGCATCTCAAATACAGAGCCAAATGGAGTCTCTTAAACTTACTTCTATCTATAATAACACAGTAACAGGCTGACCTCTCTTTTCCCCACAACTTTGGGAGTCCAGTGTGGGAGGATCACTTGAGCCTGGGAGTTCGAGGTTGCAGTGAGCTATGATTGCATCACTGCACTCCAACCTGGGTGACAGACCCAGACCCAGTCTCTAAACAACAACAACAACAACAACAACAATAGGAGAAAATTTCCCAGGGTTGAAGCATTGCAGTCAGTTTGAAAGATCCAGAGTGTCCTAAACACGATGAAGGACAGGGCACCACACCTGACACACCTGCTAAAATGTCAGAATATCAAGCACAAAGGGAAAATCCTGAAAGCCCAGCAAGAGAAAGAACGAGCTACTACAGAGGCAAGAGAATCGTATTGGCATTCGGCTTCTCATTGGTGTCGCTGACGTTACGTGTCTATGAAAGGGGCCTGTAAGCTTCTGAAAAGCAATGATTTAGAGTTGAGAATTCTATACCCAGCTAAACAGTCCACCATCCAACCTAACAGTGAAGTTGAAACAGATCCAGACGTGCAAGAACTCAGAACATGCACTTCCTGGGTTAAAAAAAAATTGTTTTGAGATGGGGTCTTGCCCTGTTTCCCAGGCTGGAATTTGGAAATGGGCTTGGATGTCGTTGCAGATGGGCCAGGGCTGCTTGAGTCAGCATTGCCCTTTTGTCCTTCTGGAAAGCACTCGCCAGCAGCATGGAAGAGAAACGCATATACAGACTCCCTTATCCAGAAACCGAGAAGCTGGGAACTGCCCAGGCCTCCAGGTGGTGGGGAGGAAGGGCAGGAGAGAGAGACTAACAGAGAGAGACAGGGTCCCATAAGGGTGTTTCTCAAGGGTGGGGCCATTGAGGGCGAAGAGTGGGGAGGCTGCAAACAAGGATCCACATGCAGTGGCCATGGCTCTGAGTCAGGGAAGAGAGGTCAAAGGAGAAATGGACACACAGGAGTGGTCAGGATCGTTTTTTAAGGAGGTGCATTGGAAACACGTTATGAAGTCTCCATATCAAAGCAGCTCAGGAGCCTGGATGAAGAGACAGTGGTTGGGGCAACAGAGCAGATGGTACAGACACTGCCCAGATCCACAGAGCCCTGTCTGTGCTCCAGGGGGAATGAGTGGTGGGCTGGGCACCTGGAGAAAACCGTTGGTTGACTTTATCCATTGTTGCACAGCGGGGTGGATTCCAATGATTCACGCAGGTAATAGTTAAAAGATAGGCACATGGATGCAGCTGGAAACCATCATTCTCAGCAAACTATCGCAAGAACAGAGAACCAGACACCACATGTTCTCACTCATAGGTGGGAATTGAACAATGAGATCACTTGGACACAGGAAGGGGAACATCACACACCGGGGCCTATTGTGGGGTGGGGGTCGGGGG
>NW_012117154.1:8754028-8784527 GCF_000951035.1 Colobus angolensis palliatus
TGCACTCCAGCCTGGGTGACAGAGCGAGACTTTGCCTCAAAAAAAAAAAAAAGAAAGAAAGAAAGAAATAGAGGTCTAAAGCGCTCATTTAGACAGAGTCCTGGGCACCGCCCGGGAAGTGGAACTGAGGTGGATGGGACACAAGGTGAGGACTGCTTTCAATTTTCTGTAATTTTAAAAAGTAAATGGGGTAGAACTAAATGAAGTGGAAATAAAGTTGCATTCGAGAACAGAGACTTAAGAATAGGGTCGGGGGCTGGGTATGGTGGCTCACACCGGTAATCCCAGCACTTTGGGAGAGCGAGGTGGGAGGATCAACTGAGGTCAGGAGTTTGAGACCACCCTGGCCAACATGGTGAAACCCGTCTCTACTAAAAGTACAAAAATTAGCTGGGCATGGTGGCGGGCGCCTATAATCCCAGCTACTCAGGAGGCTGAGACCGGAGAACACCTTGAGCCTGGCAGGCAGAGGTTGCGGTGAGCCAAGATTGTGCCTCCAGTTTGGGGGACAGAGTGAGACCCTGTCTCAAAAAAAGAAAAAGAATAGGGGCCAGGTGCGGTGGTTCACGCCTGTAATCCCACCTCTTTGGGAGGCTGAGATGGGAGGCTTGCTTGAATCAGGAGGCTGAGGCTGCAGGGAGCTGTGATCACACCACTGCACTCCAGCCTGGGCAGCAGAGCAAGACCTTGTCTCAAAAAAAGAAAACCAGAAAAAAAGAATAGTATCTGAAATATATTTTTGATTAATAGAGGAACTGAATTTAAGGGCTGACATTTAAAAATTCCTGAGACTGAGGAGGGGAAGGAGGAGTGAGTGGTGTAAAAACGCCAACATTTTATCATTCACAGTGGAGAGGCCAAAGTGAGGGGGAAAAGCATTTACAATTTACCAAAAGGAAAACAAGAAAGAAAATGAATACCTGCTTATTTTTAAATTATTGCTACTGTTTAAACTCAGAGGCAATTTTTTTTTTAAATTTAAAAAAGAATAAAATAAAAAAGGGAGACCAGCCCCATGTAGGGGCCTCCCAGGCAGGCTCTTCCAGGCAGGCTCTTCCCAGCAACACAACTCGTGCCCTGCACCGCAGCCATCTAGGGGCACCTGGCAAGCTTCAGGACATCCCTAGGGCTGGTGGGCGGGCAGAGGGTCCGTTGTTGTCAGGGGCTGGGGAAGCCCCCCTGGGATGCCTGTGCCCCTGAAGGGTTCACGGGGCCTTGGTGACTGGGAAGGGACCTTCCGTGCCCCAGGATGGCCCACCTCACGCAGGAGCCCTGCAGCCCTAGGTGTGCTGGGGGCAGTGTCCTGGGGGCCTGGGGGGTCCCTGGGTGATGCTGGGCTCCGCACAGGGAAGGCCACGAGTGGGAGATGCTCTTGGAGGATGATGGATGATGGGAGGATATTCTGCAGGGTTCTCTTGAGGGACGTGCTCCCAGGGAGGCTCCTGGAGGCATCTGGAGGTTGCTCCCGCTGGGAGTTCCTGGGGTGCCGCTGAGGGGCCCCCTAGGGGGTCAGGCACAGGCATGGGGCGATGGCTACAGGCAGGAGCAAGGGTGGCGGGGGGACCACCGTCCTCTGTGGAGTCTTCAGTACCAGCCATGCTGCTGCTGCTGCGAGGTGAGGCCCGCCAAGTTGGCAGCAGGGCAGAGAGTCCCCTCCAGGCAATGCACATCCTGCCCTTCAGCACACTGCTCTGTTTGCCGGGCAGGTCACCTGTCGACCTCTCTGGCTGCAGGCCCGCCTATCCCTGGGCACTGTCCCCTCTATGTGGAGTTCCCCTAGCCCCCTGTCCTGGGCCCATGGCCCCTACCTGGTGCCTGTGAGGGCACTTGATAGGCCGGGGCCCAGGGCCTCCTCCCCTCCACCCCCACAGCATCAGGACTGGGAGCCTTCTGTCCTTCCCAGAAGGAGCCCAAGGTCCATGTGCTGCTGGGGACAGGCCCCCTGGGGGCCCTTCAAGGTGGTGGGGGAGGCTGGCTAGGAGGACCCGCCCCAGCAGCTCCACTTTTACCAGATTTACATGTTGGGGTAAGATTTTGTTTGAAAAAAAAAAAGAGTTCCTGTGGCTGAATGTTAAAAGGGTGAACGTGCTGAAGCTGGAGGGGTGGAGAGCAGGACACGGGCTGGCCTTGGGGTGGGAGGCCGGCGCTTCCAGGAACTGCCCGAACTATGGGGGTGCACAGGCAGGCTGAGGGCCGGGTGAGCCACCTGGGCACCAGTGGCCAGGCCTGGGTGCTGAGGAGTCCCCTGCTTCTGCTTCACAGGGCGCTTGAAAGTGCATCTGAGGCTGGCGTCCCACCCCAGCACGGGGTCTCTCTCCTCCTGGATGTCTGCGTGGTGATGAAGCTGGAAACAGCCCCCACGGCAGTTCCTGTTATTTTAAGGTTCTACACATGTTCATTTGCAGCCTGAGGTTTTCTGTCTAAATTCCCATTTTGCAGTTTCACTGAATTACTTTCATTCATTTTTAAATTTACATACGGCGGGGATCTCCACGCCTGCCACTTTCAAGGCCTCTCCAAGGGCTTTGTTATTTTGCTCACAGAGAAATCAAAAACAGCGGAGACACAAATGTTGAACATTTTCATTTTTTGGTCTTCTCTGAGTACCGTCCCCACCCCCGCCACCGACCCCCCAGTGTTTCTGGGAAGAAGAAGAAAAAAATGACAAAATTATTCGTGATTAGGAAATCACTTGGCTGCGGCGGGTGTGGAAGCTCCCCAGTGTCCGGAGTCCCTGTGTGGAAAGTTTTGTGGTGTGTGTGCCATGTTCTTTCTGGAGAGTTACATAACCCGGGATGGATGCGGTGGGGGCACGGTGGGAATGGCACTCCCTCCCCAAACGCTCGGAAGACAGAAGACAGGAGCCAGTGCAGCCCAGGCTCCCCGCCCTGCCGAGACCTGACCGTGCCTGGCCAGCCCCTGCCCTAGCCCTGAGGGACTCTCACGAGGAGCCCTGCAGTGCCCCTGCGGAGGGGCCTGAGGCTGGAGAAAGCCTGGAGATCCTGGCTTTGCCCCATCATTCTGATGTTTTGTTCAATGTGGATGTTTTGCATTCACTTTGATTCTGCAAAATGTTGCATTAAAATATTACTTATCTTGATTCCTGAATTTTTTCATGCCTTTTGTGCCTGAGGGGACCGTCACACTAACCTAAGCCCAATCCAGGCCCTAGTGGGTCAGAAGGTGGGAGTACAGTATCTGTGTGTGTGCGCATATGTGTAGTGTGTGGTGTGCTTGTGTGTGTTTATGTGGCATGTTGTGTGTATGTGTGGTGTGCATGTGTCGTGTGTGTTTGTGTGTGTGTTTGTCATATGGGTGTGTACGTGGTGTGTGTGTGTGTGCTGTGGGGATGTATGGTATGTGTGTGATACGTGTGGTTTATATCTGTATGATTTACATATGTGTGTATGTGTGGAGTGTGTGGTTTATATGTGTGTGTATGATGTGTGTAGTTTACATATGTGTGAATATGTGTGATGTGTGTGATTTATATATGTGTGTATGTGTGGGGTGTATGCACTGGCATGTTTGCATGTGTTTGTGTATGTGCCATGAATGTTTGTGTATATGTAATGTGTGTGTGGCATGTTTGTGGTGTGTGGGGGGGGTGGGATGTGTATGTGGTGTGTGTGGCATATGTGTTTGTGTATGTAATGTGTGTGCTGTGTGTGCATATGTATGTATGTGCATGTGCGTGTGTGGTGTATGTGTGCATGGTGTGTGTGCAGTGTGTGTGGTGTGTGTTGTGTGTGTCATGTGTGTAGTATGTGTGGTGTATGTGGTATGTGTGTGGTGTGTAGTGTATGTGGTGTGTATGTGTGTGGTGTGTATGGGGTGTGTATGTAGTGTGTGTGATGTGTGTGTAGTGTGTGTGTAGTGTGTGTGCATGTGTGGGGTATGTGTAGTGTGTATGGTGTGTGTGTGTGGTGTGCACGTGGTGTGTGTGCACGTGTGGCATGTATAGTGTGTGTGGTGTGTGTGTGGTGTGTGTGGAGTGTGGAGTGTGGTATCTGGTGTGTGTGTGGTATATGTGTATAGTGTGTGTATGGTGTGTGTGGTATGTATATGTAGTGTGTGTGAGATGTGTGTGTAGTGTGTGTGCATGTGTGGTGTGTGGTGTGTATGTGTGGAGTGTGGTGTGTGGTTTGTGGAGTGTGTGTATGGTGTGTGTGATGTGTGTATGTAGTGTGTGTGAGATGCATGTGTAGGGTGTGTGTGTGGGGTGTGTGTAGTGTGTGTGTGGTGTGTGTGTGTGTGTGGAGTGTGGTGTGTGGTATGTGTGGTGTGTATGTGTGTAGTGTGTGTGTGGTATGCGTGCATGGTGTGTGTGGTGTGTGGTGTGTGTGTGTGGAGTGTGGTGTGTGGTGTGTGTGTGGTATATGTGTGGTGTGTGTTGGTGTGTGTGGTGTGTGTACGTAGTGTGTGTGAGATGTGTATGTAGTGTGTGTGAGATGTGTGTGGTGTGCGTGTATGGTGTGTGTTGGGGGGGGCGGGGCAGGTGACTGCAGCCTGGCTGAAGGCTGAAGTGTGAGAAGGCAGCATAGGAGAAGCCATGTGAATTCTGCCTGCTTCTGCGTTGCCCTCAGCCCAGGGTCCTGGCCTTGGGAATCCCAGCACAGTTCCCCTGGTGTGGAGACAAACAGGTGGGCTTGCTCGGCCCCAGGCACCTGCCAGCCCTCCCCATTCCACCCCCCAGGGCTACGGAGTGGGGACAACCTGTGGGTGCTCCCGGAGGCTGCCTTCATCCGGGTCACGCAGAAGGGCAGCCTCGAACGCAGGTCTGAGGCTCTTGCACAACCCCCACAGCACATACAGGTAACACGCACAGCACGCACGAGTCACACACACACGGCCACAGTGGTGGGCACTGCAGGCCGGGGGATGCCGATGGGGCTGCACTGGGTGGGTGTGAGGCGTCAGGCCTGGGCGGGCAGCTGTGGCTATGCTGTGGGACGTCGCTTTCTTGGGGGATGGACATCAAGAGTGTGAGAGGGAGTGTCCTGATGTCTGCACCTTACTTTAAGTGGCTTGACAAAAAACCCAAAAGCGCATGTGTGTGTATTTGTAGACAGACAGCAAAATATGCAAAGGCGTTTAAAATGGGTGAATCTGGGTGCAGGGCACGCAGCTGTTCATTGTACTATTCGCTCAACTTGCCTGTGAGCTTGAAATTTTTCAAAATAGAAAATTGAGTTTTAAGAAATCCATAAATTAGGCTATATTGTTATTTATGTGATTCTAATACCCTAATTTTAAAAAAGAAAAGAAAGTTTCCATTCCTGACTAAAAAATACCTGTGGATGAAGAGGCACAAAGACACCCCCTTCCTCCAGGGCCCGATGTGAGTGGAGCGGGCAGGATGTCCTCTCCCTCCAAGAGCTGGGGGCCCAGCTCCACCGCTTCCTAGCTGCGCTTTCTATCCGGGACCCAGGCACCTTCGTGTTTCCTCCAACAGAGCACATTGGACTGGCAAGGAGTCTGGGAGGCCGGTCTCCAACAGCGGGGACAACATGGACTTCAGCAAAGTCCAGCAGCCCCCAGGCGGCATCAGTACCCAACCCCCCACACCCAAGCACATCCGTCAATGCTCGGAAAACCAAAAGACAAGCAGAGACCAGGAGGGCCACCAGAAGAACAGGGTGCCCTGGGCCACCACGCAAATAACCAGCTACAAGGAACGGAGGCCCAGAGACAGTACAAAACATCTCGAAGAGACTACAAGAATAAAAACAACCTGCCGTCCCATAATTCTATGTCTATCCTTCCAGAAATAAAGCTATTTTCAGATCAAAGAAAATTGACAGAATTTGCTCACAGCAAAGCTTCACAACATAAAATGCTAGGGAAACCGCAGGCTGAAGGGAGAAGATGCGGAACAGGAGATGGGCCTTCTGGGAGGAGGGAAGAGCAGTGAAAGCACCAAGGGGTTGGGGAGGTTAGTATAAAAGACAATTTTCCTCCTCTTCCCAACCCTTTTGAAAATAAAAATGATAACATTGCACTGAAGTGCTGTTTACACGGGTCGATACAGTAGGCACAGCGCAGTAGGCGGAGGGGTGAATTGGCTTATAGGCAGGTCAAGGTGTCACGTTTTCCAAAAGTGGCACGATATTGGCTCTGTGTAGACCGTGGGGTGAAGTGTGCGTGCAGCGAAACCTGGAGTGACCCTGACCGCTGACACAAACAATGGCGTGGAGGCCGCTCGCAGACAGGCTGAGCACCCGAGAGTGCATTCAGGGTGATTCCATTTATATGATGGTTCAAACAGGAAACGTTCATCTAAGGTGAAATATTCAGAGCAGTGGTTTCTTCTGGGCATGGGATTGACTGGGGAGTGACGTGCGGGAACTTTCTAGGGAGATAAAAATGTCCCATGTCATGAAAGGTTTGTGAGTTATAGTATGTGTCCATTTGTCAAAATGGTACAGCTAATTGAGAAGAATGGACTTGAAAACTGACACTCCCCGGCTTCAGGGCTGACTATAAAGCTACAGTAATCAAGACAGTGTGGTACCGGAGGAAGAAGAGACACACGGGTGAATGGAACAGAACGGAGAGCCCAGAAATAGACTTGCATATGTGTAGCCGACTGATGTTTGCTGAAGGAGCAAAGGCAACAAAATGGGGCAAAGACAGAAGGTGCTGGAACACCTGGACATCCACAGGCAGAAAAGTGAGTGCAGACACACACCCTGCACCTTCACAAAAATTAACCCAAAATGGATCACAGACCCACACGTAAAATGCAAAACTGGAAAACTCCTATAAGGTAACACAGGAAAAAGTCAAGATCACCCAGGATTTGGTGGTGATTTGTAAAAATACAACACCAAAGGCTGACCCACGAAATAAATCATAGATCAACAGGACATTAAAGTTAAAAACTTTTGCTCTCTGAAGACACTGTTGAGAGAAAGAGAAGACAAGCCACAGACTAGGACCAGATAACCACAAAAGGGATATCTGTTAAAGGACCGTTATCCAAAACACACAAAGAACTCTCCAAACCCTGCAGTAAGAAAATGAACAATCCAGTTACAGAAACAGGCAAAAGACCTGAAAGATGCCTCACCAAAGAAGATACACAGATGGCAAATAAGCCATGAAAGATGCTCATCCTTATAGATCTTTAGGGAAATGCAAATTAAACAACAATAGATACCACTACACACCTATTAGAATGGCCAAAACGCAGACACCAACACCACCAAATGCTGGCCAGGGTGTGGAGCAACAGGAACGCTTCTCATTGCTGCTGGAAATGGTGCAGCCACTTTGCAAGACAGTTTGGCAGCTTCTTAGGAAACTAAACACTCTCTTACCATAGGATCCAGCAATCACACTCCTTGGCATTTACCCAGATGAGCTGAACACATATGTCCACACTAACATTTATAGCAGCTTTATTAATAGTTGCTAAAACTTGGAAGCAAGCAAGATGTTCTTCAGTGGGTGACTGGGCAAACTGGGGCACATCCAGTCTACGGAACATTATTCAGCACTAAAAAGAAATGAGCTCTCAAGCCATGTGTCTTATTGTGTTCAGGCTGCTATAACAAAACAAAATAAACCACATAGCTTATAAACACCCAAACTCTACTTCTCACAGTTCCGGGGGCTGGGAAGTCCAAGACCAAGGTCCTGGCAGATTCGGTGTCTGTCAAGGGCCCATCTCTTGGTTGGTAGACAGGACCTTCTTGCTGTGTCCTAACATAGTGGGAGAAGCAAGGGAGCTCTCTGGGGTGGCTTTTATAAGCACACTGCTCTCATGCATGAGGGTGTAGTCCTCGTGATCTCATCATGTCTCCAAAGACCCCACCTCCTAATACTACCACCTTAGGGCTTAAGATTTCAACATATGGATTTTGGGGGTACAGAAACTTTCAGTCTCTAGCACCGTGAAAAGACAGAAAAACCTGAAATGCATATTAATAAGTAAAAGAAGCCGATCAGAAAAGGCTTCGTATCATGTGATTCCAACCATATGACATTCTGGAAAAGGCAAAATGATGGAAACAGTAGAAAGATCAGTGGTTTCCAGGGGCTGAGGGGAGGGAGGGATGAAGAGGCAGAGCAGAGCATCTTTAGGACTGTGAAACTCCTCTGTGTGATACTATCATTGTGGGCCCATGCCATTGCACATCTGTCAAAACGTATGAAATACGCAACACAAAGAGTGAACTGCAAACCCTCATGTAAACTGTGCCCTCTGGGTGATAGTGACATGTCAATATAGGCTCATCAATTGCAACAAATGTCCCCCTCTGCGGGGGTTGTTGACAGTGGGGAAGGCTGTGTGTGTGGGGTCAGGGAATGCATGGGAACTCTGTACCTTCTGCTCAATTTTGCTGCAAAACTAAAATTGCTCTTAAAAATACAGTCTATTTTCAAAATTGTACGGCTAAGATTTGTGAATGTCAATGTATATAAATTTGCATAAAAGATTAAAGTAATATTTGAGTGAGGGGTGAGGAGTAAGTGGAGGCATAGATTTTGCAACAGTGCCTGGGCATGGTGGCTCACACTTGTAATCCCAGCACTGTGTGGGGCTGAGACAGGCAGATTGCCTGAGGTCAGGAGTTCAAGACCAGCCTGGCCAACATGGTGAAACCCTATCTCTACTAAAAATACAAAAATTAGCCAGGCGTGGTGACATACGCCAGTAATCCCAGCTACTCGGGAGGCTGAGGCAGCAGAATTACTTGAACCCAGGAGGCAGAGGTTGTGGTGAGCCAAGATCCTGCCACTGCACTCCCGACTGGGCAACACAGGAACCTACAAAAAAAAAAAAAAAAAAAAAAGCAAGAGTGGAGGAATATGACTAAGCATAGTGGCTGGGTGGTGGATACATGCAAGTGTCATGTGTATTTCTGTGCACTCGTATATTTTGATATCTTTCATAACAAAAACCTTTCTTTACAAAAGCAATTGAAGAGAAAATGCTCAAAAGGGAAGACCATCAAAAGAGATTAAACATGTGCATGACTGAATATCATGTTGGTTGTAAAGAGAAAAGCCAGTCTGGCTCAGATTTCTTTACAATGACAATGGTACTAGAGGGTCATGGAGAATTCCAGGAGATCCTTAGCGAAAGACAGTGTGAGTACCAGTATTATAACCAGCTAAACTGTCATAGACCTGGAAGGAAACTGACAAACATTTCAGACATGCAAAATTCGGCAACATTATTCCTGTGGGATAGAGAATAAACTGCAGCCAACTAAGAAATGAATTTTAAAACATTATTGGAAGCACCAGCAGTAAGTTTTGAATCTAACTATAGGACTAAAGCTAGAATAAATGTGTCTGGAAGAAATTTATAAGAATGTAAAGTGATAAATTTCTGAGCATAGAGAAATCATAAAGCTAACCATGGTTTGGAGTGAAAGGCAGAAAGTAGGTGGGGAGAGGCTGGGCGCAGTGGCTCATGACTGTAATCCCAGCACTTCGGGAGGCTGAGGCGAGCTGATTACCTGAGGTCAGGAGTTCAAGACCAGCCTGGCCAACATGGCAAAACCATGGCTCTACTAAAAAGTACAAAAATTAGCTGGGCATGGTGATGGGCACCTGTTATCCCAGCTACTCGGGAGGCTGAGGCAGGAGAATCTCTTGAACCTAGGAGGCAGAGGATGCGGTGAGCCAAGACAGTCCCACTGCGCTCCAGCCTGGGGAACAAGAGCGAAACTGTCTCAAAAAGAAAGAAAGTAGGTGGAGAGTAGGTGGGGAGGAAAACTGTGCTAACTTCCTCATCTTTACAGCCAGGGTTAAGAGATATTATTCAAAATTGGTGAAGCAGGTGACTTCACAGTGACAGGTAAGAACTAAGAAGGGTGAGGTTGACTGAGGAGCGGCGGAGGCTGTGTTCCAGTATCACTCCCCCAGCCCTGCTCATGGTGGGGCTCAGTAAATAGGAGAATAAAAGAGCATCAAACTCAGAGAAAGATCGTTTAAATTTTATAACCAAAATAAACATATCCAAAGTTGTTCTCAAAATAGTAGGTATTTGTTTTACACAAAACGTGATGACAGTAAGAAATATTGCCAGTGTAGACATCATCCCTTCCAGGCTGGTCTTTTCAGTTTTGTGTCCAAAAGCTACAGTGGTGAGACAGGGGAGCCAGAAACCACAGCAAAAAGCCACTTCCATTTAGTGATTGCATAATCATATTCTCAGAAAAGCACAGTCAAATAGAATTTTAGAGTTGCTTTTATGCCTTCGCTAAAAATGTTTCTTAGGCCAATGTGAGGTTGAGTGGTTAACTTTTAAGATTTTTCTGTGGAATACATTTCAACATTTTTAAGTCCTAAGTCTGAGAAACTGGCTGTCTGCTACACTAAAACCAAGATGCAATGTTCTCAGATCTGGTTGTGGTCTCCAGGCACTCCACTATCTAAAGAAAGTAACCCCCTAAAATAGAGTCCCATCTCTAGACCATATATTCATTTGCTGAGAAGTCATTTGCAAGGGAAATTCCATATTCAATAGCCGCAGTTTAAAAACTTATTTTGGGTTTTCCATACTAAACATACATTGGGTGAAAAGTATTATCAACTAATAAAGTAATTATTATGCTTGCAAGCTAAATTTACCACCTTCTGATGAGGATTTCCCATATAACATCCTTCAACTTGAAAGCAACGCAGATAAGAGGGATGCTTTCTTCTTCCTTCGAATCCTCTCCAGTTCTAGATGCTAAGGACCATGAGGCAGATGGTCACCCTACCTCGCCCCCACCCAGTCCATTTCTAGGAAGTATCATGACCAACCGGGCAGGATTTGGACGCGTTCTGCAGAGAATGCCGGACACCAGCCCATCTGGTGAACATTAGTCTACAGGCTTCTTGGTCAAGGTAATGTTCACATTGTTTGGGTACAAAATGAAAACACAGCATTTGATTCCGCAAGAATTTAGAAAAATAAGTGTGGTCAGAGCAAGTTGTACGAGGATCAAAAAATTTTAAAAATAGAAAAAACACATTGGAAGAAAAAGAGGAAATTTTGTTTAAAAAATTAAAAGCCATCCAACAATACACAATGTCTGCTACAAAAGTTCTTTTTGGAAAATAAATCTTTAATTCAACTTCTTTAATGTTATTTATATTAATTTTGGTTGAAAAGAACCACGTAGATCAATACTTTTCAGTCATTTGTGAGTCTAAAGTTGTTATGTTTCTCTATGCTCATAAAATAATTGTACTATCTACATTTGTCAATGAAAGAAAAAATAGTTGACAAATGCCAGATTTGTGGGTCTCGGAATCTCCTTGTTTCCAGATTTCCAAGGCAGTTAAAGTGAGCTGCTGTGTTTATAGGAGAGTACCTCTCATAAATGTATGTCTTACGTCTCTGCCAAATTCAACCTTTTCTTACTCATTTTTATTCTAGAAAACATCCTCAAGTGTCAAAATAGTCAGCTGTTAACTATGAATGCAGGCCGATGCTGCTCTCTGCTTTGAACGCTCGTCCCTTCTCTTGTTCCTGGGCACACCTTGATTCATCCAGGCTCCCCTGCAGCCGGGTGGGCCCTGGCTGGGCTCCAGCCAGTGGACCGTGAGCAGGAGGGATGCTCTCCTCGCTTCCAGAGAGGCTCACAGCCTCTCCCCGGCTGGGCCAGGGATCAGCCCCAGTGACCTCAAAGTCAAGATGGCGAAGCCTTCCTCAGCCTGGGCCCCTGGGTGCCACATGGGGAGAGACTCCCCCACCCAACCCTCCCATGTGCCCAAGCTCCACTCCACCACTCAGGTCCTGCTTGTCCTGCTCTCACCAAGAATGAACACGCTTCTCTTACACTTGGGCCGTGACACACGTTCATGTCAATCTGTTATAACGGTGGTCTCCCTAAAGCACTTGGTAAGTTACAGGACTTCCTTTCATTCCTGCATCCTGAAATTTCACTAACATTTCTGCCTTTTCTGTTCACCTCATGATACTCGCTTCTGTTCTGTAACCAGAACTGCTTTAGAAATGCCCTTCCCAGACGCGGAATTCTTGTATGGTTTTTGTTCCCAACACCATGTCATTCGAGTTGTTTTCGCAGCAGCGATGGATTTATGCGGCTTTGCTAAGCCTCAGCTCATACTTGCCATGTTTTGTATCCATCTTGGGATCTGGACAAGAATCCGGAGAGGGGGCGTCTGTGCCAGAGTTCCCGTCTGACCTACTGCTGCGGTTCCAGAACATTCCGTCCCCAGGATGTGCTGGCACATGGCAGGTGCTCAGCAGGGGCTTGTGTGACCAGCTCAGACTCTAGTTCGATGTGCTCGGAGGCTCCTCCAGGGCAGGAGCTGGCGAGGCCCCTTCCTCAGGGACATTCTGCTTTGCCCTGCAGCAGAGCTCGGCAGGGGACGGGGCGGGAGCCAGGCTGCAGATCTAGCTCCCAGAGGGCAGGGGTCTAGGAAATGGCACAGAGACTCTGCTCACAGTTTTACACTTTGCTATATGTTATTCATATTCATTGTAGAAAAAATATAAACAAGAAAAATAAGCAAAAAGAAGAAAAAGCCACTTGTAGCCCCATCACATAGGTGATGACTCATGCCTGTACCTACGTGGACACCAAACTACGCATGCACGTTGTGCTGTGCGCCTCTGACCCCGTGACACGCGAGGCACTGTGCATGTTTTTTCACGTAACAGTTATATCATTAGCAGTTCTTAAGGTCAATAAATGAAGAGCTGGATCATTTTAATACTGCATAGAATGTGATGGTTTGAATAAACATGTCACTGAGTAATACTGTAGTGTTGGCCATTTAGGTTGTCCAGATCTTAGCTATTATAAAAAGGCTGTGAACCTATCTGGGGGCATACCCCTTATTATCTCCACAGGATAAATTTTAAGACGTTGCACACATTTTTAAGATTTCTGACAGGCATTGTCAGGGCATCCTGCAGGAATGAGTGACCGCTCCCACGTCCTCCAGCATCCCCCACCCCAGGCATAGCTTTCTTTTTAATATTTGCTAATCCAATAATGAAACATGGCATCTTGTTCTCTTTTTTAATTTGCAGTTTTATTCGTGACGTTCATCTCTGGCTCTTGAACCAGTCAAGGCATTAACCCTTTGTGTGCTGCGTATGCCTTTGGTTCGTAGCTTGCTTGTTGTTACTGTTTTGTTTCTGTTGGTTTTTCTCCTTGTTCTGATTCCTGCCTGTACCCTCAGGAATGACGTGAGAGTACGTGGAACTCTGACTGTGACATGCTTTCCGCACTCATCTCTTTAAATGTTGAGTCCTTACTCTGGGCATTGTGTGAGATGAAGCCCCCATGGTAGGGCCAGAGGGAGCACGAGAGCGTTCGTCAGAAGCCAAGCCGACTTTGGGGAGACCAGCTACCTTCTGCATGTGAGGGGCAGCGGGCCTGTGGCTCGAGAGTGCCTGCTGGTGTGGCAGGGACAGGCTGGAACCTGCGTGGCCCCCGACCACTGCGTGGCCATGGGAGAGGCTCCACCTCTTGGCACACAGACCTGCTCACCCAGCTGAGTGCAGCTGTGACCATGCCAGCTTCCTGGGGTTGCTGAGGATCAAATGAGAATACGCAGGTAGGGTGCTTACAGCGGCGCCCGGCAAGCATTCAAATGCTTCTGTGGTAGAATTTGATCTGAATTTTATGAAGCCCTCTGGTTGTTTCATTACCTACAATCACAAGTTAATAATTTATAAGCGCTTCTTAAAATTTTCCAAGTCGCGGGGTCCACATGACTTGACACTAGACACAGCTGGCACCTGAGGGCATCACTGGGGTTTACGTTCTGAGAAGCCGCCGCTCCTGGGTGAGGCTTGCACTGGGGATTGTGAGTGGAGCGGGAGCCGGGCATTCAGAGAGGCCCTGCGGACTTGGCCGCCACCAGCCGTGGCAGGAAACGGTTGGCAAGAACAGTGTCCTGAGAAAGGAAAACCTAGAAGGAAAATTGGACCCTCTAGAGACTGCCCATTCAATGGAGAAATGTCCTTCAGACGCCAGCTTGGCCCTGCAGCCAGCACAGGAACAGACCGAAGCCTGAAGGAGCCGCCATGTAACCAGATAGGGCTGTCTCCAGGAACTCCAGCACAACCACAGCCCTTGGAAGAGGTAAGCACAGGCATCTTTAGAAGTCATTAGGTTGCACCGGGCACAGTGGCTCGCGTCTGTAATCCCAGCACTTTGGGAGGCCGAGGCGGGAGGATCACTTGAGCCTGGGAGTTTGAGATTAGCCTGGGCAACATATCGAGGTCTCATCTCTACAAAAAAAAAAAAAAAAAAAAAAAAAAAAAGCTGGGCGTGGTAGCATGTGCCTGTAGTCCTAGCTACTCAGAAGGCTGAGGTGCGAGGATCGTTTGAGCCCAGGAGGTGGAGGCTGCAGTGAGCCATGATGGCATCATTGCACTCCAGCCTGGGTGACAGAGCGAGACCCTGTCTCTTAAAAATAAACATGAGCGCCGCTCACACGGAGCTGGTAGGAATTAGTTCCACTGTCATCAGGGTCCTCAGGGGACCCTCAGTTAAATTCAGGTCCTCAACTGGATGTGGCCCACCACAATGGGGAGGGTCATCTTGCTTTCCTCAGTCTGCCAATCTGAATGCTAATCGCTTCCAAAAACACCCTCACAGAAATACCCAAAGTGATGTTTGACCAAATATCTGGGCACCCTCTGGCCCTGTCCTGTTGACACATGAAGGTAACCATCACAACATCTAGCTGCCTACAGGACTCCTCCACCTCGCTGGCGAACGAGCACCCAAATGTAGTCAGAAACAGACGTCTGCTCTCCCTCCCAAGCTCATCAGAGGACAGGACAGACCTGACATCACACAGGCAGGTCCTTGGACCATCTGTGGGCCTTTCTCCCATGCCCCCATGGCAGTTTAGCATTATGTTTTGCTGGTTCTACCTGCGTGAACGTGCTATGTGCTGAAAAATTCAAGGCGAGGATCAGTGGGTATCAACTTGCTACCACTTTCCAAAAATAGAAGGTTGTGCACAGCTGCAGTTTTGCACGAGGGTTTGCATGAGAAAGTAACCAGGGAGGAGGGGCCTGGGGGAGGGACGCTGGACACTGTATGTCTCTTTATACTTTTTGATGTTTGAGCCAACTATAACCTATTCAGAATTTCTAAAAAGATGAGCCCGCAATCCAAATGTTTAGAGTAGGCATTTCCTAAGAAATGCCCCCCACTCTCTAAGGAGTTTCTGCACTGAAAACCGCCAGCGGGCACCCTGGGGCCTGAGGGAGGTGCTGAGAAGGTATCCATGGGGACACACGGAGGCCAAGGAGAGCCGGTATCCTCAGTTTTTTGGAAATTGCTGAGTCTGAGAAGATTGTTCACAATAGAGAATAAGGAACTAAGACAATCTGAACAGGAGACTGGCTTCCAGCCAAGGTGGAGTAACAGGAACCATGTTTACCTTCTGCTTGAAAAACCAAACAAATCAAGAGAGAAAAACCACATGAAACAAGAGACGTCAAGATGCCAGCATCAGACAACGAGGGACAGCCCTCCCTGAGCCACAGGAGACAGACGAGGCCCCCTGAGATGCCCCGCTCGACCGTCTGGAGTGGCGAAGGCTGCGGAGCACGGAGGGAAAACCCTGGAAGCCCGTGCACAGGCCAACCTCGAGTTCCTCAGAAACGATCTTCTGGAATACAGGGCTGCACACCCGCTGGGAGGGAAACAGCCATGGCCTCAGGATTTTGTCCCCACTACGTTGCCTTTTATGAGCAGAACATCACACGCTCTAGGAATGACCGTGTGCGCCTCCCGCACACACCGGCTGACACAGCCCCCCAAGGCTGAGTGCTTGGCAGAAGCACTCAGTGGAACTTGGCCCTGGCGTGTCGGAGCTCGGGGTGGCCCTCCAGGAGGGTCTGAGACCTCCTGCAACGTGGCCAGGGGAGAGCCGGAGCCCACCTTCCCGCGGAGCAAAGGCTGTGCCGGCACACAGTGGGGCACCGCGAGCCTGGGGGCTGGAGCGGAGCGAGCCTGGACGCCGCGCCCACAGCCTGCGGGTTCCGCTGAGTGCAGTTCACGCAGGAGGCTTCGGGAAGCACAATTCCAAGAACAGACTTGCCAGGGAGTCCGGCAGGGAAGCACCAGCCTCCAACGGCCACCACCGGCCTCCCTTCCACACCCACGCAGTCAGCTGGCGCCGGGGAGTGCACGGAAGGACCACGCTGGCAAGGAAAGCGCAGCTCTGAGCCCCCGCGTCTTCAGGCCCGCCGGGGAACTCTCGGAAACTCTCAGGTCTGCTCCTGAGAATGCCCCTCCCGACCACAGCAGGTGACTGTCATGGGCGTCCCAGGAGGAGGCGTGGTGTGGAGGGACCGGCCCGCAGCGGCAGAAAAGGCAGCTGCCGCAGAGTTGAAGAGCACATCTTAAGAAGAGTCCCAGAGCAGAGAAGCCTGACTTCTGGTTACAAGCACAGGGATGGGGCCAGAGACTGCCACGCTCCCCAGGCGCAGCCAGCAACCCGGGCTATGGGTGCAGTGGTCACCACGCGGCAGCCGTTCAGGTCCCTCCCTCCCTTAACCAGATGCTGTCAGCCTGTGGCTTCTGTTGGTTTTATTGAACAAGAGCCACGGTGGGAGGGAAGACCAGTTTGTTTAGCCTCCACTTTCTGCTGAGCGACTCGAAGTCTGAGTACATCAGGGTAGCCAGGCGTGATGAGCATGCATGGTACACGGTCATGTTGGTCTGTGCTCCCACAAACTGAGAGGTCTTTTAAGGAAATCCCTCCCCAATCCGGAGTTGAGTCATCTGGCTTCCATCTCTAGGCTCTTTAAATAACCAGAATCTCAAATTAGCCATGAGAAAGAAACACACAAAAACACCTCTTTATGATAAAAAGGGAGACAGAACCCCAAAGCTGCCACGTGGGACAGAGACTGCTCCGTTCATCACCGTTCCTCTCTCTTCCTGCACCTTCCAGCCTCTTGTATTCATGGAAGGCGAGAATGAGCTGGAACAGAAGCAGGAGATGTAGGCCATTCGCCGGCGGTGCCGCCACCACTCCAGAGATCCCGAAATAAAGACGGTTTTTCCGCAAAACATTTGCTCGTAGGAGATGCAAATGAGAGATATTTTTAGGAAATATTAATGCACTGAGCTCTAATTTGTAGACTGCAATTTATTTTGTCCCCTCCCCCACCTGGAGCCATCTGAGCGCCTGGCTCCTTCCTGGAAAAATTCTGCTCTGGAATAATGACTTGGTTTCCTCACAGGAAGAATGCATGCATATTGTCAAGAGGCAAACAATACTGAAAGTTACAAAAAAAAGAAAGCAACAACAAACCACAAACGTCACTGCCAGAAACGCCCCTCATTCATGTCAGATGAGGCCAGGCCCCGTGCAAGACGTGGACAGAACACGCAAGCTGATTGTTGAGTAGATGGGAAAGTTAAGGATTTTCCTTGAATTTAATAGAAGAAAAAGAAATGGAGTAAAACTGAAGGACTGCTGAACTTCACATAAATGAATCTTATCCCAAGAAATACTTATCCCTCAAAGACAGCCAGGAATCCCTGAAAAAGAAAATCTAGTTCCGCCGCCTGCACCCCTTCCCTGACAGCCTCAGCCCTGCTGACAGCACAGCGTCCTCCAGCGGGTTGTGCTGGACAGACAGACACAGGGTGGACGAGAAGCCCTGAAGGAGGCCCATGCACCTGGGAGGTCAGCATGAGATAAAGGGGGTGCCTCAAACCTCTGGAGCACAAGTGGACCCTGAATAACAGGGTGGGGGTGCACACCAGATAGGCTTGGAGAAAAGATGAGAGGTCTGCCTCACGCCACACACAAAAATACACTTCAGCGGCTCGGGAACCCACGTGCGAAACGGGAGCTCAGACAAGTCCTGGAAGAGGACATGAGTGCATTCTTCTGTCACCTGGGTGCAGGGGTAGACTATGACTCAAAGAAAAGAAAAGAAAAGATTGGTAAATATGGATATAAAAAAGGAAAAATATTTTGCACAGCCAAAAGAAAACACCATAAACGAAGACCACTGAAAAACTAGGAGAAAATATTTGCAACGTAAGCCACAGATGAAGGGCCAAAGTCCTTTTTTCTTTCCTTTTTTTGGAGACAAAGTCTCACTCCATCACCCAGGCTGGAGTGCTGTGGTGCCATCTCGGCTCACTACAACCTCCACCTCCCAGGTTCAAGCAATTCTCCTGCCTCAGCCTCCTGAGTAGGCGGGATTACAGGTGTGCGCCACCACGTCTGGCTAATTTTTTTGTATTTTTAGTAGAGACGGAGTTTCACCATGTTGGTCAGGCTAGTCTCGAACTCCTGACCTCAAGCGATCCGCCTATCTTGGCCTCCCAAAGTGCTGAGATTACAGGCATGAGCCACCGTGCCCAGCCCCAACATCCTTAATAAAAATGAAGAACTCGTACAAATTGATGACAAAGAACCAGAAATCAGATAGACAAACAGGAAAAGGACATAAAGAGACAGTTCCCCAAAAAGATTAAAATGAGCCTTAAACACTTTAAACCTGTCCACTCACTCATCCTTAGAGAACGCAAACTTCAACCACAGCCAGGTGCTGCCTCTCATCCACGAGACCCGGCATCCGTCTGCCGGGCTGTGGGAAGCGGGTCCCAGTCCCGGACTGAGGAGATTCTCCCTCAGGGTGGACAGCATCATCCAGTTATTGGGGGCCTAGAGAGAACAGAGACAGAGAAAAGGTGAATGTGTGGAGCTCCCTGCTGGAGCTGGGATGCACTGGTCCTCTCCTGCCCTTGGACAATGCCAGCCTCTCCAGCCTTTGGCTCCAGGACTTTCATCCCCTGCCTCTGGGTTCCCAGGCCTTTGACCTTGAACTGAGACTTCTACCATCAGCTTGCCTGGCTCTGGGGCTTTTGGACTTGGACCCAGTCACACTCCCAGCACCCTAGGGTCTCTAGCTTTCAGACGGCCTGCAGTGGGACTCCTCAGACCCCACAATCATATGAATCAATTCCCCTAATAAATCCCCTCTCAACTATCTATCTACCTGTCTGCCTGTCTGTCTCTCTCTCTCTCCCTCTCTCCATCTACCCATCTATCCACCCATACTACTGGTTCTGTTTCTCTGGAGAAACCTAACAGAGATGTGCAGGACCTTTACCCTGAAAACTGCAAAACACAGCTGGTAGAATCATTGTGAGTGTTATGGTCTAAATATTTCTGTCCCCCTAAAACTCATATGTTGAAATTCTGACTCCCAAGGTGATGGTTTTTTGAGGTGAGGCCTTTTGGGAGGTGGTTTGGTCATAAGGGTGGAGTCGTTGTGATGGGATTAGTTTCCTTATAAAAGACACTGCAGGCCGGGCGCGGTGGCTCACACCTATCATCCTAGCACTTTGGGAGGCCGAGGCAGGCAGATCATGAGGTCAGGAGTTTGAGACCAACCTGGCCAACATAGTGAAACCCTGCCTCTACTGAAAATACAAAAAATTAGCTGGGTGTGTTGGTGGGCACCTGTGATCCCAGCTACTCGGGAGGCTGAGGCAAGAGAATGGCTTGAACCTTGGAGGCAGAGGTTGCAGTGAGCCGAGGTTGCACCACTGCACTCCAGCCCGGGTAACAGAGCGAGACTCCGTCTCGGAAAAAGAAAAGGCACTGCAGAGGGCTATCTAGTACCTTCTGTTACGTGAGGCCATAGCAAGAAGGCACTGTCAATTGTGGAGCCTGAGGAGTCCCACTACAAGTCATCCACAAGCTGGAGAGCCAGGGATGCTGGCTGTGTTGCTCAGTCCAAGTCCAAAAGCCCCAGAACCAGGGAAGCTGATGGTAAAACCCTCAGTCCAAACCAAAGGCCTGAGAACACCAGGCAAAGGGTATAAGTTCTGGAGCCAGAGGCTGGGGAGCCTGGGCCTTCACCGGACACCTTGAACTTCTCAACCTCCAGAACTGCCAGAAATAGATTTCTGTTGTTTGTAAGCCATCCAGTCAAAGATGCTTTGTTATAGCTGCCAGAATGTACTGAGACAGAGAGATATACCATGATCATGGATTGGAAGATTCAGTATTATAAAGCTGTCCATCCTTCCTGAAAGATCAATATTATTCTAGTAAAAATTCCAGCAGGCTTTGTTGTAGAAATTGACCAGCTGATCCTAAAAGTTTAATGGAAAGGCAAAGAACTTGGAACAGGGCAAACAATCCTGCACAGAGTCTGCAAGAATGACATCAGCTTCTTTTTCTTAAGCTATAGGATTCAAGACAATGTGGTGTCTGTGGCAAGCAAAACAAACGGATCAATGGAACAGAATAAAGAGTCAAGAAATAGACCCACTAAGCCCTGGTGCAGTGGCTCACACCTGTAATCCCAACACCTTGGGAGGCCAAGATGGGAGGATCACTTAAACCCAGGAGTTTGACACCAACCTGGGCAATATAAGGAGACCTTGTCTCTACAAAAAATAAAAATGAAAAAATTAGCTGGGTGTGGTGGTGTGCACCTGTGGTCTCAAGCTACTGCAGAGACTGGGGTGGGAGGATTGGTTGAGTGGGCAGGTGGAGGCTCCAGTGAGCCATGGTTGTGCCACTGCACTCCAGCCTGGGCAACGGAGTGAAACCCTGTTGCAAAATACCAAAAGAATTAGTGGTTGTAATGGAGGCTAATATGCTGGTGGGAGTGAGCTCAGGTAGGTGTATTCCTTCCATAGTCACCATGTGTCCACCGCACACATCCTTAAGGCAGTGGAAGTGCCCCCCACCTTCCTCCTACCCTCCCACCCGTCTTCTTCCTCTCCCTCCCCCTCCTCCTCTTCTATTTTACAGATATATGAGGGGTGGGGCCTGGGACCTAAGCACTGGAATCCTCATGGAGAGGCTTCTCTGCAGTCCTTAGCTGCAGAGTGGTGGGCACATCTGATGCCCTTATTCAGATCTACCCACTGGGATATGTGTGAAGTGCTGAAGCTTTAATAAATAAAATGCAGGAGAGCTTGAGAAAGGATCTGTGTGTGATGCACACAGCCAGCTCGTGCTCAGGGGATCGGGAAGGGACTTCACTGAGCACCCATGCAGACTGAATGCATTTATTTAATGAGCAACAAAGATATTACCAGACAGTCAAGGAAAAATATGTGTTTTTCCACTTCGGGAAATAGTCAAAGCTTTCATATTCCACCAAAAATAGAAGTGGAATTCTAGAAAGCAAAAATAGGTGGGCTTATATTGTATGCCATTCAAGCAAACCCGCATACACTATGACTGCTCTCATCTCTCTGGAATGCGTGCTGTGTTCCCAGGAGGTCCGGGAAGGAGCTGGGACAAGAGGGAGCCTGGGACCTGTTCCTGGGCCTGAACTCCTGCTGCCACCAGGGCCCCTCCTGGTTCTCGTGGGGCCATCTGGGGTTGCACCCCTCCAGATGTGCCCTCTGTCCCCTCCGTCCCCTGAGGCATTGATGACAGCCGGGAGACCCTTCCCCCTGAAAAGAGACTGGCCGAAGAACTGATGAGTAGCTCCATCACAAGTCCCCATGGTGGTCAGCATAGGATGACAGAGAGACTTTTCCCCTTGAAGACCTTAGGCTGCTGGCAAACACTGAGCGCCGCACCCCACAGTGGATGGTGCTGGGGAAGGGCGAGTCTCTGAACCTCAGTGCAGGCGGGAACGGTGCCTCACATTTCTGTGGCTGATGGGATATTTAATGTTTAGTTTATACTTCCTTTTTACACAGTTTGCCTGAGGGACGTTTTGTTGACTCATGACTTTACAGTAGCCTCTCTGATGAGGAGACTGAAGCCCAAGGAAGGGACCCATGTCCAGTAAGTGACCTGGTCTCACATCAACCAGAGCTGTCTCCATGCACTCAATAGAAAACGAGGCCTGGAGCCTCTCATCTGCTAGGCAGGGCCAGGCCACAGCAGCCCCCCACGGCCAGGATGCCGTTGGGGAGGGGGACCAGGCCACAGTAGTCAGCAATGCCCCCGTACCCAGTCCACAGACTCCCCACCACCTAGGCCACAGCAGCCCCTCACCACCCCCACCCAAGTCACAAAAGTCCCCCCGGCCACATGCCTCAGGCCACAGCATGGCCAGGTGGAGCCCTGAGACCTGGGCTTCATCACCATTTTCCTTATTTCTTCCACTCCTTGTCCTTGAAGCAAGGTGGGCGGGCAAGCAGAGAGGGGGATTTGCTAGAAGGATCCTGGGGTATCTCCCGGGCTTTTTCCAAGTTGGGCTTTTTCCAGAAATGCAATTTGGTATAACATTTAAACTTTAATCAACTTAATTCACTGTATTAATATAATGAAGCAGAAAAATCATACTATCATCTCAATAAATGCAGAAGAAAGAATGTGATACAACTCAGCATGCATTCAGGAAAAGAAACTCTTAGTAAAGAAGAGATAGAAGGGAGCTTCCTTGATCTCATTGCGGGGATCTACGTTTAAAAATCCTACCGCAGATCTCACACTTACTGGTGAAATATTGAAAGTGTCCCCCCTGAGGTCAGGAAAAAAATAAGGATGCTCACCACTAACACTTCTTTTCAGCAGCAACCGGTGAGGTAAGCCAAGAAGAAAGCAATAAAGGATAAAATGACTGGAAAGGAAAAAATGAAAAAGTGATTATTCACAAACAAAATGATATGTATGTAAGAAACCCAATATAATCTACAGATAACTATTGAAATTATTAAGTGAATCTCGAAAGACTACTGGTACAAGGTCAGTACACAAAGATCAATTGCATTCTAAATAAACCAGAAACCAGTGGTTACAAAATACAAATAGGGAACATTTTAAATTGATCATCCAATGCACCAAATGTCTGGGAATAAATCTAATGGACTAAGTGTGTAATATCTACACAGAAGACTAGAAGATAATGAAAACAATTGGAGAATATTTAAATCAATGTATGGCTAAACATGAATTGCAGCACTCAATATTGTGAGAATATCTATTCTCACCAAATGATCTATAGCTTCAATGCAAGCCTAATAAAAATTCTAGCAGAATATTTTGAGGAAACTGATAAGCTAATTGAAAGATTTAAATGAAAATGCGAAATACCAAGTATAACCAAGAAAATTTTGAAAAACAAAAAAACTGCATAGAACTGTGATTCTATGGTGTCAAAAGAAGACTCTTAAGAAAGTTTCAGTAATTAGGACAGGAAATAGCAGTTCAAGGCCAGTCCTCAGCACCTAACAAAATAGTTCAGAAAAAAACAACAACCCATGCCTATATGGATGCTTAATTTACAACAAAGCTACCGCAGCAGAGCAGCAGGGAGAAGGGAAATCATGTCAGTAAACGGTGCTAGGTCAACTGGACATCAAACACAGACAACACTGATGGACTGACTCTGAACCCCTACCTCACACTGTACAGAAAAACAATTCCTGGTGAATTGTCCTTTAAATTTGAAAATTGAAACAATAAACCTTCCAAAAGATAGCAGAAGCATTCCTTCATGACCATGGAGTAGCTGAGTTTTCTAAACTGGTCACAAAAAAACCCTAACCATAGAAAAAAGGTAGATAAATTGGATCACATTGAAATTAAGAACTCCTGTATAACAAAAGACTCCATTGTGATTATGGAAATGCAAGACACAGAGTGAGAGAAGGTATTTGCAACACATATATCTGCCAAGAGTTTGGGTCTGGAATATATAAATAACTTCTACAAATAAATAATAAAGAAAACTTGTGGCTTCTTCACCAGAAAGGATGTGCATGTGGAAAAATAAGAACATGTAAAGATGCTCAACCTCACTGGTCATTAGTGAACTACAGATTAAAGCCACCGTGAGAAACCACCACCACCCTCCAGGGTGGCCAAAGTGTCAACATCAACTGTTGATGTGGACAAGAAGCAGCTGGAAAGCTCCTCGCTTGCTGGTAGGAGTATAAAGTGGCTCAACACTTTGGTAAATCAGTGTGCCCTCTAGAGTGGGACCTCTGTGTCTCCTGTGACCTGGTACACAACCCAACAGAAACATATACACACGTGCACTGAGAGAGGAGTATGAGAAGGTTCACAGAGGCACAGGTTGATGGAACTCATGAACACAGCATCAAGTGAAAGAATCAAGACACAAAAGAATACATGCTGTGTGATGTCACTTATGCGAAGCAAAAACAGGCGTAACCAATCTGCGGAGGTAGGAGTCAGGGTAGAGGTTATCTTCAAGGCCCAGAGGCAGCCGTGGCTGTGGAGGGGCATGCCGGACACTCCGAGGTGGTCACATTCTGCTGCTTGCCCTGGTGGAGGTTTCACAGCTGTGTCCACGTTGGGCTAACGTGTTGAGATGTCCACTTACGACACGGATACTTTTCGGTGTATGCATTATACTTAAAAAAAGCTTGAAAATACGCAATGATGGTCACTTTTCACACCACCGCTCACAGCTGCTGTATCCCTGAGCGACTTGTATAGGTAACAGTCAACCCGAGTCCCTGAGATTCCAGTTTAAAACTATCAACTGCAAGATCTTGAATATATGGTAGTTGAAAGTTCCCTAGAGAGACGGCTTTAAATAACCACATGAGCCATCTAATTTGTCACTAACCCAACTGCACTTAGGCTCAGCCTCCAGCCTCCATCCCCACCAGAACAGCTCCTGGAGATTCAGGAGAGAGCACAGCCTGCCCACACCCTCCCTCCTCCGCCTCTTGCCTGGCTTCAGTTGCTAATTACCTTTTAGCTTCTCAAGAAAGACTGCTAACATAATAATTAAGACATAACTCAGCAAAATAGAAAAAAAAAATCTCCTTTTCCTAGCTCTAGTTCATTATTTTACAGTAATATGTTACCAGGAGCCATACTGTTTTTGCATCTGGTTTATTTTAAAAATCTAGTATCATTCAAAAGAAGTTGGTGAAGCTGCTAATTTTGTTTGATTTATGTATTTATACTCATCCCACAAAGAATTTGAGGTGTTTGGTGTGTCTCTATATTTGCCTGCTCTTTTAGTAATTTTTAAAAATGAATTTCTCCTTAAGGATCATGTACTTCTTTTTGATTTATTTTTAGTTCACACTTTTGTTACTGTTGTAAACAGCATCATCTTCCAAATTACATGTTGTTTGCTGCTGATATATAGAAATCATTTTGGGGGTGTGTGCATGTGTGTCAATTTTATACTCAGTAATCTTGCTGAATTTTAATTAGATCTAAGACTTCGGCTGTATGTAACCATATTTATGTCTCCCTTTCCACTCTTTATCCATGATTAAGTGAAAGAATCGAGACACAAAAGAATACAAGCTGTGTGAGGTATTAGCTCACTGAAGCCTCCAACTCCTGGCCTCAAGCAGTCTCCCTGCCTCGGCCTCCAGAGAAACACGCTTCTGCCTTTTCTTTCCTGCCTCGCTGGGCCTTCCTGCCTCCCACGCTCCCTTCTCTTTCTATGCTCACCTCTAATGCCAGGCTGAGGCTCTTCAGGTCTGGTGCCAGGTTCCCTTCTTTCCTTTCTCCGCCCTCTCTTTAGGGGATCGGTGATGCCTTCCATTTTCAAGGGTTTCAAGTGTCCATCTCCAGCACGGCTCTCCTCTCCGGACATCAGTCTTTCGTACGTAGCTGTCTTCCTAACACAGCCACTCGGACATCCTGTAGGCATTGCAAACTTAATGCACCCAAAAGGAATGCCTGGTTTCTTCTCCCCAACCCCCGTGTCATCCCAGAGCACCATCACCCACTGATATGTGCAAGCCAGGATCCTGGGTAAGCCCTGATGCTTCCCCTCCCCAGACCCCTCTAGTGACTCCATCACTAAGTCCTGTTGAGTCTAATTCCAAAAGCCTCTTAACTCTTTCCAATTCCACTGTCAACACCTGATGGAAGTCTTCTGCACAGAAGCTACAAACATGACTGAGCTCTAGGCAGACACCACCAGGTACGTCAGAGCCCCCATCCCTTCACCCGTGGTGCTGATTTGGGTTGTGTTTCTCCCACTCCCAGACAGTCTATGCACTTCGATGGCAGCTGCTCTAACTCCCAGTTCCAGAGCTAGGCCCTCTTTGGCTAAACCAGGGATTGCCTTTCTCTGTAAAGGGCCAGATGGCAAAGATCTACGGCTCTGCCGGCCACAGAAGTCCACTGCATCTATTCTTCATAATCCCCCACCCACCCCAACACTTTACATGTTTAATATTCATTCTTAGCTGCTGACCGGACACCATTGGGCCCAGGCTCAGCCTGCCCACCTCTGATTTAACCACGCAGCACATTCCCTTTGCCTGGTCTCTACAGAGTGCAAAGTGGCCCAATCAGGAGGACTCTTCTGACCAAGGGTGGCAGAAACCACCTCTCTTCTCCAACTTCACGTGTCATGGAAGTGCTTTTTCCTCTGCCACAGGCACTCTTGCCACCAGTGCCTTCTCATCCTCCAAGGCTCAGTGTAGCTTCCTGCAGCTTGCTCCGACACACCTGAGCAGTACGGCTGCAACGCCCTGGACTCTTGCAACTGTTCACATGCCTCTCCATTAGGAGCCTGCATTTGTACGTCACCACTGGAGCCTTTCCACCCATTGTCTCCCTCTTCTGGATGTAGAACAGGCTCAGACAGGCCAAACAACTTGGCCGGTGCTGCATGGCACAGCCAGGTCCACACTGACTGTCACACCTCTCTTCCTGCCCTGGATGGTGTCCCAATTAACACACTGCGCTGCTCCCTGACGCCATCTCCCCACTAGAACGTGAATGCCCAGTTATCACACTGCGCTGTTCCCTGACGCCATCTCCCCACTAGAACGTGAATGCCCAGTTATCACGCTGCACTGCTCCATGACGCCATCTCCCCACTAGAACGTGAATGCCCAGTTATCACGCTGCACTGCTCCCTGACGCCATCTCCCCACTAGAACGTGAATGCCCAGTTATCACGCTGCACTGCTCCATGACGCCATCTCCCCACTAGAATGTGAATGCCCAGTTATCACGCTGCGCTGCTCCCTGACGCCATCTCCCCACTAGAACATGAATATCCTGAAGCAAAGACATCTTCCTGGCCACATGTTGACCCATGCACAGGAGACTGCCTGTGGCGCTGAAAGGTCATCAGATTGTCCTGTCTCGCCTGCCCCTGTGTGTCTAATCGTTTTCTCTCTTTAGGCTGGCAAGTGACGGAGACTATCCTAATTGTGCTGGATTTAAACCTTTCAGGCCTAGGCACAAAGAGACACTCTCAATGCCAGTTCTAAGTGCCCAGGGCCATCCTGGGAGTCAGAATCCGCTTGAGGTCCTGGAGTCAGGGGGTGGGGTGGGGGGGCTGTGTGCCTGTCACAGAGCACAGACAGACCGCTCCTGCTGCATCACTGTGGGAGCTGGGAGTTGTCCCAGAGACGGTGGCACATTGTGAGCTGGTCGGGCTTCACACACGGTTTCCACCACCATGGCAGCTGTTGACCGAACAGTTTGGCACCATCTGGTTTTTGCTCCTCCAGTCTCATGTCTTTTTATTTTATTTTTGAAATATAGGGCAAAATTAGTATGTCTGAAATCATGGTATCACCAAATATTGGTTACCTCTTATTAGCAGTTTTATGCTCCTCCTGATGTTTGAGAAACAAGGAAATCAATAATCCACTTTAGGCTACAATCTAAAAAGTACCTGTGAGTGTCCTTTCTCAAATAGATTGGGCAGAATTAAATAAAACAAAGCAAGATTGTTTAAAGTTACATTTTTAGTTGTACACAAGGACTATAGTCAAATGGGCTTCAAAAGCACAAAGGCTGTGGTCAGTCATCAGCCCTAGGACACCAGCACCAAGACCAGGCCAGTCTCAGCACAGCAGGTTGGCAGCACGCTCTGTAATTGGGCAGACAGAAATCCACACGGATTGCCCTGTGTGGCTGGAAAGGGAAAGGGAGGCTGTCCTGGCCACTGAGGCCCGGGGAGGCCAGCACACCCGTGTGCAGGTCACGTGACCCACCCCTCTGGTCCCACCCTTCTAGCCACAGTCTGCCAGTCCCTGGGCATGACAGGAAGGGGGTTCACAGATCAGTGGTATTTACATGTGTAAGCTTTGAACACTCTCTTCAACTGAAAGCCCAGTGTGTGAAGAGGCTGGGCAGCTGGGCCACTCTGAGGCTGGCACCTTCCCCTCCTTTTCGAAAGCGCAGTGTGTGAACAGGCTGGGCAGCTGGGCCACTCGGCACCTTCCCCTCCTTTCTGGCAGTTCCCAGAAGGCTTGAGATCACAGTTTGAAATCCACTTAATCTGTCGAGTCGGCCTGGGTCTATATCCTAAGATCACGGAGATCATTTTGTGCCACTGTGTCCTGTAGGCTTTGGCAGGGCCGGTATAACTTTTAATTCTTCTTCTCATGGGGGTAGTCACAAGGTCATGCCATTTAACTGCACTGAAGGGAAAATGTGGTGAAATGGATTTTTTTGGTGCTGTGTAGACCACATTTCATAGCGGTTGATGTTTCTCATGCTTCTGCAAAGCCTAACTCCTGGGGCAGACAGAGGGAGCCCAGCGGGATTCCTATACTCAAGCCCTCCAGCATCAGGTTTATTTTCCAGGACACCAAAATGATCGTTTATTCCATAATTCCTACAAAGGAGACGGTAAACAACAGAACAGAGGTGGGGCGGGCACGGAAGGCCGGGAAGTAGATGGCTGCCAGCACTTCTGCAGAGACCCAGGGCCCCCTCCAGGAACCTTGGTGTTCGACCCCCACAGTGAACAGGGGATGGATGGCTGAGATGTCCTCGAAATTTCTTTGGGCCTCCTCAGGCGACCACAGGATTCCTTCTCAAAGAGCCTGATCTCAACAGCCACCCAAATGGGCATCCTGGTGCTTCATGCTCCACAGCAGCTGGGAATGCTGTGTCCTGGCCCCAGGCGACTGGAAACTGCTTTCGTCCCTGGCATCAGCACCAAGAGGAATGTTCTGAGCGCCATTCCTCCAAGTCAGGGAGAGTGTCACGACAGAAACTGTCTCTGTGGAAAGGACGGCATCTGAGGCCGTGGAGAAGGAAGGGAGAATCAGAGGCTGCTGGCTGGTCCTGCAGAGCCGCCTGAGAGGCCCGTGGGAGCAGCAGAGGGTCCCGGCCTTGGCCGCCATCTGCTCTCTGCTGCTCTGGAGGGAGAAAAAGAACAAGCTGAAACTTGCATAAGCAGCCTCCATTCTGGCGAGTTCCCTTGTGTTCCCTATATCAACCCACACCTCAGCGAAGGCCTGTGGAAGACTGTTGGAGTGCCTGTCCCCTGCACAGTCCCTCACATCCACTCAGGCCCTGGCCATCTCACCTGCTTCTCCTGGGGAGATGGAGGGAAGCACCATGGGGATTTGCTTTCTCTTGCTGCCGATGGAGCCTAGCCACCATGGGAGGCAGGCCCGACCAGCCTGCGGTGGGTGGGTAACACGTGGCCCGGACCTGCCGGGGGGCCCCTGCCCATAAGTGGGTCCAGCAGACACCCCATGGAGCCGAGGCAAGCTGTCCCAGTTGAACTGGCTCAAGCTGCAGGCCCACAGGGTCATGAGCAGTGAAGAGAGGTTTTCGGCCTCTGAGGTTTGGGGTGGCCTGTTACACAGAAATACACACAACGTCCTCATCCACGTATCTCTTTACTAAGAATGTGTCCTGAGAAGGCGTCCCAGGAGTCTCGATTTTTATTTAGTTGTCCATGGTTGCCCCTTTGGGTGCTTCGCCTTCAGATGGGGTGAAGGGCTCACTTGTTAGCTGGTTGGCCCCAAAGACAGGCTTGTTTTCCACCAGGCAGTGATGGAAGCTGGCAGCCTGTCGCAGACTGCGGGCCTCCTCCTGACCTGTCCGGGACTGCAGGCTGGCGGCTGACACCTGTGGAGTGCTTACCACATACCAGGCTCCCATACTTCATCTATGTTCATCTTTTAAGTTTTGTTGTTTTTCAGAGCCAGGGTCTCAGTGTTGCCCAGGCCGGAGTGCAGTGGCCATTTACAGGTGCGGGCCTCGCACATCACAGCTCCAGCTCTGAGACACCAGTGACCCCTCCACTCCCCGACCCAGCCTCCAGAGTGGCTGAGATCACAGTTTGTGCCACCCCATCCCTGGCTTGTGATGGTCTCTTACTCCCCACTTTACAAGAGAGGAAATAGGCCGAGGGCAGAGTGGGCTGCCTGCGGTCTGGAGGCCGGGGCTAGCACAACCTCAACTTGACCCTGGAGCCTGCCGCTTCCCCCACCCAGGTGCAGGACCCACCCGCTTGTCCACACCTGGCTCTGCCCACCGCCCCCGGCTGCTCCTCTGGGCTCAGGTCACCGCAGTCAGGAGTTTGCCCAACAAACTTTATCTTTGTGTAGAGAACTGCAGCCTGGAGCTGGTTATTCTGGTCTGTGAAAACGTTGCATCTCTACATATGCTTATCATCATCTGTGTAAACATTTCTTGGTATAACTGCGGCGCAGTCAGTAAATATAGACAAATCGAGGAGTAAGTCTATTGCATATGCCGTAAAAAAAAAAAAAAAAAAAAAAAATTAAAATCTTTAAAATGCTTTTACTATCAACCTAAAACAAACAAAAAAATCAAACAAAACCACCATCACCTAAACATTGGTAATTGGGAGCAGCTGCTGGTG